>NW_027411637.1:0-600000 GCF_049639745.1 Rhodnius prolixus | reverse complement strand
TACTATATCCCACTTCTGACACCAATGTAAAGTTTTTCCCAAAAAAACTTTACTTACACAACTAATGCCTGCCACTAGTTATTAAATATGTGGGTTTGATTAAATAATAAAACTCGCTAAAGTTGTAAGTAATAACCTGATTTATTAACACGTTAACATTACTCACATTAACATTTACAAGCAGCTAACGCTATTCATTACAGTCACCATTTACAACAGTCACAACAGTTTACTGTTACTTACTCACTTCGTAACGCCACAAAACTGTTCCCCGACTGACCACTGGTCCGCACTGCACCGAATTGCACTAGTCTCAGCTACACTAACACAGCTCTACTCATCAACTGACTAATTGCCCAACTAGCTACCACTGAAGCACTCCGCAACACTGACTCTCTCAACACTAACTCCGAACTTGACTAAAACTCTCTAAAACTTGATTGAAACTTAATTGAAAACTGACTTCTCCAGCTGTGTCGGCCACCTTTTAACTGCGTGCCTCCCTCCAACTGGAACTGCCCTCCTCCAATTCTCTGAGCATAAGTTTCCACGCCCTCCTGATGTTCATTGGCTGGAGAAAACATACTGCCACCACCTCAGCTGTGAGCCGCCTCCTCCCATTCTCCGTCTCTCTCCAACTCCGTCTGTCTCCCTCTCACCTGTCAATCACAGGCTGGGAAACACATATGCCACCACCCCAACTGAGGCCTTTCTCTTAGCTGGCTTTTACACAGGTCACTAACTCCTTGAACAATCTAGCCCTTTCCTTTCTAGTTCAATAAAGACCGGCCCTTTTGTCTACACAGTGGTGGCCTGTTACCGGCTTTAGTCGCTTAACCCCTAGAACAATCTAGGCCTTTCTTTTCTGCCAAAAGTAGATACCGCCCCTTTTGTTTATGCAGTGGCGGCCTGTTACTGACTTTGGTCGTTCAACCTCTAGAACAATCTAGGCCTTTCTTCTCCGCCCAGGTCAACTTCGTTACAATATGAAATGTTATAATAATTTTTCTCATATTTACTTGACACGCTAATATCTCGCTTAGTATGGCGGTAAAAACAAAAAAAACTTTTTATATTACTAAAATAGTTATTTGTAAATTTGTAGGTAAAAGAAAAATACTATTATTTGCTGTAATAGATATGTATTTATAGACAAATTATCAACCCATCAACCGCTGGTGTATGCTGGCAGTTAGTTACTTTAGTTGACGTAGAGATGCGCTGCTGGCGTCAGTATGTCAGTAACAGTTTTTCTTTAATAACTTCTTTAATATTGCTGCACAAACGATGAAACTTGGTGAATCGCCGGCACAAACGAGGCCAAAGAGAATAGCAAAAAAAAATTTTGAAAAATCTCAAAGACAAGCGAAATCGCATGTCCAACTTCCGTCAAGTTGGTATGGCCACTTTAAAACTTAATATCATTTTCAATTTTTCAGCTAAATGGCTGAAATTTTGGGAAAGGACGGCACAAACGCAGCACAAACGTTTGGTAAAAAGAAATTTTCATAAACCTCAAAAAATAAAAAGTGGCCATTCCAAATTGACATGCCAATGTCTCGCCTAAAAATGCGGCACAAACGATGAAACTTGGTGAATCGCTGGCACAAATGAAGCCTAAAAGAATGGTAAAAAGAAATTTTGAAAAAATTCAAAAATAAAAAGTGGCCATACCAACTTGATATGCGAATATCTCGCTAAATAATGCGGCACAAACGATGAAATTTGGCGAATCAGCGGCACAAACGAGGCCAAAGAGATTGGCAAAAAGAAATTTTGAAAAAATTCAAAATATGAAACTTATATTAAACTTTCTCATATTTACTTGACACGCTAATATCTCGCTTGGTATGGCGGTAAAAACAAAAAAAATTTTTATATTACTAAAATAGTTATTTGTAAATTTGTAGGTAAAAGAAAAATACTATTATTTGCTTTAATAGATATGTATTTATAAATTATCCACCCATCAACCGCTGGTGTATGCTGGCAGTTAGTTGCTTTAGTTGACGTAGAGATGCGCTGCTGGCGTCAGTATGTCTGTAACAGTTTTTCTTTAATAACTTCTTTCATATTGCGGCACAAACGATGAAACTTGGTGAATCGCCTGCACAAACGAGGCCAAAGAGAATGGCAAAAAAAAATTTTGAAAAATCTCAAAGACAAGCGAAATCGCATGTCCAACTTCCGTCAAGTTGGTATGGCCACTTTAAATCCTTAATAACTTTTTCAATTATTGAGCTAAATGGCTGAAATTATGGGAAAGCACGGCACAATCGCGTCACAAACGATTGCTAAAAAGAAATTTTCAAAAAACTCAAAAAATAAAAAGTGGCCATTCCAAATTGACATGCCAATGTCTCGCCTAAAAATGCGGCACAAACGATGAAACTTGGTGAATCGACGGCACAAACGAAGCCCAAACGAATAGTAAAACGAAATTTTGAAAAAGCTCAAAAATAAAAAGTGGCCATACCAACTTGACATGCAAATATCTCGCGTAATAATGCGGCATAAACGAAGAAACTCGAAAAATCGCTTGCAGAAACAAGGCCAAAGAGATTGGCAAAATGAAATTTTCAAAAAATTCAAAATATGAAATGTTATATTAATTTTTCTCATATTTACTTGACACGCTAATATCTCGCTTAGTATGGCGGTAAAAACAAAAAAAACTTTTTATATTACTAAAATAGTTATTTGTAAATTTGTAGGTAAAAGAAAAATACTATTATTTGCTGTAATAGATATGTATTTATAGACAAATTATCAACCCATCAACCGCTGGTGTATGCTGGCAGTTAGTTACTTTAGTTGACGTAGAGATGCGCTGCTGGCGTCAGTATGTCAGTAACAGTTTTTCTTTAATAACTTCTTTAATATTGCTGCACAAACGATGAAACTTGGTGAATCGCCGGCACAAACGAGGCCAAAGAGAATAGCAAAAAAAAATTTTGAAAAATCTCAAAGACAAGCGAAATCGCATGTCCAACTTCCGTCAAGTTGGTATGGCCACTTTAAAACTTAATATCATTTTCAATTTTTCAGCTAAATGGCTGAAATTTTGGGAAAGGACGGCACAAACGCAGCACAAACGTTTGGTAAAAAGAAATTTTCATAAACCTCAAAAAATAAAAAGTGGCCATTCCAAATTGACATGCCAATGTCTCGCCTAAAAATGCGGCACAAACGATGAAACTTGGTGAATCGCTGGCACAAATGAAGCCTAAAAGAATGGTAAAAAGGAATTTTGAAAAAATTCAAAAATAAAAAGTGGCCATACCAACTTGATATGCGAATATCTCGCTTAATAATGCGGCACAAACGATAAAATTTGGCGAATCAGCGGCACAAACGAGGCCAAAGAGATTGGCAAAAAGAAACTTTGTAAAAGTTCAAAAAAAAAAGTTATATCAATTTTTGTCATATTAAATTGACTTACGAATATCTCGCCTAAAAATGCGGCACAAACGATGAAACTTGGTGAATCGCCGGCACAAACGAAGCCCAAACGAATGGTTAAACGAAATTTTGAAAAAACTCAAAAATAAAAAGTGGCCATACCAACTTGACATGCGAATATCTCGCGTAATAATGCGGCATTAAAGATGAAATTCGACGAATCGCTTGCAGAAACAAGGCCAAAGAGATTGGCAAAAAGAAATTTTGAAAAAATTCAAAATATGAAAAGTTATATTAATTTTTCTCATATTTAATTGACACGCTAATATCTCGCTTGGTATGGCGGTAAAAACGAAATAAACTTTTTATATTACTAAAATAGTTATTTGTAAAGTTGTAGGTAAAAGAAAAATACTATTATTTGCTGTAATAGATATGTATTTATAAATTATCAACCCATCAACCGCTGGTGTATGCTGGCAGTTAGTTACTTTAGTTGACGTAGAGATGCGCTGCTGGCGTCAGTATGTCAGTAACAGTTTTTCTTTAATAACTTCTTTAATATTGCGGCACAAACGATGAAACTTGGTGAATCGCCGGCACAAACGAGGCCAAAGAGAATAGCAAAAAAAAATTTTGAAAAATCTCAAAGACAAGCGAAATCGCATGTCCAACTTCCGTCAAGTTGGTATGGCCACTTTAAAACTTAATATCATTTTCAATTTTTCAGCTAAATGGCTGATATTTTGGGAAAGGACGGCACAAACGCAGCACAAACGTTTGGTAAAAAGAAATTTTCATAAACCTCAAAAAATAAAAAGTGGCCATTCCAAATTGACATGCCAATGTCTCGCTTAATAATGCGGCACAAACGATGAAATTTGCGAATCAGCGGCACAAATTAGGCTAAAGAGATTGGCAAAAAGAAACTTTGTAAAAGTTCAAAAAAAAAAGTTATATCAATTTTTGTCATATTAAATTGACTTACGAATATCTCGCCTAAAAATGCGGCACAAACGATGAAACTTGGTGAATCGCCGGCACAAACGAAGCCCAAACGAATGGTTAAACGAAATTTTGAAAAAACTCAAAAATAAAAAGTGGCCATACCAACTTGACATGCGAATATCTCGCGTAATAATGCGGCATTAAAGATGAAATTCGACGAATCGCTTGCAGAAACAAGGCCAAAGAGATTGGCAAAAAGAAATTTTGAAAAAATTCAAAATATGAAAAGTTATATTAATTTTTCTCATATTTAATTGACACGCTAATATCTCGCTTGGTATGGCGGTAAAAACGAAATAAACTTTTTATATTACTAAAATAGTTATTTGTAAAGTTGTAGGTAAAAGAAAAATACTATTATTTGCTGTAATAGATATGTATTTATAAATTATCAACCCATCAACCGCTGGTGTATGCTGGCAGTTAGTTACTTTAGTTGACGTAGAGATGCGCTGCTGGCGTCAGTATGTCAGTAACAGTTTTTCTTTAATAACTTCTTTAATATTGCGGCACAAACGATGAAACTTGGTGAATCGCCGGCACAAACGAGGCCAAAGAGAATAGCAAAAAAAAATTTTGAAAAATCTCAAAGACAAGCGAAATCGCATGTCCAACTTCCGTCAAGTTGGTATGGCCACTTTAAAACTTAATATCATTTTCAATTTTTCAGCTAACTGGCTGATATTTTGGGAAAGGACGGCACAAACGCAGCACAAACGTTTGGTAAAAAGAAATTTTCATAAACCTCAAAAAATAAAAAGTGGCCATTCCAAATTGACATGCCAATGTCTCGCCTAAAAATGCGGCACAAACGATGAAACTTGGTGAATCGCTGGCACAAATGAAGCCTAAAAGAATGGTGAAAAGAAATTTTGAAAAAACTCAAAAATAAAAAGTGTACATACCAAATTGACTTGCAAATATCTCGCTTAATAATGCGGCACAAACGATGAAATTTGCGAATCAGCGGCACAAATTAGGCTAAAGAGATTGGCAAAATGAAATTTAGAAAAAGTTCAAAAAAAAAAGTTATATCAATTTTTGTCATATTAAATTGACATGCGAATATCTCGCCTAAAAATGCGGCACAAACGATGAAACTTGGTGAATCGCCGGCACAAACGAAGCCTAAAAGAATGGTGAAAAGAAATTTTGAAAAAACTCAAAAATAAAAAGTGTACATAACAAATTTACTTGCAAATATCTCGCTTAATAATGCGGCACAAACGATGAAATTTGCGAATCAGCGGCACAAATTAGGCCAAAGAGATTGGCAAAAAGAAATTTTGAAAAAGTTCAAAAAAAAAAGTTATATCAATTTTTGTCATATTAAATTGACTTACGAATATCTCGCCTAAAAATGCGGCACAAACGATGAAACTTGGCGAATCGCCGGCACAAACGAAGCCCAAACGAATGGTAAAACGAAATTTTGAAAAAACTCAAAAATAAAAAGTGGCCATACCAACTTGACTTGCAAATATCTCGCGTAATAATGCGGCATGAACGACGAAACTCGAAAAATCGCTTGAAGAAACAAGGCCAAAGAGATTGGCAAAATGAAATTTTGAAAAAATTCAAAATATGAAATGTTATATTAATTTTTCTCATATTTAATTGACACGCTAATATCTCGCTTGGTTTGGCGGTAAAAACGAAAAAAACTTTTTATATTACTAAAATAGTTATTTGTAAAGTTGTAGGTAAAAGAAAAATAATATTATTTGCTTTAATAGATGTGTATTTATAAATTATCAACCCATCAACCGCTGGTATATGCTGGCAGTTAGTTGCTTTAGTTGACGTAGAGATGCGCTGCTGGCGTCAGTATGTCTGTAACAGTTTTTCTTTAATATCTTCTTTCATATTTCGGCACAAACAATGAAACATGGTGAATCGCCGGCACAAACGAGGCCAAAGAGAATGGCAAAATGAAATTTTGAAAAAGTTCAAAAAAAAAGTTATAACAATTTTTGTCACAATTAATTGACATGCGAATATCTCGCCTAAAAATGCGGCACAAACAATGAAACTTGGTGAATCGCCGGCACGAACGAAGCCTAAAAGAATGATAAAAAGAAATTTTGAAAAAACTCAAAAATAAAAAGTGGTCGTACCAACTTGACATGCGAATATCTCGCCTAAAAATGCGGCATAAACGATGAAATTTGGCGAATCAGCGGCACAAATTAGGCCAAAGAGATTGGCAAAATGAAATTTTGAAAAAGTTCCAAATATGAAATGTTATAATAATTTCTCTCATATTTACTTGACACGCTAATATCTCGCTTAGTATGGCGGTAAAAACAAAAAAAACTTTTTATATTACTAAAATAGTTATTTGTAAATTTGTAGGTAAAAGAAAAATACTATTATTTGCTGTAATAGATATGTATTTATAGACAAATTATCAACCCATCAACCGCTGGTGTATGCTGGCAGTTAGTTACTTTAGTTGACGTAGAGATGCGCTGCTGGCGTCAGTATGTCAGTAACAGTTTTTCTTTAATAACTTCTTTAATATTGCTGCACAAACGATGAAACTTGGTGAATCGCCGGCACAAACGAGGCCAAAGAGAATAACAAAAAAAATTTTTTGAAAAATCTCAAAGACAAGCGAAATCGCATGTCCAACTTCCGTCAAGTTGGTATGGCCACTTTAAAACTTAATAACATTTTCAATTTTTCAGCTAAATGGCTGAAATATTGGGAAAGGACGGCACAAACGCAGCACCAACGTTTGGTAAAAAGAAATTTTCATAAACCTCAAAAAATAAAAAGTGGCCATTCCTACTTGACATGCCGATATCTCGCCTAAAAATGCGGCACAAACGATGAAACTTGGTGAATCGCTGGCACAAACGAAGCCTAAATGAATGGTAAAACGAAATTTTGAAAAACTCAAAAACAAAAAGTGGCCATAAAAACTTGACATGCGAATATTTCGCGTAATAATGCGGCACAAACGATGAAACTCGAAGAATCGCTAGCAGAAACAAGGCCAAAGAGATTGGCAAAAAGAAATTTTGAATAAATTCAAAATATGAAACTTATATTAAACTTTCTCATATTTACTTGACACGCTAATATCTCGCTTAGTATGGCGGTAAAAACAAAAAAACTTTTTATATTACTAAAATAGTTATTTGTAAATTTGTAGGTAAAAGAAAAATACTATTATTTGCTGTAATAGATATGTATTTATAGACAAATTATCAACCCATCAACCGCTGGTGTATGCTGGCAGTTAGTTACTTTAGTTGACGTAGAGATGCGCTGCTGGCGTCAGTATGTCAGTAACAGTTTTTCTTTAATAACTTCTTTAATATTGCTGCACAAACGATGAAACTTGGTGAATCGCCGGCACAAACGAGGCCAAAGAGAATAGCAAAAAAAAATTTTGAAAAATCTCAAAGACAAGCGAAATCGCATGTCCAACTTCCGTCAAGTTGGTATGGCCACTTTAAATCCCTAATAACTTTTTCAATTTTTCAGCTAAATGGCTGAAATTTTGGGAAAGGACGGCACAAACGCAGCACAAACGATTGGTAAATAGAAATTTTCATAAACCTCAAAAAATAAAAAGTGGCCATTCCAAATTGACATGCGAATATCTGCCAAAAAATGCGGCACAAGCGATGAAACTTGGTGAATCGCTGGCACAAATGAAGCCTAAAAGAATGGTAAAAAGAAATTTTGAAAAAACTCAAAAATAAAAAGTGGCCATACCAACTTGATATGCGAATATCTCGCTTAATAATGCGGCACAAACGATGAAATTTGGCGAATCAGCGGCACAAAGGAGGCCAAAGATATTGGCAAAAAGAAATTTTGAAAAAATTCAAAAAAAAAAGTTTTATCAATTTTTGTCATATTAAATTGACATGCGAATATCTCGCCTAAAAATGCAGCACAAACGATGAAACTTGGTGATTCCTCGGCACAAACGAAGCATAATAGAATGGTAAAACAAAATTTTGAAAAAACTCAAAAATAAAAATTGGCCATACCAACTTGACATGCGAATATCTCGCGTAATAATGCGGCATTAAAGATGAAATTCGACGAATCGCTTGCAGAAACAAGGCCAAAGAGATTGGCAAAAAGAAATTTTGAAAAAATTCAAAATATGAAAAGTTATATTAATTTTTCTCATATTTAATTGACACGCTAATATCTCGCTTAGTATGGCGGTAAAAACACAAAAAACTTTTTATATTACTAAAATGGTTATTTGTAAATTTGTAGGTAAAAGAAAAATACTATTATTTGCTGTAATAGATATGTATTTTTAGACAAATTATCAACCCATCAACCGCTGGTGTATGCTGGCAGTTAGTTACTTTAGTTGACGTAGAGATGCGCTGCTGGCGTCAGTATGTCAGTAACAGTTTTTCTTTAATAACATCTTTAATATTGCTGCACAAACGATGAAACTTGGTGAATCGCCGGCACAAACGAGGCCAAAGAGAATAGCAAAAAAAAATTTTGAAAAATCTCAAAGACAAGCGAAATCGCATGTCCAACTTCCGTCAAGTTGGTATGGCCACTTTAAATCCTTAATAACTTTTTCAATTTTTCAGCTAAATGGCTGAAATTTTGGGAAAGGACTGCACAAACGCAGCACAAACGATTGGTAAATAGAAATTTTCATAAACCTCAAAAAATAAAAAGTGGCCATGCCAACTTGACATGAATATGAAAGTTATATCAATTTTTGTCATATTAAATTGACATGCGAATATCTCGCCTAAAAATGCGGCACAAACGATGAAACTTGGTGAATCGCCGGCACAAACGAAGCCTAAAAGAATGGTGAAAAGAAATTTTGAAAAAACTCAAAAATAAAAAGTGTACATACCAAATTGACTTGCAAATATCTCGCTTAATAATGCGGCACAAACGTTGAAATTTGCGAATCAGCGGCACAAATTAGGCCAAAGAGATTGGCAAAATGAAATTTTGAAAAAGTTCAAAAAAAAAAGTTATATCAATTTTTGTCATATTAAATTGACTTACGAATATCTCGCCTAAAAATGCGGCACAAACGATGAAACTTGGTGAATCGCCGGCACAAACGAAGCCAAAACGAATGGTAAAACGAAATTTTGAAAAAACTCAAAAATAAAAAGTGGCCATACCAACTTGACTTGCAAATATCCCGCGTAATAATGCGGCATAAACGACGAAACTCGAAAAATCGCTTGAAGAAACAAGGCCAAAGAGAACGGCAAAAAGAAATTTTGAAAAAGTTAAAAAAAAAAAGTTATATCAATTTTTGTCATATTAAATTTACATGCGAATATCTCGCCTAAAAATGCGGCACACACAATGAAACTTGGTGAATCGCTGGCACGAACGAAGCCTAAAAGAATGATAAAACGAAATTTTGAAAAAACTCAAAAATAAAAATTGGCCATACCAACTTGACATGCGAATATCTCGCGTAATAATGCGGCATTAAAGATGAAATTCGACGAATCGCTTGCAGAAACAAGGCCAAAGAGATTGGCAAAAAGAAATTTTGAAAAAATTCAAAATATGAAAAGTTATATTAATTTTTCTCATATTTAATTGACATGCTAATATCTCGCTTAGTATGGCGGTAAAAACACAAAAAACTTTTTATATTACTAAAATAGTTATTTGTAAATTTGTAGGTAAAAGAAAAATACTATTATTTGCTGTAATAGATATGTATTTTTAGACAAATTATCAACCCATCAACCGCTGGTGTATGCTGGCAGTTAGTTACTTTAGTTGACGTAGAGATGCGCTGCTGGCGTCAGTATGTCAGTAACAGTTTTTCTTTAATAACTTCTTTAATATTGCTGCACAAACGATGAAACTTGGTGAATCGCCGGCACAAACGAGGCCAAAGAGAATAGCAAAAAAAAATTTTGAAAAATCTCAAAGACAAGCGAAATCGCATGTCCAACTTCCGTCAAGTTGGTATGGCCACTTTAAATCCTTAATAACTTTTTCAATTTTTCAGCTAAATGGCTGAAATTTTGGGAAAGGACGGCACAAACGCAGCACAAACGATTGGTAAATAGAAATTTTCATAAACCTCAAAAAATAAAAAGTGGCCATACCAACTTGACATGAATATGAAAGTTATATCAATTTTTGTCATATTAAATTGACATGCGAATATCTCGTTTAAAAATGCGGCACAAACAATGAAACTTGGTGAATCGCCGGCACGAACAAGGCCTAAAAGAATGATAAAAAAAAATTTTGAAAAAACTCAAAAATAAAAAGTGGCCATACCAACATGACATGCGAATATCTCGCTTAAAAATGCGGCACAAACGATGAAATTTGGCGAATCAGCGGCACAAATGAGGCCAAAGAGATTGGCCGAAAGAAATTTAGAAAAAGTTCAAAAAAAAAGTTATATCAATTTTTGTCATATTAAATTTACATGCGAATATCTCGCCTAAAAATGCGGCACACACAATGAAACTTGGTGAATCGCTGGCACGAACGAAGCCTAAAAGAATGATAAAACGAAATTTTGAAAAAACTCAAAAATAAAAAGTGGCCGTACCAACTTGACATGCGAATATCTCGCTTAAAAATGCGGCATAAACGATGAAATTTGGCGAATCAGCGGCACAAATTAGGCCAAAGAGATTGGCAAAATGAAATTTTGAAAAAGTTCAAAATATGAAATGTTATAATAATTTTTCTTATATTTACTTGACACGCTAATATCTCGCTTAGTATGGCGGTAAAAACAAAAAAAACTTTTTATATTACTAAAATAGTTATTTGTAAATTTGTAGGTAAAAGAAAAATACTATTATTTGCTGTAATAGATATGTATTTATAGACAAATTATCAACCCATCAACCGCTGGTGTATGCTGGCAGTTAGTTACTTTAGTTGACGTAGAGATGCGCTGCTGGCGTCAGTATGTCAGTAACAGTTTTTCTTTAATAACTTCTTTAATATTGCTGCACAAACGATGAAACTTGGTGAATCGCCGGCACAAACGAGGCCAAAGAGAATAGCAAAAAAAATTTTGAAAAATCTCAAAGACAAGCGAAATCGCATGTCCAACTTCCGCCAAGTTGGTATGGCCACTTTAAAACTTAATATCATTTTCAATTTTTCAGCTAAATGGCTGAAATTTTGGGAAAGGACGGCACAAACGCAGCACAAACGTTTGGTAAAAAGAAATTTTCATAAACCTCAAAAAATAAAAAGTGGCCATTCCAAATTGACATGCCAATGTCTCGCCTAAAAATGCGGCACAAACGATGAAACTTGGTGAATCGCTGGCACAAATAAAGCCTAAAAGAATGGTAAAAAGAAATTTTGAAAAAATTCAAAAATAAAAAGTGGCCATACCAACTTGATATGCGAATATCTCACTAAATAATGCGGCACAAACGATGAAATTTGGCGAATCAGCGGCACAAACGAGGCCAAAGAGATTGGCAAAAAGAAATTTTGAAAAAATTCAAAATATGAAACTTATATTAAACTTTCTCTTATTTACTTGACACGCTAATATCTCGCTTGGTATAGCGGTAAAAACGAAATAAACTTTTTATATTACTAAAATAGTTATTTGTAAAGTTGTAGGTAAAAGAAAAATACTATTATTTGCTGTAATAGATATGTATTTATAAATTATCAACCCATCAACCGCTGGTGTATGCTGGCAGTTAGTTACTTTAGTTGACGTAGAGATGCGCTGCTGGCGTCAGTATGTCAGTAACAGTTTTTCTTTAATAACTTCTTTAATATTGCGGCACAAACGATGAAACTTGGTGAATCGCTGGCACAAACGAGGCCAAAGAGAAGGGCAAAAAATTTTTTGAAAAATCTCAAAGACAAGCGAAATCGCATGTCCAACTTCCATCAAGTTGGTATGGCCACTTTAAATCCTTAATAGCTTTTTCAATTTTTGAGCTAAATGGCTGAAATTTTGGGAAAGGGCGGCACAAACGCGGCACAAACGATTGGTAAAAAGAAATTTTGAAAAAACACAAAAATAAAAAGTGGCCATACCAACATGACATGCGAATATCTCGCTTAAAAATGCGGCACTAACGATGAAATTTGGCGAATCAGCGGCACAAATGAGGCAAAAGAGATTGGCCGAAAGAAATTTAGAAAAAGTTCAAAAAAAAAAGTTATATCAATTTTTGTCATATTAAATTGACATGCGAATATCTCGCCTAAAAATGCGGCACAAACGATGAAACTTGGTGAATCGCCGGCACAAACGAAGCCCAAACGAATGGTAAAACGAAATTTTGAAAAAACTCAAAAATAAAAAGTGGCCATACCAACTTGACTTGCAAATATCCCGCGTAATAATGCGGCATAAACGACGAAACTCGAAAAATCGCTTGAAGAAACAAGGCCAAAGAGAACGGCAAAAAGAAATTTTGAAAAAGTTAAAAAAAAAAAGTTATATCAATTTTTGTCATATTAAATTTACATGCGAATATCTCGCCTAAAAATGCGGCACAAACAATGAAACTTGGTGAATCGCCGGCACGAACGAAGCCTAAAAGAATGATAAAACGAAATTTAGAAAAAACTCAAAAATAAAAAGTGGCCGTACCAACTTGACATGCGAATATCTCGCTTAAAAATGCGGCATAAACGATGAAATTTGGCGAATCAGCGGCACAAATTAGGCCAAAGAGATTGGCAAAATGAAATTTTGAAAAAGTTCAAAATATGAAATGTTATAATAATTTTTCTCATATTTACTTGACACGCTAATATCTCGCTTAGTATGGCGGTAAAAACAAAAAAAAACTTTTTATATTACTAAAATAGTTATTTGTAAATTTGTAGGTAAAAGAAAAATACTATTATTTGCTGTAATAGATATGTATTTATAGACAAATTATCAACCCATCAACCGCTGGTGTATGCTGGCAGTTAGTTACTTTAATTGACGTAGAGATGCGCTGCTGGCGTCAGTATGTCAGTAACAGTTTTTCTTTAATAACTTCTTTAATATTGCTGCACAAACGATGAAACTTGGTGAATCGCCGGCACAAACGAGGCCAAAGAGAATAGCAAAAAAAAATTTTGAAAAATCTCAAAGACAAGCGAAATCGCATGTCCAACTTCCGTCAAGTTGGTATGGCCACTTTAAAACTTAATATCATTTTCAATTTTTCAGCTAAATGGCTGAAATTTTGGGAAAGGACGGCACAAACGCAGCACAAACGTTTGGTAAAAAGAAATTTTCATAAACCTCAAAAAATAAAAAGTGGCCATTCCAAATTGACATGCCAATGTCTCGCCTAAAAATGCGGCACAAACGATGAAACTTGGTGAATCGCTGGCACAAATGAAGCCTAAAAGAATGGTGAAAAGAAATTTTGAAAAAACTCAAAAATAAAAAGTGTACATACCAAATTGACTTGCAAATATCTCGCTTAATAATGCGGCACAAACGTTGAAATTTGCGAATCAGCGGCACAAATTATGCCAAAGAGATTGGCAAAATGAAATTTTGAAAAAGTTCAAAAAAAAAAGTTATATCAATTTTTGTCATATTAAATATACATGCTAATATCTCGCCTAAAAATGCGGCACAAACAATGAAACTTGGTGAATCGCCGGCACGAACGAAGCCTAAAAGAATGATAAAAAGAAATTTTGAAAAAACTCAAAAATAAAAAGTGGCCGTACCAACTTGACATGCGAATATCTCGCTTAAAAATGCGGCATAAACGATGAAATTTGGCGAATCAGCGGCACAAATTAGGCCAAAGAGATTGGCAAAATGAAATTTTGAAAAAGTTCAAAATATGAAATGTTATAATAATTTTTCTCATATTTACTTGACACGCTAATATCTCGCTTAGTATGGCGGTAAAAACAAAAAAAACTTTTTATATTACTAAAATAGTTATTTGTAAATTTGTAGGTAAAAGAAAAATACTATTATTTGCTGTAATAGATATGTATTTATAGACAAATTATCAACCCATCAACCGCTGGTGTATGCTGGCAGTTAGTTACTTTAGTTGACTTAGAGATGCGCTGCTGGCGTCAGTATATCAGTAACAGTTTTTCTTTAATAACTTCTTTAATATTGCTGCACAAACGATGAAACTTGGTGAATCGCCGGCACAAACGAGGCCAAAGAGAATAACAAAAAAAATTTTTTGAAAAATCTCAAAGACAAGCGAAATCGCATGTCCAACTTCCGTCAAGTTGGTATGGCCACTTTAAAACTTAATATCATTTTCAATTTTTCAGCTAAATGGCTGAAATTTTGGGAAAGGACGGCACAAACGCAGCACCAACGTTTGGTAAAAAGAAATTTTCATAAACCTCAAAAAATAAAAAGTGGCCATTCCAACTTGACATGCCGATATCTCGCCTAAAAATGCGGCACAAACGATGAATCTTGGTGAATCGCTGGCACAAACGAAGCCTAAATGAATGGTAAAACGAAATTTTGAAAAACTCAAAAACAAAAAGTGGCCATACCAACTTGACATGCGAATATTTCGCGTAATAATGCGGCACAAACGATAAAATTTGGCGAATCAGCGGCACAAACGAGGCCAAAGAGATTGGCAAAAAGAAACTTTGTAAAAGTTCAAAAAAAAAAGTTATATCAATTTTTGTCATATTAAATTGACTTACGAATATCTCGCCTAAAAATGCGGCACAAACGATGAAACTTGGTGAATCGCCGGCACAAACGAAGCCCAAACGAATGGTTAAACGAAATTTTGAAAAAACTCAAAAATAAAAAGTGGCCATACCAACTTGACATGCGAATATCTCGCGTAATAATGCGGCATAAAAGATGAAATTCGACGAATCGCTTGCAGAAACAAGGCCAAAGAGATTGGCAAAAAGAAATTTTGAAAAAATTCAAAATATGAAAAGTTATATTAATTTTTCTCATATTTAATTGACACGCTAATATCTCGCTTGGTATGGAGGTAAAAACGAAATAAACTTTTTATATTACTAAAATAGTTATTAGTAAAGTTATAGGTAAAAGAAAAATACTATTATTTGCTGTAATAGATATGTATTTATAAATTATCAACCCATCAACCGCTGGTGTATGCTGGCAGTTAGTTACTTTAGTTGACGTAGAGATGCGCTGCTGGCGTCAGTATGTCAGTAACAGTTTTTCTTTAATAACTTCTTTAATAATGCTGCACAAACGATGAAACTTGGTGAATCGCCGGCACAAACGAGGCCAAAGAGAATAGCAAAAAAAAATTTTGAAAAATCTCAAAGACAAGCGAAATCGCATGTCCAACTTCCGTCAAGTTGGTATGGCCACTTTAAAACTTAATATCATTTTCAATTTTTCAGCTAAATGGCTGAAATTTTGGGAAAGGACGGCACAAACGCAGCACAAACGTTTGGTAAAAAGAAATTTTCATAAACCTCAAAAAATAAAAAGTGGCCATTCCAACTTGACATGCCGATATCTCGCCTAAAAATGCGGCACAAACGATGAAACTTGGTGAATCGCTGGCACAAACGAAGCCTAAATGAATGGTAAAACGAAATTTTGAAAAACTCAAAAACAAAAAGTGGCCATACCAACTTGACATGCGAATATTTCGGGTAATAATGCGGCACAAACGATGAAACTCGAAGAATCGCTAGCAGAAACAAGGCCAAAGAGATTGGCAAAAAGAAATTTTGAAAAAATTCAAAATATGAAACTTATATTAAACTTTCTCATATTTACTTGACACGCTAATATCTCGCTTGGTATGGCGGTAAAAACAAAAAAAAATTTTATATTACTAAAATAGTTATTTGTAAATTTGTAGGTAAAAGAAAATTACTATTATTTGCTGTAATAGATATGTATTTATAAATTATCAACCCATCAACCGCTGGTGTATGCTGGCAGTTAGTTACTTTAGTTGACGTAGAGATGCGCTGCTGGCGTCAGTATGTCAGTAACAGTTTTTCTTTAATAACTTCTTTAATATTGCGGCACAAACGATGAAACTTGGTGAATCGCCGGCACAAACGAGGCCAAAGAGAAGGGCAAAAAATTTTTTGAAAAATCTCAAAGACAAGCGAAATCGCATGTCCAACTTCCGTCAAGTTGGTATGGCCACTTTAAATCCTTAATAGCTTTTTCAATTTTTGCGCTAAATGGCTGAAATTTTGGGAAAGGACGGCACAAACGCGGCACAAACGATTGGTAAAAAGAAATTTTGAAAAAACTAAAAAAATAAAAAGAGGCCATACCAACTTGACATGAATATGAAAGTTATATCAATTTTTGTCATATTAAATTGACATGCGAATATCTCGTTTAAAAATGCGGCACAAACAATGAAACTTGGTGAATCGCCGGCACGAACGAGGCCTAAAAAAATGATAAAAAGAAATTTTGAAAAAACTCAAAAATAAAAAGTGGCCATACCAACATGACATGCGAATATCTCGCTTATAAATGCGGCACAAACGATGAAATTTGGCGAATCAGCGGCACAAATGAGGCCAAAGAGATTGGCCGAAAGAAATTTAGAAAAAGTTCAAAAAAAAAAGTTATATCAATTTTTGTCATATTAAATTGACATGCGAATATCTCGCCTAAAAATGCGGCACAAACGATGAAACTTGGTGAATCGCCGGCACAAACGAAGCCTAAAAGAATGGTGAAAAGAAATTTTGAAAAAACTCAAAAATAAAAAGTGTACATACCAAATTGACTTGCAAATATCTCGCTTAATAATGCGGCACAAACGATGAAATTTGCGAATCAGCGGCACAAATTATGCCAAAGAGATTGGCAAAATGAAATTTTGAAAAAGTTCAAAAAAAAGTTATATCAATTTTTGTCATATTAAATTGACTTACGAATATCTCGCCTAAAAATGCGGCACAAACGATGAAACTTGGTGAATCGCCGGCACAAACGAAGCCCAAACGAATAGTAAAACGAAATTTTGAAAAAACTCAAAAATAAAAAGTGGCCATACCAACATGACATGCGAATATCTCGCTTATAAATGCGGCACAAACGATGAAATTTGGCGAATCAGCGGCACAAATGAGGCCAAAGAGATTGGCCGAAAGAAATTTAGAAAAAGTTCAAAAAAAAAAGTTATATCAATTTTTGTCATATTAAATTGACATGCGAATATCTCGCCTAAAAATGCGGCACAAACGATGAAACTTGGTGAATCGCCGGCACAAACGAAGCCTAAAAGAATGGTGAAAAGAAATTTTGAAAAAACTCAAAAATAAAAAGTGTACATACCAAATTGACTTGCAAATATCTCGCTTAATAATGCGGCACAAACGATGAAATTTGCGAATCAGCGGCACAAATTATGCCAAAGAGATTGGCAAAATGAAATTTTGAAAAAGTTCAAAAAAAAAGTTATATCAATTTTTGTCATATTAAATTGACTTACGAATATCTCGCCTAAAAATGCGGCACAAACGATGAAACTTGGTGAATCGCCGGCACAAACGAAGCCCAAACGAATAGTAAAACGAAATTTTGAAAAAACTCAAAAATAAAAAGTGGCCATACCAACTTGACTTACAAATATCTCGCGTAATAATGCGGCATAATCGACGAAACTCGAAAAATCGCTTGAAGAAACAAGGCCAAAGAGAACGGCAAAAAGAAATTTTGAAAAAGTTAAAAAAAAAAAGTTATATCAATTTTTGCCATATTAAATTTACATGCGAATATCTCGCCTAAAAATGCGGCACAAACAATGAAACTTGGTGAATCGCCGGCACGAACGAAGCCTAAAAGAATGATAAAAAGAAATTTTGAAAAAACTCAAAAATAAAAAGTGGCCGTACCAACTTGACATGCGAATATCTCGCTTAAAAATGCGGCATAAACGATGAAATTTGGCGAATCAGCGGCACAAATTAGGCCAAAGAGATTGGCAAAATGAAATTTTGAAAAAGTTCAAAATATGAAATGTTATAATAATTTTTCTCATATTTACTTGACACGCTAATATCTCGCTTAGTATGGCGGTAAAAACAAAAAAAACTTTTTATATTACTAAAATAGTTATTTGTAAATTTGTAGGTAAAAGAAAAATACTATTATTTGCTGTAATAGATATGTATTTATAGACAAATTATCAACCCATCAACCGCTGGTGTATGCTGGCAGTTAGTTACTTTAGTTGACGTAGAGATGCGCTGCTGGCGTCAGTATGTCAGTAACAGTTTTTCTTTAATAACTTCTTTAATATTGCTGCACAAACGATGAAACTTGGTGAATCGCCGGCACAAACGAGGCCAAAGAGAATAAGAAAAAATTTTTTTTGAAAAATCTCAAAGACAAGCGAAATCGCATGTCCAACTTCCGTCAAGTTGGTATGGCCACTTTAAAACTTAATAACATTTTCAATTTTTCAGCTAAATGGCTGAAATTTTGGGAAAGGACGGCACAAACGCAGCACCAACGTTTGGTAAAAAGAAATTTTCATAAACCTCAAAAAATAAAAAGTGGCCATTCCAACTTGACATGCCGATATCTCGCCTAAAAATGCGGCACAAACGATGAAACTTGGTGAATCGCTGGCACAAACGAAGCCTAAATGAATGGTAAAACGAAATTTTGAAAAACTCAAAAACAAAAAGTGGCCATACCAACTTGACATGCGAATATTTCGCGTAATAATGCGGCACAAACGATGAAACTCGAAGAATCGCTAGCAGAAACAAGGCCAAAGAGATTGGCAAAAAGAAATTTTGAAAAAATTCAAAATATGAAACTTATATTAAACTTTCTCATATTTACTTGACACGCTAATATCTCGCTTGGTATGGCGGTAAAAACAAAAAAAATTTTTATATTACTAAAATAGTTATTTGTAAATTTGTAGGTAAAAGAAAAATACTATTATTTGCTTTAATAGATATGTATTTATAAATTATAAACCCATCAACCGCTGGTGTATGCTGGCAGTTAGTTGCTTTAGTTGACGTAGAGATGCGCTGCTGGCGTCAGTATGTCTGTAACAGTTTTTCTTTAATAACTTCTTTCATATTGCGGCACAAACGATGAAACTTGGTGAATCGCCTGCACAAACGAGGCCAAAGAGAATGGCAAAAAAAAATTTTGAAAAATCTCAAATACAAGCGAAATCGCATGTCCAACTTCCGTCAAGTTGGTATGGCCACTTTAAATCCTTAATAACTTTTTCAATTTTTGAGCTAAATGGCTGAAATTATGGGAAAGCACGGCACAATCGCGTCACAAACGATTGGTAAAAAGAAATTTTCAAAAAACACAAAAAATAAAAAGTGGCCATTCCAAATTGACATGCCAATGTCTCGCCTAAAAATGCGGCACAAACGATGAAACTTGGTGAATCGACGGCACAAACGAAGCCCAAACGAATAGTAAAACGAAATTTTGAAAAAGCTCAAAAATAAAAAGTGGCCATACCAACTTGACATGCAAATATCTCGCGTACTAATGCGGCATAAACGAAGAAACTCGAAAAATCGCTTGCAGAAACAAGGCCAAAGAGATTGGCAAAATGAAATTTTCAAAAAATTCAAAATATGAAATGTTATATTAATTTTTCTCATATTTACTTGACACGCTAATATCTCGCTTAGTATGGCGGTAAAAACAAAAAAAACTTTTTATATTACTAAAATAGTTATTTGTAAATTTGTAGGTAAAAGAAAAATACTATTATTTGCTTTAATAGATATGTATTTATAAATTATCAACCCATCAACCGCTGGTGTATGCTGGCAGTTAGTTACTTTAGTTGACGTAGAGATGCGCTGCTGGCGTCAGTATGTCAGTAACAGTTTTTCTTTAATAACTTCTTTAATATTGCTGCACAAACGATGAAACTTGGTGAATCGCCGGCACAAACGAGGCCAAAGAGAATAGCAAAAAAAAATTTTGAAAAATCTCAAAGACAAGCGAAATCGCATGTCCAACTTCCGTCAAGTTGGTATGGCCACTTTAAAACTTAATATCATTTTCAATTTTTCAGCTAAATGGCTGAAATTTTGGGAAAGGACGGCACAAACGCAGCACAAACGTTTGGTAAAAAGAAATTTTCATAAACCTCAAAAAATAAAAAGTGGCCATTCCAAATTGACATGCCAATGTCTCGCCTAAAAATGCGGCACAAACGATGAAACTTGGTGAATCGCTGGCACAAATGAAGCCTAAAAGAATGGTAAAAAGAAATTTTGAAAAAATTCAAAAATAAAAAGTGGCCATACCAACTTGATATGCGAATATCTCGCTTAATAATGCGGCACAAACGATAAAATTTGGCGAATCAGCGGCACAAACGAGGCCAAAGTGATTGGCAAAAAGAAACTTTGTAAAAGTTCAAAAAAAAAAGTTATATCAATTTTTGTCATATTAAATTGACTTACGAATATCTCGCCTAAAAATGCGGCACAAACGATGAAACTTGGTGAATCGCCGGCACAAACGAAGCCTAAAAGAATGGTGAAAAGAAATTTTGAAAAAACTCAAAAATAAAAAGTGTACATACCAAATTTACTTGCAAATATCTCGCTTAATAATGCGGCACAAACGATGAAATTTGCGAATCAGCGGCACAAATTAGGCCAAAGAGATTGGCAAAATGAAATTTTGAAAAAGTTCCAAAAAATAAGTTATATCAATTTTTGTCATATTAAATTGACTTACGAATATCTCGCCTAAAAATGCGGCCCAAACGATGAAACTTATTGAATCGCCGGCACAAACGAAGCCCAAACGAATGGTAAAACGAAATTTTGAAAAAACTCAAAAATAAAAAGTGGCCATACCAACTTGACTTGCAAATATCTCGCGTAATAATGCGGCATGAACGACGAAACTCGAAAAATCGCTTGAAGAAACAAGGCCAAAGAGATTGGCAAAATGAAATTTTGAAAAAATTCAAAATATGAAATGTTATATTAATTTTTCTCATATTTAATTGACACGCTAATATCTCGCTTGGTTTGGCGGTAAAAACGAAAAAAACTTTTTATATTACTAAAATAGTTATTTGTAAAGTTGTAGGTAAAAGAAAAATAATATTATTTGCTTTAATACATATGTATTTATAAATTATCAACCCATCAACCGCTGGTGTATGCTGGCAGTTAGTTGCTTTAGTTGACGTAGAGATGCGCTGCTGGCGTCAGTATGTCTGTAACAGTTTTTCTTTAATATCTTCTTTCATATTGCGGCACAAACAATGAAACTTGGTGAATCGCCGGCACAAACGAGGCCAAAGAGAATGGGCAAAATGAAATTTTGAAAAAGTTCAAAAAAAAAAGTTATAACAATTTTTGTCACAATTAATTGACATGCGAATATCTCGCCTAAAAATGCGGCACAAACAATGAAACTTAATGAATCGCCGGCACGAACGAAGCCTAAAAGAATGATAAAAAGAAATTTTGAAAAAACTCGAAAATAAAAAGTGGCCGTACCAACTTGACATGCGAATATCTCGCCTAAAAATGCGGCATAAACGATGAAATTTGGCGAATAAGCGGCACAAATTAGGCCAAAGAGATTGGCAAAATGAAATTTTGAAAAAGTTCAAAATATGAAATGTTATAATAATTTTTCTCATATTTACTTGACACGCTAATATCTCGCTTAGTATGGCGGTAAAAACAAAAAAAACTTTTTATATTACTAAAATAGTTATTTGTAAATTTGTAGGTAAAAGAAAAATACTATTATTTGCTGTAATAGATATGTATTTATAGACAAATTATCAACCCATCAACCTGTGGTGTATGCTGGCAGTTAGTTACTTTAGTTGACGTAGAGATGCGCTGCTGGCGTCAGTATGTCAGTAACAGTTTTTCTTTAATAACTTCTTTAATATTGCTGCACAAACGATGAAACTTGGTGAATCGCCGGCACAAACGAGGCCAAAGAGAATAACAAAAATTTTTTTTGAAAAATCTCAAAGACAAGCGAAATCGCATGTCCAACTTCCGTCAAGTTGGTATGGCCACTTTAAAACTTAATAACATTTTCAATTTTTCAGCTAAATGGCTGAAATATTGGGAAAGGACGGCACAAACGCAGCACCAACGTTTGGTAAAAAGAAATTTTCATAAACCTCAAAAAATAAAAAGTGGCCATTCCAACTTGACATGCCGATATCTCGCCTAAAAATGCGGCACAAACGATGAAACTTGGTGAATCGCTGGCACAAACGAAGCCTAAATGAATGGTAAAACGAAATTTTGAAAAACTCAAAAACAAAAAGTGGCCATACCAACTTGACATGCGAATATTTCGCGTAATAATGCGGCACAAACGATGAAACTCGAAGAATCGCTAGCAGAAACAAGGCCAAAGAGATTGGCAAAATGAAATTTTGAAAAATTCAAAATATGAAAAGTTATATTAATTTTTCTCATATTTACTTGACACGCTAATATCTCGCTTAGTATGGCGGTAAAAACACAAAAAACTTTTTATATTACTAAAATAGTTATTTGTAAATTTGTAGGTAAAAGAAAAATACTATTATTTGCTGTAATAGATATGTATTTATAGACAAATTATCAACCCATCAACCGCGGGTGTATGCTGGCAGTTAGTTACTTTAGTTGACGTAGAGATGCGCTGCTGGCGTCAGTATGTCAGTAACAGTTTTTCTTTAATAACTTCTTTAATATTGCTGCACAAACGATGAAACTTGGTGAATCGCCGGCACAAACGAGGCCAAAGAGAATAGCAAAAAAAAATTTTGAAAAATCTCAAAGACAAGCGAAATCGCATGTCCAACTTCCGTCAAGTTGGTATGGCCACTTTAAATCCTTAATAACTTTTTCAATTTTTCAGCTAAATGGCTGAAATTTTGGGAAAGGACGGCACAAACGCAGCACAAACGATTGGTAAATAGAAATTTTCATAAACCTCAAAAAATAAAAAGTGGCCATTCCAAATTGACATGCGAATATCTCGCCAAAAATGCGGCACAAGCGATGAAACTTGGTGAATCGCTGGCACAAATGAAGCCTAAAAGAATGGTAAAAAGAAATTTTGAAAAAACTCAAAAATAAAAAGTGGCCATACCAACTTGATATGCGAATATCTCGCTTAATAATGCGGCACAAACGATGAAATTTGGCGAATCAGCGGCACAAAGGAGGCCAAAGATATTGGCAAAAAGAAATTTTGAAAAAATTCAAACAAAAAAGTTTTATCAATTTTTGTCATATTAAATTGACATGCGAATATCTCGCCTAAAAATGCAGCACAAACGATGATACTTGGTGATTCCCCGGCACAAACGAAGCCTAATAGAATGGTAAAACAAAATTTTGAAAAAACTCAAAAATAAAAATTGGCCATACCAACTTGACATGCGAATATCTCGCGTAATAATGCGGCATAAACGATGAAACTCGACGAATCGCTTGCAGAAACAAAGGCCAAAGAGATTGGCAAAATGAAATTTTGAAAAATTCAAAATATGAAAAGTTATATTAATTTTTCTCATATTTACTTGACACGCTAATATCTCGCTTAGTATGGCGGTAAAAACACAAAAAACTTTTTATATTACTAAAATAGTTACTTGTAAATTTGTAGGCAAAAGAAAAAAACATTTATTTGCTGTAATAGATATGTATTTATAGACAAATTATCAACCCATCAACCGCTGGTGTATGCTGGCAGTTAGTTACTTTAGTTGACGTAGAAATGCGCTGCTGGCGTCAGTATGTCTGTAACAGTTTTTCTTTAATAACTTCTTTCATATTGCGGCACAAACGATGATACTTGGTGAATCGCCGGCACAAACGAGGCCAAAGAGAATGGCAAAAAGAAATTTTGAAAAAGTTCAAAAAAAAAAGTTATATCAATTTTTGTCATATTAAATTGACATGCGAAAATCTCGCCTAAAAATGCGGCATAAACCATGAAACTTGGTGAATCGCCGGCACAAACGAGGCCAAAGAGAATGGTGAAAAGAAATTTTGAAAAAACTCAAAAATAAAAAGTGTCCATACCAAATTGACTTGCAAATATCTCGCTTAATAATGCGGCACAAACGATGAAGTTTGGCGAATCAGCGGCACAAATTAGGCCAAAGAGATTGGCAAAATGAAATTTTGAAAAAGTTCAAAAAAAAAAGTTATATCAATTTTTGTCATATTAAATTGACATGCGAATATCTCGCCTAAAAATGCAGCACAAATGATGAAACTTGGTGATTCCCCGGCACAAACGAAGCCTAATAGAATGGTAAAACAAAATTTTGAAAAAACTAAAAAATAAAATGTGGCCATACAAACTTGACATGCGAATATCTCGCGTAATAATGCGGCGCAAACGATGAAACTCGACGAATCTCTTGCAGAAACAAGGCCAAAGAGATTGGCAAAAAGAAATTTTGAAAAATTCAAAATATGAAAGTTATATCAATTTTTGTCATATTAAATTGACATGCGAATATCTCGCCTAAAAATGCGGCACAAACAATGAAACTTGGTGAATCGCCGGCACGAACGAAGCCTAAAAGAATGATAAAAAGAAATTTTGAAAAAACTTAAAAATAAAAAGTGGCCATATTAACTTGACATGCGAATATCTCGCTTAAAAATACGGCACAAACAATGAAATTTGGCGAATCAGCGCCACAAATTAGGCCAAATAGATTGGCAAAATGAAATTTTGAAAAAGTTCAAAATATGAAATGTTATATTAATTTTTCTCATATTTACTTGACACGCTAATATCTCGCTTAGTATGGCGGTAAAAACAAAAAAAACTTTTTATATTACTAAAATAGTTATTTGTAAAGTTGTAGGTAAAAGAAAAATACTATTATTTGCTGTAATAAATATGTATTTATAAATTATCAACCCATCAACCGCTGGTGTATGCTGGCAGTTAGTTACTTTAGTTGACGTAGAGATGCGCTGCTGGCGTCAGTATGTCAGTAACAGTTTTTCTTTAATAACTTCTTTAATATTGCGGCACAAACGATGAAACTTGGTGAATCGCCGGCACAAACGAGGCCAAAGAGAATGGCAAAAAAAATTTTGAAAAATCTCAAAGACAAGCGAAATCGCATGTCCAACTTTTGTCAAGTTGGTATGGCCACTTTAAATCCTTAATAACTTTTTCAATTTTTGAGCTAAATGGCTGAAATTTTGGGAAAGGACGGCACAAACGCGGCACAAACGATTGGTAAAAAGAAATTTTGAAAAAACTCAAAAATAAAAAGTGGCCATACTAAATTGACATTCGAATATCTCGCTTAAAAATGCGGCACAAACGATGAAATTTGGCGAATCAGCGGCACAAATAAGGCCAAAGAGATTGGCTAAAAGAAATTTTGAAAAACTTCAAAAAAAAATGTTATATCAATTTTTGTCATATTAAATTGACATGCGAATATCTCGCCTATAAATGCGGCACAAACAATGAAACTTGGTGAATCGCCGGCACGAACGAAGCCTAAAAGAATGATAAAAAGAAATTTTGAAAAAACTCAAAAATATAAAGTGGCCATACCAACTTGACATGCGAATATCTCGCTTAAAAATGCGGCACAAACGATGAAATTTGGCGAATCAGCGGCACAAATGAGGCCAAAGAGATTGGCCAAAAGAAATTTAGAATAAGTTCAAAAAAAAAAGTTATATCAATTTTTGTCATATTAAATTGACATGCGAATATCTCGCGTAATAATGCGGCATAAACGATGAAACTCGACGAATCGCTTGCAGATACAAGGCCAAAGAGATTGGCAAAAAGAAATTTTGAAAAAATTCAAAATATGAAAAGTTATATTAATTTTTCTCATATTTACTTGACACGCTAATATCTCGCTTGGTATGGCGGTAAAAACGAAAAAATCTTTTTATATTACTAAAATAGTTATTTGTAAAGTTGTAGGTAAAAGAAAAATACTATTATTTGCTGTAATAGATATGTATTTATAAATTATCAACCCATCAACCGCTGGTGTATGCTGGCAGTTAGTTACTTTAGTTGACGTAGAGATGCGCTGCTGGCGTCAGTATGTCAGTAACAGTTTTTCTTTAATAACTTCTTTAATATTGCGGCACAAACGATGAAACTTGGTGAATCGCCGGCACAAACGAGGCCAAAGAGAATGGCAAAAAAAATTTTGTAAAATCTTAAAGACAAGCGAAATTGCTTGTCCAACTTCCGTCAAGTTGGTATGTCCACTTTAAATCCCTAATAACTTTTTCAATTTTTGAGCTAAATGGCTGAAATTTTGGGAAAGGACGGCACAAATGCAGCACAAACGATTGGTAAAAAGAAATTTTGAATAACCTCAAAAAATAAAAAGTGGCCAATCCAAATTGACATGCCAATATCTCGCCTAAAAATGCGGCACAAACGATGAAACTTGGTGATTCCCCGGCACAAACGAAGCCTAATAGAATGGTAAAACAAAATTTTGAAAAAACTCAAAAATAAAAAGTGGCCATACAAACTTGACATGCGAATATCTCGCGTAATAATGCGGCACAAACGATGAAACTCGACGAATCGCTTGCAGAAACAAGGCCAAAGAGATTGGCAAAAAGAAATTTTGAAAAATTCAAAATATGAAAGTTATATTAAATTTTCTCATATTTAATTGACACGCTACTATCTCTCTTGGTATGGCGGTAAAAACGAAAAAAACTATTTATATTACTAAAATAGTTATTTGTAAAGTTGTAGGTAAAAGAAAAATACTATTATTTGCTGTAATAGATATGTATTTATAGATAAATTATCAACCCATCAACCGCTGGTGTATGCTGGCAGTTAGTTACTTTAGTTGACGTAGAGATGCGCTGCTGGCGTCAGTATGTCAGTAACAGTTTTTCTTTAATAACTTCTTTAATATTGCGGCACAATCGATGAAACTTGGTGAATCGCCGGCACAAACGAGGCCAAAGAGAATAGCAAAAAAAAATTTTCAAAAATCTCAAAGACAAGCGAAATCGCATGTCCAACTTCCGTCAAGTTGGTATGACCACTTTAAATCCTTAATAACTTTTTCAATTTTTGAGCTATATGGCTGAAATTATGGGAAAGAACGGCACAATCGCGGCACATACGATTGGTAAAAAGAAATATTCAAAAAACTCAAAAAATAAAAAGTGGCCATTCCAAATTGACATGCGAATATCTCGCCAAAAAATGCGGCACAAGCGATGAAACTTGGTGAATCGCTGGCACAAATGAAGCCTAAAAGAATGGTAAAAAGAAATTTTGAAAAAACTCAAAAATAAAAAGTGGCCATACCAACTTGATATGCGAATATCTCGCTTAATAATGCGGCACAAACGATGAAATTTGTCGAATCAGCGGCACAAACGAGGCCAAAGAGATTGGCAAAATGAAATTTTGAAAAAGTTCAAAAAAAAGTTATATCAATTTTTGTCATATTCAATTGACATGCGAATATCTCGTCTAAAAATGCGGCACAAACAATGAAACTTGGTGAAGCGCAGGCACAGACGAAGCCTAATAGAATGTTTGAAAGAAATTTTTGAAAAACTCAAAATCAAGAAGTGGCCATACAAACTTGACATGCGAATATCTCACTTAAAAATGCGGCACAAACGATGAAATTTGGCGAATCAGCGGCACAAACGAGGCCAAAGAGATTGACAATAAGAAATTTCGAAAAAGTTCAAAAAAGAAAAAGTTATATCACTTTTTGTCATATTCAATTGACATGCGAATATCTCGTCTAAGAATGCGGCACAAACGATGAAACTTGGTGAATCGCAGGCACAGACGAAGCCTAATAGAATGTTAAAAAGAAATTTTGGAAAAACTCAAAATCAAAAAGTAGCCATACCAACTTGACATGCGAATATCTCGCGTAATAATGCGGCATAAACGATGAAACTCGACGAATCGCTTGCAGAAACAAAGGCCAAAGAGATTGGCAAAATGAAATTTTGAAAAATTCAAAATATGAAAAGTTATATTAATTTTTTCATATTTACTTGACACGCTAATATCTCGCTTAGTATGGCGGTAAAAACACATAAAACTTTTTATATTACTAAAATAGTTATTTGTAAATTTGTAGGTAAAAGAAAAATACATTTATTTGCTGTAATAGATATGTGTTTATAGACAAATTATCAACCCATCAACCGCTGGTGTATGCTGGCAGTTAGTTACTTTAGTTGACGTAGAAATGCGCTGCTGGCGTCAGTATGTCTGTAACTGTTTTTCTTTAATAACTTCTTTCATATTGCGGCACAAACGATGAAACTTGGTGAATCGCCGGCACAAACGAGGCCAAAGAGAATGGCAAAAAGAAATTTTGAAAAAGTTAAAAAAAAAAAGTTATATCAATTTTTGTCATATTAAATTGACATGCGAATATCTCGCCTAAAAATGCGGCACAAACAATGAAACTTGGTGAATCGCCGGCACGAACGAAGCCTAAAAGAATGATATAAAGAAATTTTGAAAAAACTCAAAAATAAAAAGTGGCCATATAAACTTGACATGCGAATATCTCGCTTAAACATGCGGCACAAACAATGAAATTTGGCGAATCAGCGCCACAAATTAGGCCAAAGAGATTGGCAAAATGAAATTTTGAAAAAGTTCAAAATATGAAATGTTATATTAATTTTTCTCATATTTACTTGACACGCTAATATCTCGCTTAGTATGGCGGTAAAAACAAAAAAAATTTTTATATAACTAAAATAGTTATTTGTAAATTTGTAGGTAAAAGAAAAATACTATTATTTGCTTTAATAGATATGTATTTATAAATTATCAACCCATCAACCGCTGGTGTATGCTGGCAGTTAGTTGCTTTAGTTTACGTAGAGATGCGCTGCTGGCGTCAATATGTCTGTAACAGTTTTTCTTTAATAACTTCTTTCATATTGCGGCACAAACGATGAAACTTGGTGAATCGCCTGCACAAACGAGGCCAAAAAGAATGGCAAAAAGAAATTTTGAAAAAGTTAAAAAAAAAAAGTTATATCAATTTTTGTCATATTAAATTGACATGCGAATATCTCGCCTAAAAATGCGGCACAAACAATGAACCTTGGTGAATCGCCGGCACGAACGAAGCCTAAAAGAATGATATAAAGAAATTTTGAAAAAACTCAAAAATAAAAAGTGGCCATATAAACTTGACATGCGAATATCTCGCTTAAACATGCGGCACAAACAATGAAATTTGGCGAATCAGCGCCACAAATTAGGCCAAAGAGATTGGCAAAATGAAATTTTGAAAAAGTTCAAAATATGAAATGTTATATTAATTTTTCTCATATTTACTTGACACGCTAATATCTCGCTTAGTATGGCGGTAAAAACAAAAAAAACTTTTTATATAACTAAAATAGTTATTTGTAAATTTGTAGGTAAAAGAAAAATACTATTATTTGCTTTAATAGATATGTATTTATAAATTATCAACCCATCAACCGCTGGTGTATGCTGGCAGTTAGTTGCTTTAGTTTACGTAGAGATGCGCTGCTGGCGTCAATATGTCTGTAACAGTTTTTCTTTAATAACTTCTTTCATATTGCGGCACAAACGATGAAACTTGGTGAATCGCCTGCACAAACGAGGCCAAAAAGAATGGCAAAAAAAAAAATTTGAAAAATCTCAAAGGCAAGCGAAATCGCATGTCCAACTTCCGTCAAGTTGGTATGGCCACTTTAAATCCTTAATAACTTTTTCAATTTTTGAGCTAAATGGCTGAAATTATGGGAAAGGACGGCACAATCGCGGCACAAACGATTGGTAAAAAGAAATTTTCAAAAAACTCGAAAAATAAAAAGTGGCCATTCCAAATTGACATGCCAATGTCTCGCCTAAAAATGCGGCACAAACGATGAAATTTGGTGAATCGCTGGCACAAATGAAGCCTAAAAGAATGGTAAAAAAAATTTTTGCAAAAATTCAAAAATAAAAAGTGGCCATACTAACTTGACATGCGAATATCTCGCTTAAAAATGCGGCAAAAACGATGAAATTTGGCGAATCTGCGGCACAAACAAGGCCAAAGAGATTGGCTAAAAGAAATTTTAAAAAAGTTCAAAAAAAAAAGTTATATCAATTTTTGTCATATTAAATTGACATGCGAATATCTCGCCTAAAAATGCGGCACATTCAATGAAACTTGGTGAATCGCCGGCGCGAACGAAGCCTAAAAGAATGATAAAAAGAAATTTTGAAAAAACTCAAAAATAAAAAGTGGCCATACCAACTTGACATGCAAATATCTCGCTTAAAAATGCGGCACAAACGATGAAATTTGGCGAATCAGCGGCACAAATGAGGCCAAAGAGATTGGCCAAAAGAAATTTAGAATAAGTTCAAAAAAAAAAGTTATATCAATTTTTGTCATATTAAATTGACATGCGAATATCTCGCCTAAAAATGCAGCACAAACGATGAAACTTGGTGAATCGCCGGCACAAACGAAGCCTAAAAGAATAGTGAAAAGAAATTTAGAAAAAACTCAAAAATAAAGTGTCCATACCAAACTGACTTGCAAATATCTCGCTTAATAATGCGGCACAAACGATGAAGTTTGGCGAATCAGCGGCACAAATTAGGCCAAAGAGATTGGCAAAATGAAATTTTGAAAAAGTTCAAAAAAAAAAGTTATATCAATTTTTGTCATATTAAATTAACATGCGAATATCTCGCCTAAAAATGCAGCACAAATGATGAAACTTGGTGATTCCCCGGCACAAACGAAGCCTAATAGAATGGTAAAACAAAATTTTGAAAAAACTAAAAAATAAAAAGTGGCCATACAAACTTGACATACGAATATCTCGCGTAATAATGCGGCACAAACGATGAAACTCGACGAATCTCTTGCAGAAACAAGGCCAAAGAGATTGGCAAAAAGAAATTTTGAAAAATTCAAAATATGAAAGTTATATCAATTTTTGTCATATTAAATTGACATGCGAATATCTCGCCTAAAAATGCGGCACAAACAATGAAACTTGGTGAATCGCCGGCACGAACGAAGCCTAAAAGAATGATAAAAAGAAATTTTGAAAAAACTTAAAAATAAAAAGTGGCCATATTAACTTGACATGCGAATATCTCGCTTAAAAATGCGGCACAAACAATGAAATTTGGCGAATCAGCGCCACAAATTAGGCCAAATAGATTGGCAAAATGAAATTTTGAAAAAGTTCAAAATATGAAATGTTATATTAATTTTTCTCATATTTACTTGACACGCTAATATCTCGCTTAGTATGGCGGTAAAAACAAAAAAAACTTTTTATATTACTAAAATAGTTATTTGTAAAGTTGTAGGTAAAAGAAAAATACTATTATTTGCTGTAATAAATATGTATTTATAAATTATCAACCCATCAACCGCTGGTGTATGCTGGCAGTTAGTGACTTTAGTTGACGTAGAGATGCGCTGCTGGCGTCAGTATGTCAGTAACAGTTTTTCTTTAATAACTTCTTTAATATTGCGGCACAAACGATGAAACTTGGTGAATCGCCGGCACAAACGAGGCCAAAGAGAATGGCAAAAAAAATTTTGAAAAATCTCAAAGACAAGCGAAATCGCATGTCCAACTTCCGTCAAGTTGGTATGGCCACTTTAAATCCTTAATACCTTTTTCAATTTTTGATCTAAATGGCTGAAATTTTGGGAAAGGACGGCACAAACGCGGCACAAACGATTGGTAAAAAGAAATTTTGAAAAAACTCAAAAATAAAAAGTGGCCATACTAAATTGACATTCGAATATCTCGCTTAAAAATGCGGCAAAAACGATGAAATTTGGCGAATCTGCGGCACAAACAAGGCCAAAGAGATTGGCTAAAAGAAATTTTAAAAAAGTTCAAAAAAAAAAGTTATATCAATTTTTGTCATATTAAATTGACATGCGAATATCTCGCCTAAAAATGCGGCACATTCAATGAAACTTGGTGAATCGCCGGCACGAACGAAGCCTAAAAGAATGATAAAAAGAAATTTTGAAAAAACTCAAAAATAAAAAGTGGCCATACCAACTTGACATGCAAATATCTCGCTTAAAAATGCGGCACAAACGATGAAATTTGGCGAATCAGCGGCACAAATAAGGCCAAAGAGATTGGCTAAAAGAAATTTTGAAAAACTTCAAAAAAAAATGTTATATCAATTTTTGTCATATTAAATTGACATGCGAATATCTCGCCTATAAATGCGGCACAAACAATGAAACTTGGTGAATCGCCGGCACGAACGAAGCCTAAAAGAATGATAAAAAGAAATTTTGAAAAAACTCAAAAATATAAAGTGGCCATACCAACTTGACATGCGAATATCTCGCTTAAAAATGCGGCACAAGCGATGAAATTTGGCGAATCAGCGGCACAAATGAGGCCAAAGAGATTGGCCAAAAGAAATTTTGAAAAATTCAAAATATGAAAGTTATATTAAATTTTCTCATATTTAATTGACACGCTACTATCTCTCTTGGTATGGCGGTAAAAACGAAAAAAACTATTTATATTACTAAAATAGTTATTTGTAAAGTTGTAGGTAAAAGAAAAATACTATTATTTGCTGTAATAGATATGTATTTATAGATAAATTATCAACCCATCAACCGCTGGTGTATGCTGGCAGTTAGTTACTTTAGTTGACGTAGAGATGCGCTGCTGGCGTCAGTATGTCAGTAACAGTTTTTCTTTAATAACTTCTTTAATATTGCGGCACAATCGATGAAACTTGGTGAATCGCCGGCACAAACGAGGCCAAAGAGAATAGCAAAAAAAAATTTTCAAAAATCTCAAAGACAAGCGAAATCGCATGTCCAACTTCCGTCAAGTTGGTATGACCACTTTAAATCCTTAATAACTTTTTCAATTTTTGAGCTATATGGCTGAAATTATGGGAAAGAACGGCACAATCGCGGCACATACGATTGGTAAAAAGAAATATTCAAAAAACTCAAAAAATAAAAAGTGGCCATTCCAAATTGACATGCGAATATCTCGCCAAAAAATGCGGCACAAGCGATGAAACTTGGTGAATCGCTGGCACAAATGAAGCCTAAAAGAATGGTAAAAAGAAATTTTGAAAAAACTCAAAAATAAAAAGTGGCCATACCAACTTGATATGCGAATATCTCGCTTAATAATGCGGCACAAACGATGAAATTTGGCGAATCAGCGGCACAAACGAGGCCAAAGAGATTGGCAAAAAGAAATTTTGAAAAAGTTCAAAAAAAAGTTATATCAATTTTTGTCATATTCAATTGACATGCGAATATCTCGTCTAAAAATGCGGCACAAACAATGAAACTTGGTGAAGCGCAGGCACAGACGAAGCCTAATAGAATGTTGGAAAGAAATTTTTGAAAAACTCAAAATCAAGAAGTGGCCATACAAACTTGACATGCGAATATCTCACTTAAAAATGCGGCACAAACGATGAAATTTGGCGAATCAGCGGCACAAACGAGGCCAAAGAGATTGACAATAAGAAATTTCGAAAAAGTTCAAAAAAGAAAAAGTTATATCACTTTTTGTCATATTCAATTGACATGCGAATATCTCGTCTAAGAATGCGGCACAAACGATGAAACTTGGTGAATCGCAGGCACAGACGAAGCCTAATAGAATGTTAAAAAGAAATTTTGGAAAAACTCAAAATCAAAAAGTAGCCATAACAACTTGACATGCGAATATCTCGCGTAATAATGCGGCACAAACGATGAAACTCAACGAATCGCTAGCAGAAACAAGGTTAAAGAGATTAACAAAAAGAAATTTTGAAAAAAGTCAAAATATGAAATGTTATAATAATTTTTCTCATATTTACTTGACACGCTAATATCTCGCTTAGTATGGCGGTAAAAACGAACAAAACTTTCTATATTACTAAAATAGTTATTTGTAAAGATGTAGGTAAAAGAAAAATACTATTATTTGCTGTAATAGATATGTATTTATAGATAAATTATCAACCCATCAACCGCTGGTGTATGCTGGCAGTTAGTTACTTTAGTTGACGTAGAGATGCGCTGCTGGCGTCAGTATGTCAGTAACAGTTTTTCTATAATAACGTCTTTAATATTGCGGCACAAACGATGAAACTTGGTGAATCGCCGGCACAAACGAGGCCAAAGAGAATGGCAAATAAATTTTTCGGAAAATCTCAAAGACAAGCGAAATCGCAAGTCCATCTTCCGTCAAGTTGGTATGGCCACTTTAAATCCTTAATTACTTTTTCAATTTTTGAGCTAAATGGCTGAAATTTTGGGAAAGGACGGCACAATCGCGGCACAAACGATTGGTAAAAAGAAATTTTGAAAAAACTCAAAAATAAAAAGTGGCCATTCCAAATTGACATGCGAATATCTCGCCAAAAAATGCGGCACCAGCGATGAAACTTGGTGAATCGCTGGCACAAATGAAGCCTAAAAGAATGGTAAAAAGAAATTTTGAAAAAACTCAAAAATAAAAAGTGGCTATACCAATTTGATATGCGAATATCTCGCTTAATAATGCGGCACAAACGATGAAATTTGGCGAATCAGCGGCACAAACGAGGCCAAAGAGATTGGCAAAAAGAAATTTTGAAAAAGTTCAAAAAAAAAGTTATATCAATTTTTGTCATATTAAATTGACATGCGAATATCTCGCCTAAAAATGCAGCACAAACGATGAAACTTGGTGATTCCCCGGCACAAACGAAGCCTAATAGAATGGTAAAAGAAAATTTTGAAAAAACTCAAAAATAAAAATTGGCCAAACAAACTTGACATGCGAATATCTCGCGTAATAATGCGGCATAAACGATGAAACTCGACGAATCGCTTGCAGAAACAAAGGCCAAAGAGATTGGCAAAATGAAATTTTGAAAAATTCAAAATATAAAAAGTTATATTAATTTTTTCATATTTACTTGACACGCTAATATCTCGCTTAGTATGGCGGTAAAAACACATAAAACTTTTTATATTACTAAAATAGTTATTTGTAAATTTGTAGGTAAAAGAAAAATACATTTATTTGCTGTAATAGATATGTATTTATAGACAAATTATCAACCCATCAACCGCTGGTGTATGCTGGCAGTTAGTTACTTTAGTTGACGTAGAAATGCGCTGCTGGCCTCAGTATGTCTGTAACAGTTTTTCTTTAATAACTTCTTTCATATTGCGGCACAAACGATGAAACTTGGTGAATCGCCGGCACAAACGAGGCCAAAGAGAATGGCAAAAAGAAATTTTGAAAAAGTTAAAAAAAAAAAGTTATATCAATTTTTGTCATATTAAATTGACATGCGAATATCTCGCCTAAAAATGCGGCACAAACAATGAAACTTGGTGAATCGCCGGCACGAACGAAGCCTAAAAGAATGATATAAAGAAATTTTGAAAAAACTCAAAAATAAAAAGTGGCCATATAAACTTGACATGCGAATATCTCGCTTAAACATGCGGCACAAACAATGAAATTTGGCGAATCAGCGCCACAAATTAGGCCAAAGAGATTGGCAAAATGAAATTTTGAAAAAGTTCAAAATATGAAATGTTATATTAATTTTTCTCATATTTACTTGACACGCTAATATCTCGCTTAGTATGGCGGTAATAACAAAAAAAACTTTTTATATTACTAAAATAGTTATTTGTAAATTTGTAGGTAAAAGAAAAATACTATTATTTGCTTTAATAGATATGTATTTATAAATTATCAACCCATCAACCGCTGGTGTATGCTGGCAGTTAGTTGCTTTAGTTTACGTAGAGATGCGCTGCTGGCGTCAGTATGTCTGTAACAGTTTTTCTTTAATAACATCTTTCATATTGCGGCACAAACGATGAAACTTGGTGAATCGCCTGCACAAACGCGGCCAAAGAGAATGGCAAAAAAAAAAATTTGAAAAATCTCAAAGGCAAGCGAAATCGCATGTCCAACTTCCGTCAAGTTGGTATGGCCACTTTAAATCCTTAATAACTTTTTCAATTTTTGAGCTAAATGGCTGAAATTATGGGAAAGGACGGCACAATCGCGGCACAAACGATTGGTAAAAAGAAATTTTCAAAAAACTCGAAAAATAAAAAGTGGCCATTCCAAATTGACATGCCAATGTCTCGCCTAAAAATGCGGCACAAACGATGAAACTTGGTGAATCGCTGGCACAAATGAAGCCTAAAAGAATGGTAAAAAGAAATTTTGAAAAAATTCAAAAATAAAAAGTGGCCATACTAACTTGACATGCGAATATCTCGCTTAAAAATGCGGCAAAAACGATGAAATTTGGCGAATCTGCGGCACAAACAAGGTTAATGAGATTGGCTAAAAGAAATTTTAAAAAAGTTCAAAAAAAAAGTTATATCAATTTTTGTCATATTAAATTGACATGCGAATATCTCGCCTAAAAATGCGGCACATTCAATGAAACTTGGTGAATCGCCGGCGCGAACGAAGCCTAAAAGAATGATAAAAAGAAATTTTGAAAAAACTCAAAAATAAAAAGTGGCCATACCAACTTGACATGCAAATATCTCGCTTAAAAATGCGGCACAAACGATGAAATTTGGCGAATCAGCGGCACAAATGAGGCCAAAGAGATTGGCCAAAAGAAATTTAGAATAAGTTCAAAAAAAAAAGTTATATCAATTTTTGTCATATTAAATTGACATGCGAATATCTCGCCTAAAAATGCAGCACAAACGATGAAACTTGGTGAATCGCCGGCACAAACGAAGCCTAAAAGAATAGTGAAAAGAAATTTAGAAAAAACTCAAAAATAAAGTGTCCATACCAAACTGACTTGCAAATATCTCGCTTAATAATGCGGCACAAACGATGAAGTTTGGCGAATCAGCGGCACAAATTAGGCCAAAGAGATTGGCAAAATGAAATTTTGAAAAAGTTCAAAAAAAAAAGTTATATCAATTTTTGTCATATTAAATTAACATGCGAATATCTCGCCTAAAAATGCAGCACAAATGATGAAACTTGGTGATTCCCCGGCACAAACGAAGCCTAATAGAATGGTAAAACAAAATTTTGAAAAAACTAAAAAATAAAAAGTGGCCATACAAACTTGACATACGAATATCTCGCGTAATAATGCGGCACAAACGATGAAACTCGACGAATCTCTTGCAGAAACAAGGCCAAAGAGATTGGCAAAAAGAAATTTTGAAAAATTCAAAATATGAAAGTTATATCAATTTTTGTCATATTAAATTGACATGCGAATATCTCGCCTAAAAATGCGGCACAAACAATGAAACTTGGTGAATCGCCGGCACGAACGAAGCCTAAAAGAATGATAAAAAGAAATTTTGAAAAAACTTAAAAATAAAAAGTGGCCATATTAACTTGACATGCGAATATCTCGCTTAAAAATGCGGCACAAACAATGAAATTTGGCGAATCAGCGCCACAAATTAGGCCAAATAGATTGGCAAAATGAAATTTTGAAAAAGTTCAAAATATGAAATGTTATATTAATTTTTCTCATATTTACTTGACACGCTAATATCTCGCTTAGTATGGCGGTAAAAACAAAAAAAACTTTTTATATTACTAAAATAGTTATTTGTAAAGTTGTAGGTAAAAGAAAAATACTATTATTTGCTGTAATAAATATGTATTTATAAATTATCAACCCATCAACCGCTGGTGTATGCTGGCAGTTAGTGACTTTAGTTGACGTAGAGATGCGCTGCTGGCGTCAGTATGTCAGTAACAGTTTTTCTTTAATAACTTCTTTAATATTGCGGCACAAACGATGAAACTTGGTGAATCGCCGGCACAAACGAGGCCAAAGAGAATGGCAAAAAAAATTTTGAAAAATCTCAAAGACAAGCGAAATCGCATGTCCAACTTCCGTCAAGTTGGTATGGCCACTTTAAATCCTTAATACCTTTTTCAATTTTTGATCTAAATGGCTGAAATTTTGGGAAAGGACGGCACAAACGCGGCACAAACGATTGGTAAAAAGAAATTTTGAAAAAACTCAAAAATAAAAAGTGGCCATACTAAATTGACATTCGAATATCTCGCTTAAAAATGCGGCAAAAACGATGAAATTTGGCGAATCTGCGGCACAAACAAGGCCAAAGAGATTGGCTAAAAGAAATTTTAAAAAAGTTCAAAAAAAAAAGTTATATCAATTTTTGTCATATTAAATTGACATGCGAATATCTCGCCTAAAAATGCGGCACATTCAATGAAACTTGGTGAATCGCCGGCACGAACGAAGCCTAAAAGAATGATAAAAAGAAATTTTGAAAAAACTCAAAAATAAAAAGTGGCCATACCAACTTGACATGCAAATATCTCGCTTAAAAATGCGGCACAAACGATGAAATTTGGCGAATCAGCGGCACAAATAAGGCCAAAGAGATTGGCTAAAAGAAATTTTGAAAAACTTCAAAAAAAAATGTTATATCAATTTTTGTCATATTAAATTGACATGCGAATATCTCGCCTATAAATGCGGCACAAACAATGAAACTTGGTGAATCGCCGGCACGAACGAAGCCTAAAAGAATGATAAAAAGAAATTTTGAAAAAACTCAAAAATATAAAGTGGCCATACCAACTTGACATGCGAATATCTCGCTTAAAAATGCGGCACAAGCGATGAAATTTGGCGAATCAGCGGCACAAATGAGGCCAAAGAGATTGGCCAAAAGAAATTTTGAAAAATTCAAAATATGAAAGTTATATTAAATTTTCTCATATTTAATTGACACGCTACTATCTCTCTTGGTATGGCGGTAAAAACGAAAAAAACTATTTATATTACTAAAATAGTTATTTGTAAAGTTGTAGGTAAAAGAAAAATACTATTATTTGCTGTAATAGATATGTATTTATAGATAAATTATCAACCCATCAACCGCTGGTGTATGCTGGCAGTTAGTTACTTTAGTTGACGTAGAGATGCGCTGCTGGCGTCAGTATGTCAGTAACAGTTTTTCTTTAATAACTTCTTTAATATTGCGGCACAATCGATGAAACTTGGTGAATCGCCGGCACAAACGAGGCCAAAGAGAATAGCAAAAAAAAATTTTCAAAAATCTCAAAGACAAGCGAAATCGCATGTCCAACTTCCGTCAAGTTGGTATGACCACTTTAAATCCTTAATAACTTTTTCAATTTTTGAGCTATATGGCTGAAATTATGGGAAAGAACGGCACAATCGCGGCACATACGATTGGTAAAAAGAAATATTCAAAAAACTCAAAAAATAAAAAGTGGCCATTCCAAATTGACATGCGAATATCTCGCCAAAAAATGCGGCACAAGCGATGAAACTTGGTGAATCGCTGGCACAAATGAAGCCTAAAAGAATGGTAAAAAGAAATTTTGAAAAAACTCAAAAATAAAAAGTGGCCATACCAACTTGATATGCGAATATCTCGCTTAATAATGCGGCACAAACGATGAAATTTGGCGAATCAGCGGCACAAACGAGGCCAAAGAGATTGGCAAAAAGAAATTTTGAAAAAGTTCAAAAAAAAGTTATATCAATTTTTGTCATATTCAATTGACATGCGAATATCTCGTCTAAAAATGCGGCACAAACAATGAAACTTGGTGAAGCGCAGGCACAGACGAAGCCTAATAGAATGTTGGAAAGAAATTTTTGAAAAACTCAAAATCAAGAAGTGGCCATACAAACTTGACATGCGAATATCTCACTTAAAAATGCGGCACAAACGATGAAATTTGGCGAATCAGCGGCACAAACGAGGCCAAAGAGATTGACAATAAGAAATTTCGAAAAAGTTCAAAAAAGAAAAAGTTATATCACTTTTTGTCATATTCAATTGACATGCGAATATCTCGTCTAAGAATGCGGCACAAACGATGAAACTTGGTGAATCGCAGGCACAGACGAAGCCTAATAGAATGTTAAAAAGAAATTTTGGAAAAACTCAAAATCAAAAAGTAGCCATAACAACTTGACATGCGAATATCTCGCGTAATAATGCGGCACAAACGATGAAACTCAACGAATCGCTAGCAGAAACAAGGTTAAAGAGATTAACAAAAAGAAATTTTGAAAAAAGTCAAAATATGAAATGTTATAATAATTTTTGTCATATTTACTTGACACGCTAATATCTCGCTTAGTATGGCGGTAAAAACGAACAAAACTTTCTATATTACTAAAATAGTTATTTGTAAAGATGTAGGTAAAAGAAAAATACTATTATTTGCTGTAATAGATATGTATTTATAGATAAATTATCAACCCATCAACCGCTGGTGTATGCTGGCAGTTAGTTACTTTAGTTGACGTAGAGATGCGCTGCTGGCGTCAGTATGTCAGTAACAGTTTTTCTATAATAACGTCTTTAATATTGCGGCACAAACGATGAAACTTGGTGAATCGCCGGCACAAACGAGGCCAAAGAGAATGGCAAATAAATTTTTCGGAAAATCTCAAAGACAAGCGAAATCGCAAGTCCATCTTCCGTCAAGTTGGTATGGCCACTTTAAATCCTTAATTACTTTTTCAATTTTTGAGCTAAATGGCTGAAATTTTGGGAAAGGACGGCACAATCGCGGCACAAACGATTGGTAAAAAGAAATTTTGAAAAAACTCAAAAATAAAAAGTGGCCATTCCAAATTGACATGCGAATATCTCGCCAAAAAATGCGGCACCAGCGATGAAACTTGGTGAATCGCTGGCACAAATGAAGCCTAAAAGAATGGTAAAAAGAAATTTTGAAAAAACTCAAAAATAAAAAGTGGCTATACCAATTTGATATGCGAATATCTCGCTTAATAATGCGGCACAAACGATGAAATTTGGCGAATCAGCGGCACAAACGAGGCCAAAGAGATTGGCAAAAAGAAATTTTGAAAAAGTTCAAAAAAAAAGTTATATCAATTTTTGTCATATTAAATTGACATGCGAATATCTCGCCTAAAAATGCAGCACAAACGATGAAACTTGGTGATTCCCCGGCACAAACGAAGCCTAATAGAATGGTAAAAGAAAATTTTGAAAAAACTCAAAAATAAAAATTGGCCAAACCAACTTGACATGCGAATATCTCGCGTAATAATGCGGCATAAACGATGAAACTCGACGAATCGCTTGCAGAAACAAAGGCCAAAGAGATTGGCAAAATGAAATTTTGAAAAATTCAAAATATAAAAAGTTATATTAATTTTTTCATATTTACTTGACACGCTAATATCTCGCTTAGTATGGCGGTAAAAACACATAAAACTTTTTATATTACTAAAATAGTTATTTGTAAATTTGTAGGTAAAAGAAAAATACATTTATTTGCTGTAATAGATATGTATTTATAGACAAATTATCAACCCATCAACCGCTGGTGTATGCTGGCAGTTAGTTACTTTAGTTGACGTAGAAATGCGCTGCTGGCCTCAGTATGTCTGTAACAGTTTTTCTTTAATAACTTCTTTCATATTGCGGCACAAACGATGAAACTTGGTGAATCGCCGGCACAAACGAGGCCAAAGAGAATGGCAAAAAGAAATTTTGAAAAAGTTAAAAAAAAAAAGTTATATCAATTTTTGTCATATTAAATTGACATGCGAATATCTCGCCTAAAAATGCGGCACAAACAATGAAACTTGGTGAATCGCCGGCACGAACGAAGCCTAAAAGAATGATATAAAGAAATTTTGAAAAAACTCAAAAATAAAAAGTGGCCATATAAACTTGACATGCGAATATCTCGCTTAAACATGCGGCACAAACAATGAAATTTGGCGAATCAGCGCCACAAATTAGGCCAAAGAGATTGGCAAAATGAAATTTTGAAAAAGTTCAAAATATGAAATGTTATATTAATTTTTCTCATATTTACTTGACACGCTAATATCTCGCTTAGTATGGCGGTAATAACAAAAAAAACTTTTTATATTACTAAAATAGTTATTTGTAAATTTGTAGGTAAAAGAAAAATACTATTATTTGCTTTAATAGATATGTATTTATAAATTATCAACCCATCAACCGCTGGTGTATGCTGGCAGTTAGTTGCTTTAGTTTACGTAGAGATGCGCTGCTGGCGTCAGTATGTCTGTAACAGTTTTTCTTTAATAACATCTTTCATATTGCGGCACAAACGATGAAACTTGGTGAATCGCCTGCACAAACGCGGCCAAAGAGAATGGCAAAAAAAAAAATTTGAAAAATCTCAAAGGCAAGCGAAATCGCATGTCCAACTTCCGTCAAGTTGGTATGGCCACTTTAAATCCTTAATAACTTTTTCAATTTTTGAGCTAAATGGCTGAAATTATGGGAAAGGACGGCACAATCGCGGCACAAACGATTGGTAAAAAGAAATTTTCAAAAAACTCGAAAAATAAAAAGTGGCCATTCCAAATTGACATGCCAATGTCTCGCCTAAAAATGCGGCACAAACGATGAAACTTGGTGAATCGCTGGCACAAATGAAGCCTAAAAGAATGGTAAAAAGAAATTTTGAAAAAATTCAAAAATAAAAAGTGGCCATACTAACTTGACATGCGAATATCTCGCTTAAAAATGCGGCAAAAACGATGAAATTTGGCGAATCTGCGGCACAAACAAGGTTAATGAGATTGGCTAAAAGAAATTTTAAAAAAGTTCAAAAAAAAAGTTATATCAATTTTTGTCATATTAAATTGACATGCGAATATCTCGCCTAAAAATGCGGCACATTCAATGAAACTTGGTGAATCGCCGGCGCGAACGAAGCCTAAAAGAATGATAAAAAGAAATTTTGAAAAAACTCAAAAATAAAAAGTGGCCATACCAACTTGACATGCAAATATCTCGCTTAAAAATGCGGCACAAACGATGAAATTTGGCGAATCAGCGGCACAAATGAGGCCAAAGAGATTGGCCAAAAGAAATTTAGAATAAGTTCAAAAAAAAAAGTTATATCAATTTTTGTCATATTAAATTGACATGCGAATATCTCGCCTAAAAATGCAGCACAAACGATGAAACTTGGTGAATCGCCGGCACAAACGAAGCCTAAAAGAATAGTGAAAAGAAATTTAGAAAAAACTCAAAAATAAAGTGTCCATACCAAACTGACTTGCAAATATCTCGCTTAATAATGCGGCACAAACGATGAAGTTTGGCGAATCAGCGGCACAAATTAGGCCAAAGAGATTGGCAAAATGAAATTTTGAAAAAGTTCAAAAAAAAAAGTTATATCAATTTTTGTCATATTAAATTAACATGCGAATATCTCGCCTAAAAATGCAGCACAAATGATGAAACTTGGTGATTCCCCGGCACAAACGAAGCCTAATAGAATGGTAAAACAAAATTTTGAAAAAACTAAAAAATAAAAAGTGGCCATACAAACTTGACATACGAATATCTCGCGTAATAATGCGGCACAAACGATGAAACTCGACGAATCTCTTGCAGAAACAAGGCCAAAGAGATTGGCAAAAAGAAATTTTGAAAAATTCAAAATATGAAAGTTATATCAATTTTTGTCATATTAAATTGACATGCGAATATCTCGCCTAAAAATGCGGCACAAACAATGAAACTTGGTGAATCGCCGGCACGAACGAAGCCTAAAAGAATGATAAAAAGAAATTTTGAAAAAACTTAAAAATAAAAAGTGGCCATATTAACTTGACATGCGAATATCTCGCTTAAAAATGCGGCACAAACAATGAAATTTGGCGAATCAGCGCCACAAATTAGGCCAAATAGATTGGCAAAATGAAATTTTGAAAAAGTTCAAAATATGAAATGTTATATTAATTTTTCTCATATTTACTTGACACGCTAATATCTCGCTTAGTATGGCGGTAAAAACAAAAAAAACTTTTTATATTACTAAAATAGTTATTTGTAAAGTTGTAGGTAAAAGAAAAATACTATTATTTGCTGTAATAAATATGTATTTATAAATTATCAACCCATCAACCGCTGGTGTATGCTGGCAGTTAGTGACTTTAGTTGACGTAGAGATGCGCTGCTGGCGTCAGTATGTCAGTAACAGTTTTTCTTTAATAACTTCTTTAATATTGCGGCACAAACGATGAAACTTGGTGAATCGCCGGCACAAACGAGGCCAAAGAGAATGGCAAAAAAAATTTTGAAAAATCTCAAAGACAAGCGAAATCGCATGTCCAACTTCCGTCAAGTTGGTATGGCCACTTTAAATCCTTAATACCTTTTTCAATTTTTGATCTAAATGGCTGAAATTTTGGGAAAGGACGGCACAAACGCGGCACAAACGATTGGTAAAAAGAAATTTTGAAAAAACTCAAAAATAAAAAGTGGCCATACTAAATTGACATTCGAATATCTCGCTTAAAAATGCGGCAAAAACGATGAAATTTGGCGAATCTGCGGCACAAACAAGGCCAAAGAGATTGGCTAAAAGAAATTTTAAAAAAGTTCAAAAAAAAAAGTTATATCAATTTTTGTCATATTAAATTGACATGCGAATATCTCGCCTAAAAATGCGGCACATTCAATGAACTTGGTGAATCGCCGGCACGAACGAAGCCTAAAAGAATGATAAAAAGAAATTTTGAAAAAACTCAAAAATAAAAAGTGGCCATACCAACTTGACATGCAAATATCTCGCTTAAAAATGCGGCACAAACGATGAAATTTGGCGAATCAGCGGCACAAATGAGGCCAAAGAGATTGGCCAAAAGAAATTTAGAATAAGTTCAAAAAAAAAAGTTATATCAATTTTTGTCATATTAAATTGACATGCGAATATCTCGCCTAAAAATGCAGCACAAACGATGAAACTTGGTGAATCGCCGGCACAAACGAAGCCTAAAAGAATAGTGAAAAGAAATTTAGAAAAAACTCAAAAATAAAGTGTCCATACCAAACTGACTTGCAAATATCACGCTTAATAATGCGGCACAAACGATGAAGTTTGGCGAATCAGCGGCACAAATTAGGCCAAAGAGATTGGCAAAATGAAATTTTGAAAAAGTTCAAAAAAAAAAGTTATATCAATTTTTGTCATATTAAATTAACATGCGAATATCTCGCCTAAAAATGCAGCACAAATGATGAAACTTGGTGATTCCCCGGCACAAACGAAGCCTAATAGAATGGTAAAACAAAATTTTGAAAAAACTAAAAAATAAAAAGTGGCCATACAAACTTGACATGCGAATATCTCGCGTAATAATGCGGCACAAACGATGAAACTCGACGAATCTCTTGCAGAAACAAGGCCAAAGAGATTGGCAAAAAGAAATTTTGAAAAATTCAAAATATGAAAGTTATATCAATTTTTGTCATATTAAATTGACATGCGAATATCTCGCCTAAAAATGCGGCACAAACAATGAAACTTGGTGAATCGCCGGCACGAACGAAGCCTAAAAGAATGATAAAAAGAAATTTTGAAAAAACTTAAAAATAAAAAGTGGCCATATTAACTTGACATGCGAATATCTCGCTTAAAAATGCGGCACAAACAATGAAATTTGGCGAATCAGCGCCACAAATTAGGCCAAATAGATTGGCAAAATGAAATTTTGAAAAAGTTCAAAATATGAAATGTTATATTAATTTTTCTCATATTTACTTGACACGCTAATATCTCGCTTAGTATGGCGGTAAAAACAAAAAAAACTTTTTATATTACTAAAATAGTTATTTGTAAAGTTGTAGGTAAAAGAAAAATACTATTATTTGCTGTAATAAATATGTATTTATAAATTATCAACCCATCAACCGCTGGTGTATGCTGGCAGTTAGTGACTTTAGTTGACGTAGAGATGCGCTGCTGGCGTCAGTATGTCAGTAACAGTTTTTCTTTAATAACTTCTTTAATATTGCGGCACAAACGATGAAACTTGGTGAATCGCCGGCACAAACGAGGCCAAAGAGAATGGCAAAAAAAATTTTGAAAAATCTCAAAGACAAGCGAAATCGCATGTCCAACTTCCGTCAAGTTGGTATGGCCACTTTAAATCCTTAATACCTTTTTCAATTTTTGATCTAAATGGCTGAAATTTTGGGAAAGGACGGCACAAACGCGGCACAAACGATTGGTAAAAAGAAATTTTGAAAAAACTCAAAAATAAAAAGTGGCCATACTAAATTGACATTCGAATATCTCGCTTAAAAATGCGGCAAAAACGATGAAATTTGGCGAATCTGCGGCACAAACAAGGCCAAAGAGATTGGCTAAAAGAAATTTTAAAAAAGTTCAAAAAAAAAAGTTATATCAATTTTTGTCATATTAAATTGACATGCGAATATCTCGCCTAAAAATGCGGCACATTCAATGAAACTTGGTGAATCGCCGGCACGAACGAAGCCTAAAAGAATGATAAAAAGAAATTTTGAAAAAACTCAAAAATAAAAAGTGGCCATACCAACTTGACATGCAAATATCTCGCTTAAAAATGCGGCACAAACGATGAAATTTGGCGAATCAGCGGCACAAATAAGGCCAAAGAGATTGGCTAAAAGAAATTTTGAAAAACTTCAAAAAAAAATGTTATATCAATTTTTGTCATATTAAATTGACATGCAAATATCTCGCCTATAAATGCGGCACAAACAATGAAACTTGGTGAATCGCCGGCACGAACGAAGCCTAAAAGAATGATAAAAAGAAATTTTGAAAAAACTCAAAAATATAAAGTGGCCATACCAACTTGACATGCGAATATCTCGCTTAAAAATGCGGCACAAGCGATGAAATTTGGCGAATCAGCGGCACAAATGAGGCCAAAGAGATTGGCCAAAAGAAATTTTGAAAAATTCAAAATATGAAAGTTATATTAAATTTTCTCATATTTAATTGACACGCTACTATCTCTCTTGGTATGGCGGTAAAAACGAAAAAAACTATTTATATTACTAAAATAGTTATTTGTAAAGTTGTAGGTAAAAGAAAAATACTATTATTTGCTGTAATAGATATGTATTTATAGATAAATTATCAACCCATCAACCGCTGGTGTATGCTGGCAGTTAGTTACTTTAGTTGACGTAGAGATGCGCTGCTGGCGTCAGTATGTCAGTAACAGTTTTTCTTTAATAACTTCTTTAATATTGCGGCACAATCGATGAAACTTGGTGAATCGCCGGCACAAACGAGGCCAAAGAGAATAGCAAAAAAAAATTTTCAAAAATCTCAAAGACAAGCGAAATCGCATGTCCAACTTCCGTCAAGTTGGTATGACCACTTTAAATCCTTAATAACTTTTTCAATTTTTGAGCTATATGGCTGAAATTATGGGAAAGAACGGCACAATCGCGGCACATACGATTGGTAAAAAGAAATATTCAAAAAACTCAAAAAATAAAAAGTGGCCATTCCAAATTGACATGCGAATATCTCGCCAAAAAATGCGGCACAAGCGATGAAACTTGGTGAATCGCTGGCACAAATGAAGCCTAAAAGAATGGTAAAAAGAAATTTTGAAAAAACTCAAAAATAAAAAGTGGCCATACCAACTTGATATGCGAATATCTCGCTTAATAATGCGGCACAAACGATGAAATTTGGCGAATCAGCGGCACAAACGAGGCCAAAGAGATTGGCAAAAAGAAATTTTGAAAAAGTTCAAAAAAAAGTTATATCAATTTTTGTCATATTCAATTGACATGCGAATATCTCGTCTAAAAATGCGGCACAAACAATGAAACTTGGTGAAGCGCAGGCACAGACGAAGCCTAATAGAATGTTGGAAAGAAATTTTTGAAAAACTCAAAATCAAGAAGTGGCCATACAAACTTGACATGCGAATATCTCACTTAAAAATGCGGCACAAACGATGAAATTTGGCGAATCAGCGGCACAAACGAGGCCAAAGAGATTGACAATAAGAAATTTCGAAAAAGTTCAAAAAAGAAAAAGTTATATCACTTTTTGTCATATTCAATTGACATGCGAATATCTCGTCTAAGAATGCGGCACAAACGATGAAACTTGGTGAATCGCAGGCACAGACGAAGCCTAATAGAATGTTAAAAAGAAATTTTGGAAAAACTCAAAATCAAAAAGTAGCCATAACAACTTGACATGCGAATATCTCGCGTAATAATGCGGCACAAACGATGAAACTCAACGAATCGCTAGCAGAAACAAGGTTAAAGAGATTAACAAAAAGAAATTTTGAAAAAAGTCAAAATATGAAATGTTATAATAATTTTTCTCATATTTACTTGACACGCTAATATCTCGCTTAGTATGGCGGTAAAAACGAACAAAACTTTCTATATTACTAAAATAGTTATTTGTAAAGATGTAGGTAAAAGAAAAATACTATTATTTGCTGTAATAGATATGTATTTATAGATAAATTATCAACCCATCAACCGCTGGTGTATGCTGGCAGTTAGTTACTTTAGTTGACGTAGAGATGCGCTGCTGGCGTCAGTATGTCAGTAACAGTTTTTCTATAATAACGTCTTTAATATTGCGGCACAAACGATGAAACTTGGTGAATCGCCGGCACAAACGAGGCCAAAGAGAATGGCAAATAAATTTTTCGGAAAATCTCAAAGACAAGCGAAATCGCAAGTCCATCTTCCGTCAAGTTGGTATGGCCACTTTAAATCCTTAATTACTTTTTCAATTTTTGAGCTAAATGGCTGAAATTTTGGGAAAGGACGGCACAATCGCGGCACAAACGATTGGTAAAAAGAAATTTTGAAAAAACTCAAAAATAAAAAGTGGCCATTCCAAATTGACATGCGAATATCTCGCCAAAAAATGCGGCACCAGCGATGAAACTTGGTGAATCGCTGGCACAAATGAAGCCTAAAAGAATGGTAAAAAGAAATTTTGAAAAAACTCAAAAATAAAAAGTGGCTATACCAATTTGATATGCGAATATCTCGCTTAATAATGCGGCACAAACGATGAAATTTGGCGAATCAGCGGCACAAACGAGGCCAAAGAGATTGGCAAAAAGAAATTTTGAAAAAGTTCAAAAAAAAAGTTATATCAATTTTTGTCATATTAAATTGACATGCGAATATCTCGCCTAAAAATGCAGCACAAACGATGAAACTTGGTGATTCCCCGGCACAAACGAAGCCTAATAGAATGGTAAAAGAAAATTTTGAAAAAACTCAAAAATAAAAATTGGCCAAACCAACTTGACATGCGAATATCTCGCGTAATAATGCGGCATAAACGATGAAACTCGACGAATCGCTTGCAGAAACAAAGGCCAAAGAGATTGGCAAAATGAAATTTTGAAAAATTCAAAATATAAAAAGTTATATTAATTTTTTCATATTTACTTGACACGCTAATATCTCGCTTAGTATGGCGGTAAAAACACATAAAACTTTTTATATTACTAAAATAGTTATTTGTAAATTTGTAGGTAAAAGAAAAATACATTTATTTGCTGTAATAGATATGTATTTATAGACAAATTATCAACCCATCAACCGCTGGTGTATGCTGGCAGTTAGTTACTTTAGTTGACGTAGAAATGCGCTGCTGGCCTCAGTATGTCTGTAACAGTTTTTCTTTAATAACTTCTTTCATATTGCGGCACAAACGATGAAACTTGGTGAATCGCCGGCACAAACGAGGCCAAAGAGAATGGCAAAAAGAAATTTTGAAAAAGTTAAAAAAAAAAAGTTATATCAATTTTTGTCATATTAAATTGACATGCGAATATCTCGCCTAAAAATGCGGCACAAACAATGAAACTTGGTGAATCGCCGGCACGAACGAAGCCTAAAAGAATGATATAAAGAAATTTTGAAAAAACTCAAAAATAAAAAGTGGCCATATAAACTTGACATGCGAATATCTCGCTTAAACATGCGGCACAAACAATGAAATTTGGCGAATCAGCGCCACAAATTAGGCCAAAGAGATTGGCAAAATGAAATTTTGAAAAAGTTCAAAATATGAAATGTTATATTAATTTTTCTCATATTTACTTGACACGCTAATATCTCGCTTAGTATGGCGGTAATAACAAAAAAAACTTTTTATATTACTAAAATAGTTATTTGTAAATTTGTAGGTAAAAGAAAAATACTATTATTTGCTTTAATAGATATGTATTTATAAATTATCAACCCATCAACCGCTGGTGTATGCTGGCAGTTAGTTGCTTTAGTTTACGTAGAGATGCGCTGCTGGCGTCAGTATGTCTGTAACAGTTTTTCTTTAATAACATCTTTCATATTGCGGCACAAACGATGAAACTTGGTGAATCGCCTGCACAAACGCGGCCAAAGAGAATGGCAAAAAAAAAAATTTGAAAAATCTCAAAGGCAAGCGAAATCGCATGTCCAACTTCCGTCAAGTTGGTATGGCCACTTTAAATCCTTAATAACTTTTTCAATTTTTGAGCTAAATGGCTGAAATTATGGGAAAGGACGGCACAATCGCGGCACAAACGATTGGTAAAAAGAAATTTTCAAAAAACTCGAAAAATAAAAAGTGGCCATTCCAAATTGACATGCCAATGTCTCGCCTAAAAATGCGGCACAAACGATGAAACTTGGTGAATCGCTGGCACAAATGAAGCCTAAAAGAATGGTAAAAAGAAATTTTGAAAAAATTCAAAAATAAAAAGTGGCCATACTAACTTGACATGCGAATATCTCGCTTAAAAATGCGGCAAAAACGATGAAATTTGGCGAATCTGCGGCACAAACAAGGTTAATGAGATTGGCTAAAAGAAATTTTAAAAAAGTTCAAAAAAAAAGTTATATCAATTTTTGTCATATTAAATTGACATGCGAATATCTCGCCTAAAAATGCGGCACAATCAATGAAACTTGGTGAATCGCCGGCACTAACGAAGCCTAAAAGAATGATAAAAAGAAATTTTGAAAAAACTCAAAAATAAAAAGTGGCCATACCAACTTGACATGCGAATATCTCGCTTAAAAATGCGGCACAAACGATGAAATTTGGCGAATCAGCGGCACAAATGAGGCCAAAGAGATTGGCCAAAAGAAATTTAGAATAAGTTCAAAAAAAAAAGTTATATCAATTTTTGTCATATTAAATTGACATGCGAATATCTCGCCTAAAAATGCAGCACAAACGATAAAACTTGGTGAATCGCCGGCACATACGAAGCCTAAAAGAATGGTGAAAAGAAATTTTGAAAAAACTCAAAAATAAAGTGTCCATACCAAATTGACTTGCAAATATCTCGCTTAATAATGCGGCACAAACGATGAAGTTTGGCGAATCAGCGGCACAAATTAGGCCAAAGAGATTGGCAAAATGAAATTTTGAAAAAGTTCAAAAAAAAAAGTTATATCAATTTTTGTCATATTAAATTGACATGCGAATATCTCGCCTAAAAATGCAGCACAAATGATGAAACTTGGTGATTCCCCGGCACAAACGAAGCCTAATAGAATGGTAAAACAAAATTTTGAAAAAACTAAAAAATAAAAAGTGGCCATACAAACTTGACATGCGAATATCGCGGAATAATGCGGCACAAACGATGAAACTCGACGAATCTCTTGCAGAAACAAGGCCAAAGAGATTGGCAAAACGAAATTTTGAAAAATTCAAAATATGAAAGTTATATCAATTTTTGTCATATTAAATTGACATGCGAATATCTCGCCTAAAAATGCGGCACAAACAATGAAACTTGGTGAATCGCCGGCACGAACGAAGCCTAAAAGAATGATAAAAAGAAATTTTGAAAAAACTTAAAAATAAAAAGTGGCCATATTAACTTGACATGCGAATATCTCGCTTAAAAATGCGGCACAAACAATGAAATTTGGCAAATCAGCGCCACAAATTAGGCCAAATAGATTGGCCAAATGAAATTTTGAAAAAGCTCAATATATGAAATGTTATATTAATTTTTCTCATATTTACTTGACACGCTAATATCTCGCTTGGTATGGCGGTAAAAACGAAAAAATCTTTTTATATTACTAAAATAGTTATTTGTAAAGTTGTAGGTAAAAGAAAAATACTATTATTTGCTGTAATAGATATGTATTTATAAATTATCAACCCATCAACCGCTGGTGTATGCTGGCAGTTAGTTACTTTAGTTGACGTAGAGATGCGCTGCTGGCGTCAGTATGTCAGTAACAGTTTTTCTTTAATAACTTCTTTAATATTGCGGCACAAACGATGAAACTTGGTGAATCGCCGGCACAAACGAGGCCAAAGATAATGGCAAAAAAAATTTTGTAAAATCTTAAAGACAAGCGAAATTGCTTGTCCAACTTCCGTCAAGTTGGTATGTCCACTTTAAATCCTTAATAACTTTTTCAATTTTTGAGCTAAATGGCTGAAAATTTGGGAAAGGACGGCACAAATGCGGCACAAACGAATGGTAAAAAGAAATTTTAAATAACCTCAAAAAATAAAAAGTGGCCAATCCAAATTGACATGCCAATATCTCGCCTAAAAATGCGGCACAAACGATGAAACTTGGTGAATCGCCGGCACGAACGAAGCCTAAAAGAATGATAAAATGAAATTTTGAAAAAACTCAAAAATAAAAAGTGTCCATACCAAATTGACTTGCAAATATCTCGCTTAATAATGCGGCACAAACGATGAAATTTGGCGAATCAGCGGCACAAATTAGGCCAAAGAGATTGGCAAAATGAAATTTTGAAAAAATTCAAAAAAAAAGTTATATCAATTTTTGTCATATTAAATTGACATGCGAATATCTCGCCTAAAAATGCAGCACAAACGATGAAACTTGGTGATTCCCCGGCACAAACGAAGCCTAATAAAATGGTAAATTAAAATTTTGAAAAAACTCAAAATCAAAAAGTGGCCATACCAACTTGACATGCGAATATCTCGCGTAATAATGCGGCACAAACAATGAAACTTGGTGAATCACCGGCGCAAACGAAGCCTAAAAGAATGGTAAAAAGAAATTTTTAAAATCTCAAAAATAAAAAGTGGCCATACCAAATTGACATGCGAATATCACGCTTAATAATGCGGCACAAACGATGAAATTTGGCGAATCAGCGGCACAAACGAGGCCAAAGAGATTGGCAAAAAGAAATTTTGAAAAAATTAAAAATATGAAACTTATATTATATTTTCTCATATTTAATTCACACGCTAATATCTCGCTTAGTATGGCGGTAAAAACGAAAAATACTTTTTATATTACTAAAATAGTTATTTGTAAAGATGTAGGTAAAAGAAAAATACTATTATTTGCTGTAATAGATATGTATTTATAGATAAATTATCAACCCATCAACCGCTGGTGTAAGCTGGCAGTTAGTTACTTTAGTTGACGTAGAGATGCGCAGCTGGCGTCAGTATGTCAGTAACAGTTTTTCTTTAATAACTTCTTTAATATTGCGGCACAAACGATGAAACTTGGTGAATCGCCGCCACAAACGAGGCCAAAGAGAATGGCAAAAAAATTTTGAAAAATCTCAAAGACAAGCGAAATCGCATGTCCAACTTCCGACAAGTTGGTATGGCCACATTAAATCCTTAACTTTATCAATAACTTTTTCAATTTTTGAGCTATAATGCTGAAATTATGGGAAAAAACGGCACAATCGCGGCACAAACGATTGGTAAAAAGAAATATTTAAAAAACTCAAAAAATAAAAAGTGGCCATTCCAAATTGACATGCGAATATCTCGCCAAAAAATGCGGCACAAGCGATGAAACTTGGTGAATCGCTGGCACAAATGAAGCCTAAAAGAGTAATAAAAAGAAATTTTGAAAAAACTCAAAAATAAAAAGTGGCCATACCAACTTGATATGCGAATATCTCGCTTAATAATGCGGCACAAACGATGAAATTTGGCGAATCAGCGGCACAAACGAGGCCAAAGAGATTGGCAAAAAGAAATTTTGAAAAAGTTAAAAAAGAAAGTTATATCAACTTTTGTCATATTCAATTGACATGCGAATATCTCGTCTAAAAATGCGGCACAAACAATGAAACTTGGTGAATCGCCGGCACAAACGAAGCCTAAAAGAATGGTAAAGAGAAATTTTGAAAAAACTCAAAAATAAAAAGTGGCCATACCAAATTGACATGCGAATATCTCGCTTAAAAATGCGGCACAAACGATGAAATTTGGCGAATCAGCGGCACAAACGAGGCCAAAGAGATTGACAATAAGAAATTTCGAAAAAGTTCAAAAAAGAAAAAGTTCTATCACTTTTTGTCATATTCAATTGACATGCGAATATCTCGTCTAAGAAAGCGGCACAAACGATGAAACTTGGTGAATCGCAGGCACAGACGAAGCCTAATAGAATGTTAAAAAGAAATTTTGGAAAAACTCAAAATCAAAAAGTGGCCATACCAACTTGACATGCGAATATCTCGCGTAATAATGGGGCACAAACGATGAAACTCAACGAATCGCTAGCAGAAACAAGTTAAAGAGATTGGCAAAAAGAAATTTTGAAAAAATTCAAAATATGAAATGTTATAATAATTTTTTTCATATTTACTTGACACGCTAATATCTCGCTTAGTATGGCGGTAAAAACGAACAAAACTTTTTATATTACTAAAATAGTTATTTGTAAAGATGTAGGTTAAAGAAAAATACTATTATTTGCTGTAATAGATATGTATTTATAGATAAATTATCAACCCATCAACCGCTGGTGTATGCTGGCAGTTAGTTACTTTAGTTGACGTAGAGATGCGCTGCTAGCGTCAGTATGTCAGTAACAGTTTTTCTATAATAACGTCTTTAATATTGCGGCACAAACGATGAAACTTGGTGAATCGCCGGCACAAACGAGGCCAAAGAGAATGGCAAAAAAATTTTTCGAAAAATCTCAAAGACAAGCGAAATCGCAAGTCCATCTTCCGTCAAGTTGGTATGGCCACTTCAAATCCTTAATAACTTTTCAATTTTTGGCTGAAATTATGGGAAAGAACGGCACAACCGCGGCACAAACGATTGGTAAAAAGAAATTTTCAAAAAACTAAAAAAATAAAAAGAGGCCATTCCAAATTAACATGCCAATATCTCGCCAAAAAATGCGGCACAAGCGATGAAACTTGGTGAATCGCTGGCACAAATGAAGCCTAAAAGAATGGTAAAAAGAAATTTTGAAAAACTCAAAAATAAGAAGGGGCCACACCAAATTGATATGCGAATATCTCGCTTAATAATGCGGCACAAACGATGAAATTTGGCGAATCAGCGGCACAAACGAGGCCAAGGAGGTTGGCAAAAAGAAACTCTGAAAAACTTCAAAAAAAAAAGTTATATCAATTTTTGTCATATTTAATTGACATGCGAATATCTCGCCTAAAAATGCGGCACAAACGATGAAATTTGGCGAATCAGCGGCACAAACGAGGCCAAAGAGATTGACAATAAGAATATTTGAAAAAGTTCAAAAAAGAAAAAGTTATATCACTTTTTGTCATATTCAATTGACATGCGAATATCTCGCCTAAAAATGCGGCACAAACAAAGAAACTTGGTGAATCGCCGGCACAAACGAAGCCTAAAAGAATGGTAAAAAGAAATTTTGAAAAAACTCAAAAATAAAAAATGGCCATACCAACTTGACATGCGAATATCTCGCTTAAAAATGCGGCACAAACGATGAAATTTGGCGAATCAGCGGCACAAACGAGGCCAAAGAGATTGACAATAAGAAATTTTGAAAAAGTTCAAAAAAGAAAAAGTTATATCACTTTTTGTCATATTCAATTGACATGCGAATATCACGTCTAAAAATGCGGCACAAACGATGAAACTTGGTGAATCGCCGGCACAGACGAAGCCTAATAGAATGGTAAAAAGAAATTTTGGAAAAACTCAAAATCAAAAAGTGGCCATACCAACTTGACATGCGAATATTTCGCGTAATAATGCGGCACAAACGATGAAACTCAACGAATCGCTAGCAGAAACAAGGTTAAAGAGATTGGCAAAAAGAAATTTTGAAAAAATTCAAAATATGAAATGTTATATTAATTTTTCTCATATTTACTTCACACGCTAATATCTCGCTTAGTATGGCGGTAAAAACGAAAAAAACTTTTTATATTACTAAAATAGTTATTTGTAAAGATGTAGGTAAATGAAAAATACTATTATTTGCTGTAATAGATATGTATTTAGAGATAAATTATCAACCCATCAACCGCTGGTGTATGCTGGCAGTTAGTTACTTTAGTTGACGTAGAGATGCGCTGCTGGCGTCAGTATGTCAGTAACAGTATTTCTTTAATAACTTCTTTAATATTGCGGCACAAACGATGAAACTTGGTGAATCGCCGGCACAAACGAGGCCAAAGAGAATGGCAAAAAAATTTTTCGAAAAATCTCAAAGACAAGCGAAATCGCAAGTCCATCTTCCGTCAAGTTGGAATGGCCACTTCAAATCCTTAATAACTTTTCAATTTTTGGCTGAAATTATGGGAAAGGACGGCACAACCGCGGCACAAACGATTGGTAAAAAGAAATTTTCAAAAAACTAAAAAAATAAAAAGAGGCCATTCCAAATTAACATGCCAATATCTCGCCAAAAAATGCGGCACAAGCGATGAAACTTGGTGAATCGCTGGCACAAATGAAGCCTAAAAGAATGGTAAAAAGAAATTTTGAAAAACTCAAAAATAAGAAGGGGCCACACCAAATTGATATGCGAATATCTCGCTTAATAATGCGGCACAAACGATGAAATTTGGCGAATCAGCGGCACAAACGAGGCCAAGGAGGTTGGCAAAAAGAAACTTTGAAAAACTTAAAAAAAAAGTTATATCAATTTTTGTCATATTTAATTGACATGCGAATATCTCGCCTAAAAATGCGGCACAAACGATGAAATTTGGCGAATCAGCGGCACAAACGAGGCAAAAGAGATTGACAATAAGAAATTTTGAAAAAGTTCAAAAAAGAAAAAGTTATATCACTTTTTGTCATATTCAATTGACATGCGAATATCTCGCCTAAAAATGCGGCACAAACAAAGAAACTTGGTGAATCGCCGGCACAAACGAAGCCTAAAAGAATGGTAAAAAGAAATTTTGAAAAAACTCAAAAATAAAAAATGGCCATACTAACTTGACATGCGAATATCTCGCTTAAAAATGCGGCACAAACGATGAAATTTGGCGAATCAGCGGCACAAACGAGGCCAAAGAGATTGACAATAAGAAATTTAGAAAAAGTTCAAAAAAGAAAAAGTTATATCACTTTTTGTCATATTCAATTGACATGCGAATATCACGTCTAAAAATGCGGCACAAACGATGAAACTTGGTGAATCGCCGGCACAGACGAAGCCTAATAGAATGGTAAAAAGAAATTTTGGAAAAACTCAAAATCAAAAAGTGACCATACCAACTTGACATGCGAATATCTCGCGTAATAATGCGGCACAAACGATGAAACTCAACGAATCGCTAGCAGAAACAAGGTTAAAGAGATTGGCAAAAAGAAATTTTGAAAAAATTCAAAATATGAAATGTTATATTAATTTTTCTCATATTTACTTCACACGCTAATATCTCGCTTAGTATGGCGGTAAAAACGAAAAAAACTTTTTATATTACTAAAATAGTTATTTGTAAAGATGTAGGTAAAAGAAAAATACTATTATTTGCTGTAATAGATATGTATTTATAGATAAATTATCAACCCATCAACCGCTGGTGTATGCTGGCAGTTAGTTACTTTAGTTGACGTAGAGATGCGCTGCTGGCGTCAGTATGTCAGTAACAGTATTTCTTTAATAACTTCTTTAATATTGCGGCACAAACGATGAAACTTGGTGAATCGCCGGCACAAACGAGGCCAAAGAGAATAACAAAAAAAAATTTTGAAAAATCTCAAAGACAAGCGAAATCGCATGTCCAACTTCCGACAAGTTGGTATGGCCACTTTAAATCCTTAATAACTTTTTCAATTTTTGAGCTATATGGCTGAAATTATGGGAAAGGACGGCACAATCGCGGCACAAACGATTGGTAAAAAGAAATTTCCAAAAAACTCAAAAAATAAAAAGTGGCCATTCCAAATTGACATGCCAATATCTCGCCAAAAAATGCGGCACAAGCGATGAAACTTGGTGAATCGCTGGCACAAATGAAACCTAAGAGAATGGTAAAAAGAAATTTTGAAAAAACTCAAAAATAAAAAATGGCCATACCAACTTGACATGCGAATATCTCGCTTAAAAATGCGGCACAAACGATGAAATTTGGCGAATCAGCGGCACAAACGAGGCCAAAGAGATTGACAATAAGAAATTTTGAAAAAGTTCAAAAAAGAAAAAGTTATATCACTTTTTGTCATATTCAATTGACATGCGAATATCACGTCTAAAAATGCGGCACAAACGATGAAACGTGGTGAATCGCCGGCACAGACGAAGCCTAATAGAATGGTAAAAAGAAATTTTGGAAAAACTCAAAATCAAAAAGTGACCATACCAACTTGACATGCGAATATCTCGCGTAATAATGCGGCACAAACGATGAAACTCAACGAATCGCTAGCAGAAACAAGGTTAAAGAGATTGGCAAAAAGAAATTTTGAAAAAATTCAAAATATGAAATGCTATATTAATTTTTCTCATATTTACTTCACACGCTAATATCTCGCTTAGTATGGCGGTAAAAACGAAAAAAACTTTTTATATTACTAAAATAGTTATTTGTAAAGATGTAGGTAAAAGAAAAATACTATTATTTGCTGTAATAGATATGTATTTATAGATAAATTATCAACCCATCAACCGCTGGTGTATGCTGGCAGTTAGTTACTTTAGTTGACGAAGAGATGCGCTGCTGGCGTCAGTATGTCAGTAACAGTATTTCTTTAATAACTTCTTTAATATTGCGGCACAAACGATGAAACTTGGTGAATCGCCGGCACAAACGAGGCCAAAGAGAATAACAAAAAAAAATTTTGAAAAATCTCAAAGACAAGCGAAATCGCATGTCCAACTTCCGACAAGTTGGTATGGCCACTTTAAATCCTTAATAACTTTTTCAATTTTTGAGCTATATGGCTGAAATTATGGGAAAGGACGGCACAATCGCGGCACAAACGATTGGTAAAAAGAAATTTCCAAAAAACTCAAAAAATAAAAAGTGGCCATTCCAAATTGACATGCCAATATCTCGCCAAAAAATGCGGCACAAGCGATGAAACTTGGTGAATCGCTGGCACAAATGAAACCTAAGAGAATGGTAAAAAGAAATTTTGAAAAAACTCAAAAATAAAAAGTGGCCATACCAACTTGACATGCGAATATCTCGCTTAAAAATGCGGCACAAACGATGAAATTTGGCGAATCAGCGGCACAAACGAGACCAAAGAGATTGGCAAAAAGAAATTTTGAAAAAGTTCAAAAAAAAAAGTTATATCAATTTTTGTCATATCCAATTGACATGCGAATATCTCGTCTAAAAATGCGGCACAAACAATGAAACTTGGTGGATCGCCGGCACAATCGGAGCCTAAAAGAATGGTAAAGAGAAATTTTGTAAAAACTCAAAAATAAAAAGTGGCCATACCAACTTGACATGCGAATATCTCGCTTAAAAATGCGGCACAAACGATGAAATTTGGCGAATCAGCGGCATAAACGAGGCCAAAGAGATTGACAATAAGAAATTTTGAAAAAGTTCAAAAAAGAAAAAGTTATATCACTTTTTGTCATATTCAATTGACATGCGAATATCTCGTCTCAAAATGCGGCACAAACGATGAAACTTGGTGAATCGCCGGCACAGAAGAAGCCTAATAGAATCGTAAAAAGAAATGTTGGAAAAACTCAAAATCAAAAAGTGGCCATACCAACTTGACATGCGAATATCTCGCGTAATAATGCAGCACAAACGATGAAACTCAACGAATCGCTAGCAGAAACAAGGCCAAAGAGATTGGCAAAAAGAAATTTTGAAAAAATTCAAAATATGAAAAGTTATATTAATTTTTTCATATTTACTTGTCACGCTAATATCTCGCTTGGTATGGCGGTAAAAACGAAAAAAACTTTTTATATTTCTAAAATAGTTATTTGTAAAGTTGTAGGTAAAAGAAAAATACTATTATTTGCTGTAATAGATATGTATTTATAGATAAATTATCAACCCATCAACCGCTGGTGTATGCTGGCAGTTAGTTACTTTAGTTGACGTAGAGATGCGCTGCTGGCGTCAGTATGTCAGTAACAGTTTTTCTTTAATAACTTCTTAAATATTGCGGCACAAACGATGAAACTTGGTGAATCGCCGGCACAAACGAGGCCAAAGAGAATGGCAAAAAAAAATTTTGAAAAATCTCAAAGACAAGCGAAATCGCATGTCCAACTTCCGACAAGTTGGTATGGCCACTTCAAATCCTTAATAACTTTTTCAATTTTTGAGCTATAAGGCTGAAATTATGGGAAAGGACGGCACAATCGCGGCACAAACGATTGGTAAAAAGAAATTTTCAAAAACCTCAAAAAATAAAAAGTGGCCATTCCAAATTGACATGCCAATATCTCGCCTAACAATGCGGCGCGAACGATGAAACTTGTTGAATCGCTGGCACAAACAAAACCTAAAAGAATGGTAAAACGAAATTTTGAAAAAACTCAAAAATAAAAAGTGGCCATACCAACTTGTTATGCGAATATCTCGCTTAATAATGCGGCACAAACGATGAAATTTGACGAATCAGCGGCACAAACGAGGCCAATGAGATTGGCCAAAAGAAATTTTGAAAAAGTTAAAAAAAAGTTATATCAATTTTTGTCACATTAAATTGACATGAGAATATCTCGCCTAAAAATGCGGCACAAACGATGAAACTTGGTGAATCGCTGGCACAAACAAAACCTAAAAGAATGGTAAAAGGAAATTTTGAAAAAACTCAAAAATAAAAAGTGGCCATACCAACTTGACATGCGAATATCTCGCGTAATAATGCGGCACAAACGATGAAACTCGACGAATCGCTTGCAGAAACAAGGCCAAAGAGATTGGCAAAAAGAAATTTAGAAAAAATTCCAAATATGAAAAGTAATATTAATTTTTCTCATATCTACTTGACACGCTAATATCTCGCTTGGTATGGCGGTAAAAACGAAAAAACTTTTTATATTACTAAAATAGTTATTTGTAAAGTTGTAGGTAAAAGAAAAATACTATTATTTGCTGAAATAGATATGTATTTATAAATTATCAACCCATCAACCGCTGGTGTATGCTGGCAGTTAGTTACATTAGTTGACGTAGAGATGCGCTGCTGGCGTCAGTATGTCAGTAACAGTTTTTCTTTAATAACTTCTTTAATATTGCGGCACAAACGATGAAACTTGGTAAATCGCCGGCACAAACGAGGCCAAAGAGAATGGCAAAAAAAATTTTTGGAAAATCTCAAAGACAAGCGAAATCGCATGTCCAACTTCTGTCAAGTTGGTATGGCCACTTTAAATCCTTAATAACTTCTTCAATTTTTGAGCTAAATGGCTGAAATTTTGGGAAAGGACGGCACAGACGCGGCACAAACGATTGGTAAAAAGAAATTTTCAAAAAACTCAAAAAATAAAAAGTGGCCATTCCAACTTGAAACAATATCTCGCCTAAAAATGCGGCACAAACGATGAAACTTGCTGAATCGCTGGCACAAACAAAACCTAAAAGAATGGTAAAACGATATTTTGAAAAAACTCAAAAATAAAAAGTGGCCATACCAACTTGACATGCGAATATCTCGCTTAAAAATGCGGCACAAACGATGAAATTTGGCGAATCAGCGGCATAAACGAGGCCAAAGAGATTGACAATAAGAAATTTTGAAAAAGTTCAAAAAAGAAAAAGTTATATCACTTTTTGTCATAATCAATTGACATGCGAATATCTCGTCTCAAAATGCGGCACAAACGATGAAACTTGGTGAATCGCCGGCACAGAAGAAGCCTAATAGAATCGTAAAAAGAAATGTTGGAAAAACTCAAAATCAAAAAGTGGCCATACCAACTTGACATGCGAATATCTCGCGTAATAATGCAGCACAAACGATGAAACTCAACGAATCGCTAGCAGAAACAAGGCCAAAGAGATTGGCAAAAAGAAATTTTGAAAAAATTCAAAATATGAAAAGTTATATTAATTTTTACATATTTACTTGACACGATAATATCTCGCTTGGTATGGCGGTAAAAACGAAAAAAACTTTTTATATTTCTAAAATAGTTATTTGTAAAGTTGTAGGTAAAAGAAAAATACTATTATTTGCTGTAATAGATATGTATTTATAGATAAATTATCAACCCATCAACCGCTGGTGTATGCTGGCAGTTAGTTACTTTAGTTGACGTAGAGATGCGCTGCTGGCGTCAGTATGTCAGTAACAGTTTTTCTTTAATAACTTCTTAAATATTGCGGCACAAACGATGAAACTTGGTGAATCGCCGGCACAAACGAGGCCAAAGAGAATGGCAAAAAAAAATTTTGAAAAATCTCAAAGACAAGCGAAATCGCATGTCCAACTTCCGACAAGTTGGTATGGCCACTTCAAATCCTTAATAACTTTTTCAATTTTTGAGCTATAAGGCTGAAATTATGGGAAAGGACGGCACAATCGCGGCACAAACGATTGGTAAAAAGAAATTTTCAAAAACCTCAAAAAATAAAAAGTGGCCATTCCAAATTGACATGCCAATAACTCGCCTAACAATGCGGCGCGAACGATGAAACTTGTTGAATCGCTGGCACAAACAAAACCTAAAAGAATGGTAAAACGAAATTTTGAAAAAACTCAAAAATAAAAAGTGGCCATACCAACTTGTTATGCGAATATCTCGCTTAATAATGCGGCACAAACGATGAAATTTGACGAATCAGCGGCACAAACGAGGCCAATGAGATTGGCCAAAAGAAATTTTGAAAAAGTTAAAAAAAAGTTATATCAATTTTTGTCACATTAAATTGACATGAGAATATCTCGCCTAAAAATGCGGCACAAACGATGAAACTTGGTGAATCGCTGGCACAAACAAAACCTAAAAGAATGGTAAAAGGAAATTTTGAAAAAACTCAAAAATAAAAAGTGGCCATACCAACTTGACATGCGAATATCTCGCGTAATAATGCGGCACAAACGATGAAACTCGACGAATCGCTTGCAGAAACAAGGCCAAAGAGATTGGCAAAAAGAAATTTAGAAAAAATTCCAAATATGAAAAGTAATATTAATTTTTCTCATATCTACTTATCACACGCTAATATCTCGCTTGGTATGGCGGTAAAAACGAAAAAACTTTTTATATTACTAAAATAGTTATTTGTAAAGTTGTAGGTAAAAGAAAAATACTATTATTTGCTGAAATAGATATGTATTTATAAATTATCAACCCATCAACCGCTGGTGTATGCTGGCAGTTAGTTACATTAGTTGACGTAGAGATGCGCTGCTGGCGTCAGTATGTCAGTAACAGTTTTTCTTTAATAACTTCTTTAATATTGCGGCACAAACGATGAAACTTGGTAAATCGCCGGCACAAACGAGGCCAAAGAGAATGGCAAAAAAAATTTTTGGAAAATCTCAAAGACAAGCGAAATCGCATGTCCAACTTCTGTCAAGTTGGTATGGCCACTTTAAATCCTTAATAACTTCTTCAATTTTTGAGCTAAATGGCTGAAATTTTGGGAAAGGACGGCACAGACGCGGCACAAACGATTGGTAAAAAGAAATTTTCAAAAAACTCAAAAAATAAAAAGTGGCCATTCCAACTTGAAACAATATCTCGCCTAAAAATGCGGCACAAACGATGAAACTTGCTGAATCGCTGGCACAAACAAAACCTAAAAGAATGGTAAAACGAAATTTTGAAAAAACTCAAAAATAAAAAGTGGCCATACCAACTTGACATGCGAATATCTCGCGTAATAATGCGGCACAAACGATGAAATTTGGCGAATCAGCGGCACAAACGAGGCCAAAGAGATTGGCAAAAAGAAATTTTGAAAAAGTTAAAAAAAAAAGTTATATCAATTTTTGTCTCATTAAATTGTCATGCGAATATCTCGCCTAAAAATGCGGCACAAACGATGAAACTTGGTGAATCGCCGGCACAAACGAAGTGCAAAGGAATGGTAAAAAAAAATTTTGAAAAAACTCAAAAATAAAAAGTGGCCATACCTACTTGACATGCGAATATCTCGCGTAATAATGCGGCACAAACGATGAAACTCGACGAATCGCTTGCAGAAACAAGGCCAAAGAGATTGGCAAAAGAAATTTTGAAAAAATTCCAAATATGAAAAGTTATATTAATTTTTCTCATATTTACTTGACACGCTAATATCTCGCTTGGTATGGCGGTAAAAACGAAAAAAAACTTTTTATATTACTAAAATAGTTATTTGTAAAGATGTAGGTAAAAGAAATATACTATTATTTGCTGAAATAGATATGTATTTATAAATTATCAACCCATCAACCGCTGGTGTATGCTGGCAGTTGTTACTTTAGTTGACGTAGTGATGCGCTACTGGCGTCAGTATGTCAGTAACAGTTTTTCTTTAATAACTTCTTTAATATTGCGGTGCAAACGATGAAACTTGGTGAATCGCCGGCACAAACGAGGCCAAAGAGAATGGCAAAAAAAATTTTTGGAAAATCTCAAAGACAAGCGAAATCGCATGTCCAACTTCTGTCAAGTTGGTATGGCCACTTTAAATCCTTAATAACTTTTTCAATTTTTGAGCTAAATGGCTGAAATTTTGGGAAAGGACGGCACAGACGCGGCACAAACGATTGGTAAAAAGAAATGTTCAAAAAACTCAAAAAATAAAAAGTCGCCATTCCAAATTGACATGCCAATATCTCGCCTAAAAATGCGGCGCAAACGATGAAACTTGTTGAATCGCTGGCACAAACAAAACCTAAAAGAATGGTAAAACGAAATTTTGAAAAAACTCAAAAATAAAAAGTGGCCATACCAACTTGACATGCGAATATCTCGCGTAATAATGCGGCACAAACGATGAAATTTGACGAATCAGCGGCACAAACGAGGCCAAAGAGATTGGCCAAAAGAAATTTTTAAAAAGTTAAAAAAAAGTTATATCAATTTTTGTCACATTAAATTGACATGAGAATATCTCGCCTAAAAATGCGGCACAAACGAAGAAACTTGGTGAATCGCTGGCACAAACAAAACCTAAAAGAATGGTAAAAGGAAATTTAGAAAAAACTCAAAAATAAAAAGTGGCCATACCAACTTGACATGCGAATATCTCGCGTAATAATGCGGCACAAACGATGAAACTCGACGAATCGCTTGCAGAAACTAGGCCAAAGAGATTGGCAAAAAGAAATTTAGAAAAAATTCTAAATATGAAAAGTAATATTAATTTTTCTCATATCTACTTGACACGCTAATATCTCGCTTGGTATGGCGGTAAAAACGAAAAAACTTTTTATATTACTAAAATAGTTATTTGTAAAGTTGTAGGTAAAAGAAAAATACTATTATTTGCTGAAATAGATATGTATTTATAAATTATCAACCCATCAACCGCTGGTGTATGCTGGCAGTTAGTTACTTTAGTTGACGTAGAGATGCGCTGCTGGCGTCAGTATGTCAGTAACAGTTTTTCTTTAATAACTTCTTTAATATTGCGGCACAAACGATGAAACTTGGTGAATCGCCGGCACAAACGACGCTAATGAGATTGGCAAAAAGTAATTTTGAAAAAGTTCAAAAAATAATAACTTATATCAATTTTTGTCATATTAAATTGACATGCGAATATCTCGCCTAAAAATGCGGCACAAACGATGAAACTTGGTGAATCGCCGGCACAAACGAAGCCTAAAAGAATGATAAAAAGAAATTTTGAAAAAACTCAAAAATAAAAAGTGGCCATACCAACTTGACATGCGAATATCTCTCGTAATAATGCGGCACAAACGATGAAATTTGGCGAATCAGCGGCACAAACGAGGCCAATGAGATTGGCAAAAAGAAATTTTGAAAAAATTCAAAAATTAAATAGTTATATCAATTTTTCTCATATTAAGTTGACACGCGAATATCTCGCTTAATAATGCGGCACAAACGAAAAAATCTTTTGATTTTAATAAATTAGTTATTTCTAATGTTGTAGGTAAAAGAAAAGTACTAATATTTGCTGTGTTTGATATATGTTTTTGATGAAATTCGTAAATAAGTTTTAGTAAGTTAACTTGCCGCTGTGGTTCGCTCAGTGCGAGGAAAAGTTTTCTTTAATATCTTTTTTAATTTTTAAGCTATAATGCTGTAATTTGGTGAATCGCCGGCACAAACGAATGGTAAAAAGAAATTTTCAAAAAACTCAAAAAATAAAAAGTGGCCATACCAACTTGACGTCAAGTTGGTACGGCCACTTTGTTTTGTTAATAACTTCCGTAATTTTGCGGCACAAACGACAAAATTTGGTGAATCGCCGGCACAAACGAATGGTAAGAAGAAATTTTCGAAAAATTCAAAAATAAAAAGTGGTCATACCAACTTGACGTCAAGTTGGTATGGCCACTTTGTTTTGCGAATAACTTCCGTAATTTAGCGGCACAAACGATGAATCTTTGTGAATCGCCGGCACAAACGATGTGCGAAATTTGGTTAAAAAACTCGGTGGTGGCCATACTAACTTGACGGACGCTGATTTTTCCACCATTTCTTGCATTGATATGGCTTTGGGCATTGCAGCTGTAACTTTTCCATATAGATAAGAACAGGTTCTCTTCTTAGAAGTCTCTTCCTCTCTGATTTGACTTTAGTCTTGATAAAGGGTCTGCTAAATTATTTTTTCCTCTAATATACTTTACTTTGTAATTATGAGATTGTAATCTGAGCATCCACCTCTGAATTCGCGCACATGGTTTTGAAGTAAGCCCAAAAATTACCTGCAGAGGCCTTTGATCTGTTAATAAATCTAATGTCCTTCCATATAAAAATGTATGGAATTTCTCCAATGCCCATACTAACGCTAAGGCCTGTTTCTCAGTTTGAGAGTATCTCTTCTCTTGATCACTCAAACTTTTACTTGCATAGCTTATTATTTGCTTTCCCTTGGAGCCCCCTTGCATGAGAACTGCTCCTAGACCTACGGGACTGGCGTCAGCCATCACTTCCGTGTAAGCGTTTGGATTGTAATAACCCAAGACTGTAGCATCCGCTAATCGTTTCTTCAATTCTTCAAAAGCCCTTTTTTGTTCAGGTCCAAATTTAAATACTACATTTTGCTTTAGTAATCTTCTCAACGGTTCCGTTAGCGTACCTAAATGAGGAATAAATCTTCCCACAAATTGTACCAACCCTAGGAAACTTTAACTTCACTTGCTGTTCTTGGTTCTCTAAAATTTTGCACCGCTTCTACTTTATTTTCCGCTGCTCTTATACCTTCTTCTGTTAGTTTGTGCCCTAAAAACACTACTTCCTTTTGAGAAAATTTGCATTTACTTTTATTTAACTCTAAGCCATTTTCTTCTAATATTCTTAATACCTCTTTCACTCTATGTTCCAACTGATTTTTATCTATGCCATAAATTAACACATCATCAATGCATACACCTACACCATCACAATTCCTGAGGATTTGTTCCATAATCTTCTGAAATTTCTCTGCAGCACTACTTAAACCCATTGGTAATCTTTTAAAACGATACATTCCTTTTGGCGTTTGAAAAGTAGTGAGAGGTCTACTTTCCGGAGCTAATTCTACTTGATGATACGCATTTTTTAGATCCAACAGAGTATAAATCTTACTTCCAGTGAGCTGAGGTAGAAAATCATCAATAGTGGGAATGGGGTGTTTCTCAACCAATATAGCCTCATTGACTCTTCTGAAATCAACACACAAACGTATCTCCCCGTTTGGCTTAACTACTGGTACCAATGGTGAACTCCACGGTGAATATTCTTGTACTGGCTCAATTATGCCCATTTCTAATAACTCTTCTACTTTCTTCTCCACTTGCTTTCTGATGGACGCTGGCACTCTTCTATATGGTTGTTGTACTGGCTGCACATCCGGTTTCAACGGAATTGCCACCTGGACCCCTTTAATTTTTTCTATTTCTTTTTTTTTTTACACTTTTTATCTGAATAGCTTCAAGCCCTACTCTTAGTACCCCTAATTTCTGAGCTACCCTGCGCCCCAATAAAGGATCTCCCTTCTCCTTTACTATATAAATCCTCTCTTCTTCTCTTCTGTCCCTTATTCTTATTTCTACATCACAATATCCTAAAACAGTTAACGAGTTCCTTTGCCCATAAGGAAAAAGTCCACGCTGCTCATTATTAACTTTACTAGCGTTGCGAAAGTTAACCCCTGCATGTTTTAAAAATGTCCATGCCTCTTTATCAATGACACTCGTTCCTGCACCTGAATCAATCAGCATTTGGAGCGAACGCCTCCTACTGAACATTTTATAAATGGTTCATCATTCCCCTTTGCACTTAATCTAAACACCGACGAACCCGAATCTGATGAGGGTGCTTCTTTTGTTTGTATCTGACTTATATGTGGCTTTCTTTTCTTAAGATGCGTGTGACACATCCCCGCAAAATGTCCCTTCAATTTACATTTGTTACAAATTTTGTCTCTAGCCGGACAACTGGGATCATTCCAAAAATGCCCAGCTCTTCCACACCTGTAACAAACATTTGTATTAATCTTAGAAGAAGTTTGTTTGTCTCTTACCTTATAAAATTTCTTCTGCGGCCTTTTCATTATTACTCTATTACATTGAGCTTCTTCCCCATCTAGTGCCTTTGAGTGAATGGCCACAGCTTCGAAAGTTTTTGATAACTTCTCGATCTCTGCCAAAGTGATCTCTGATTTATGTAGAAACTCTCTCCTTAATTCACTTGAGTAACATGTTGATATCACCTGATCTTTAATTTGATCCTCTACCTGCTTTTGAAAATCGCAATTTTGTGCCTGTTTACGCAACCTTGCAATAAAATTATTCATGTTTTCCTCTCTCTCTTGACGCATCCCTCTAAAAACATGACGCTCATATGTAACATTTACTTTCGGCTGAAAATGTTCCTCAAGTGCCTCAATGGCCATTTGATATTCTACCTTTTCCCTTTTTTTTAATTCCTGAGCAGAAGCCGTTTCTGGAAGTGGCGGTAATTTTATCTTTTCCTCTGGCAAGCTAAAATATATATCCTGAACAGCCATGCCCGCACAATGAAGTAATAAAGCTTTTTGCCTACCTGGTTCAGTAATTCCTTTGGCATCAATAAATATTTGGAATACCCTTTTCCATCGCTGCCATTGATTTCCAATATCTGGTTTTTCTAAATCTAAACAGGGTAATCCAGTATGCGAAAGATCCTTGTTAACCTAACACTACAACCAATATAAAAAAAATCACACAAATTACTTTCTTTTTTTTTCAAATTTGATAATAATAATCCTCGTCGCCAATTGTTACAACGGGTTGTACTTTTTAAATAAAACACCTTTTATAACTAAACACGTATATTCTAATAAAACACATTCAAGTTGCACGCTTCTCATCATCCCTCTATATATCCAATAACCTCCATCACTGTTACCATCGATACTACAGCAATATTAATGAAGTTTTTAAAGAAAAACTATTACTGACATACTGACGCCAGCAGCGCATCTCCACGTCAACTAAAGTAACTAACTGCCAGCATACACCAGCGGCTGATGGGTTTCCTTTCAGCCATAAATACATATCTATTATAGCAAATAATAGTATTTTTCCTTTACCAACAACTTTACAAATAACTATTTTAGTAACATCAAAAGCTTTTTTCGTTTGTGCCGCCATACCAAGCGAGATATTAGCGTGTCAAGTAAATATGAGAAAAATTGATATAACTTTTCATTTTTTGAATTTTTTCAAAATTTTTTTTTGCCAATCTCTTTCGCCTCGTTTCTGCTGGTGATTCGTCGAGTTTCATCGTTTGTGCCGCATTATTAAGCGAGATATTCGGTTGTCAAGTTGGTATGGCCACTTTTTATTTTTGAGTTTTTTCAAAATTTCGTTTTATCATTCGTTTGGGCTTCGTTTCATCGTTTGGGATTCACTAAATTTCATCGTTTTTGCCGCAATATTAAAGAAGCTATTAAATAAAAGTTTTGCCCATGTAAGAATTTAAAACCGTCTACTTGCGCGCATTGCTACGGCAAGTAAACTAACTGCTACAGTATATGAGAAGACGATTGTTTTATATTTAGTCTCCAATACTGCAAATATTTTTATTTTTTTCCCCTTACAACTTTGGAAATAACTATTTTTTATTTTTCAAAAGTTTTTTCGTTTTGTGCCGCCATACTAAGCGAAATATTCGCGTGTCACGTTGGTCGTGCGACTTTTTATTTTTTGAATTTTTTTGCTTTTTATTATTAGTTTTTGTCGGCTATTTGCCAAATTTACGCTTGGCTGTTGAAAAGTTAATTTAAAATATGTACTTTAAAAAATAATTTCTTTTACCATCAATTTCTATGTTTCCATTGCATGATGAAAGTAACTGCATTCCTAACATGATGTGGTCTTTATTTTCATTCATTGTTACTTCTTTATCTTCAGAATGCATTCTTGGTTTCCATAAGAGGAAGTTTTTCTTATGCCTTTTATTCTGAGTAATCACATACAGATGCAATGAAAATGGTGGAATACTTACTTAGTTACTGCAGGTTACAGTTGAATTTTGAATTAAGGAGTTAAAAACAAATTTGAATATTGTGTTGGTCTTACAGAAGTATTCGAGAGCACAAATTACAATTAATTATCAAATAAATTAGTAAGCAATAATTATTCATTCTTAAATTAAAATTGAATGCACCCCCTTTAATTACTTGTACTAATGTAATTTACTAAAAATATGCGTATCTTTACCTATTTTATATTACATGTATAAAACATTATTTCTGGGAAGAACACTTACATTAATATTGAAGAAAACTATATTATTTAATATTAACCCAGATTAATTATTACATATTTTTAATGATGGTCTACTACCTAATAAAATAAAATTTCGTCGGAGAATGAACTTCAACCGATAATTTTTATTTACAATTAGATTAATTATTACATATTTTTAATGATGGTCTACTACCTAATAAAATAAAATTTCGTCGGAGAATGAACTTCAACCGATAATTTTTATTTACAAAATAAATAAAATAAATAATACAAAAAAAAAAAAGATTTCTTTCTTTCTCCCGAATGTTGACGAATGGAAGACAATTTTTATTAAGTAACATCATTTTATAGTGATTGACCAACATGTCAATTTGAAGATTTGTTAAGAAGATTTGAACAAATAAACGAAAAATAAGAAAAAAGTAAACTTATTTTCTTATCAATCCACCTTAGCAACAGCTTGTTTTTTCCTTGATTTTGAACTTTTAAAACAAATAACCGTCTACTGATACCAAGGAACTTTGCAATAATTAATATATTACTGGAGCTGCTGCCCAAAGGCTTCTTAATAACGAAATTGAAAGAATCACCTCTAAAAACGGCTCATATCCCATATAATACCCTTTTGTTGAAGGGGTGTAAATTACTGGTGCCCAGTCAATTACTGGTCCCTTCACCCTAAATTCTATCACGTAAAACTGATTAAAACTTATGAAACCATATGTTTGTACTAATTTATATTCTGCAAAAGATGGTAGGAGGATAATTAAACAAGCAATGGGGTGGGAATAATAAAAATTCTCTCACAGTCTTGATATGTAAGTTTAAAAAGATCTCTTGCTACACCCGAGCAACGAGGGAGGAAAAAAAATGTCCATGATAGTGAAACTTGTTAAAGTTGTAACTGGACCTCGGGCTCCAGCCAGGAATTTTATTTCCTTGTTGTTCTTCTTCTTTTGGAAACTCCACAGCAATGTCAGTTGAGTTTTATGGTGGCTGGAATGAAAATAAATAGTAATTAAAATAAAACAGTAAAATAAAAATTTATATCAGTGACACTTGTAAAAATTATAAATTACCTCTAGCTTCTGCCAGGAATTGTATGAGTAACATATTCCACCTCTTCTTCAGGGCTCTCCATTCTTCTTTTGGGAACTTCACCAACAATGTCAGTTGAGTTTTATGGTGGCTGGAATGAAAATAAATAGTAATTAAAATGAAACAGTAAAATAAAAATTTATATCAGTGAAACTTGTAAAAATTATAAATTACCTCTGGCTTCTGCGTTCGTTTCTCTAAATTACTCTCATACTTAGCTTGACGATATACCTGATCTGAATGGACATGAGAAGGTTCTTTATCTCCAAAAGTCATCAGCTCATTAGCCAGTTCTCTACGATATGAGGTAGCAGTCATTTTACTTAAACTATCAACAACCTCTTTATTCCCGATAATTTTCTCTTTACTGCACTATCGTGTTTCATTTCTGGATCGTAATCATAAACTGAACAGTGCAATTTAATGTTACTCTGTTCTTCATCAAGTACCTTAGCTATAGTTAAAGTGGCTCAACACTGTTTGCATTTGGACTCAACAAAATTGTTTCCTATGCCTGGACGAAATATCCAAGTACAAGGAAACTTTTTTGTTTCATATTGTAAAGTTTTTCCAAATAACTTTACTTACACAAGTAATGCCTGCCACTAGTTATTAAATATGTGGGTTTGATTAAATAATAAAACTCGCTAAAGTTGTAAGTAATAACCTGATTTATTAACACGTTAACATTACTCACATTAACATTTACAAGCAACTAACGCAATTCATTACAGTCACCATTTACAACAGTCACAACAGTTTACTGTTACTTACTCACTTCGTAACGCCACAAAACTGTTCCCCGACTGACCACTGGTCCGCACTGCACCGAATTGCACTAGTACACAGCTCTACTCATCAACTGACTAATTGCCCAACTAGCTACCACTGAAGCACTCCGTAACACTGACTCTCTCAATACTATCACTTCCAAAGTGTCTCCCAAAACTGTCTCTCAAAGACTCACTCAAAACTAACTGATTAAAACTATAAACTCTAATAACTCCTTAAAACTTGCTTAAAAACTTGATTCAAAACTCTTCTTAAAAACTCGATTAAAAACTGACTTCTCCAGCTGTGTCGGCCTCCTTTTAACTGCGTGCCTCCCTCCAACTGGGACTGCCCTCCTCCAACTCTCTGAGCATAAGTTTCCACGCCCTCCTGACGTTCATTGGCTGGAGAAAACATACTGCCACCACCTCAGCTGTGAGCCGCCTCCTCCCATTCTCCGTCTCTCTCCAACTCCGTCTGTCTCACTCTCACCTGTCAATCACTGGCTGGGAAACACATATGCCACCTCCCCAACTGAGGCCTTTCTCTTACACAGGTCACTAACTCCTTGAACAATCTAGCCCTTTCCTTTCTAGTTCAGGTATAGACCGGCCCTTTTGTCTACACAGTGGTGGCCTGATACCGACTTTGGTCGCTTAACCCCTAGAACAATCTAGGCCTTTCTTCTTTGCCACAGGTAGATACCACCCTTTTGTTAATGCAGTGGCGGCCTGTTACTGACTTTGGTCGTTCAACCTCTAGAACAATCTAGGCCTTTCTTCTCCGCCCAGTTCAACTTCGTTACACTGCCCCCCTCTTAGAACTGTTCGTCCCGAACAGAAGTCTCCTTCGTGATGTAGGGCAGCAATCGGTCCAATTGTACCACCTTCATCTTGGATCTGGGCGTGCGTTGAATTCGGTTACACCAGGTCGTTGAGTCGTGAGACAATGGTGTAAGGTCCTTCCCAGTTGTTCTGTAATTTAGGGGATCTTCCCTTCTTGCGCACTGGGTTATACAACCAAACTTTCTCGCCTTCCTGGAACGTTCTTCCGGTGACCCGCATGTCATACCGTGTCTTCATCCGGTCACTTTCCAGTTTTATCCTGTCGCGCACCTTTCCATGTATATCTCTCAACTTACGGCGAAGTTCCGCAGCATAACTATCCATATCCGATTCTTCCGTCTTCGGGCCGCCAAATAACAGGTCACTGGGTAGCCGCAGCTCCCTACCGAACACAACGCTCGCAGGTGTTCGGCCAGTGGTCTCGTGAACGGCACCATTATGAGGGGTATATGTTCGTCCCAATCATCCTGATGTTCGTTTACCAACATCCTCAGATGGCCTCCTAAGGTTTTGATGAATCGTTCCACCATGCCGTCGGACTGAGGGTGCAGCGGTGTGGTCCTCGTCTTCCTGACACCGAGGATCTCGCAGACCGTCTTGAACAGATTGGACTCGAAATTCCTTCCCTGATCGGAGTGCAATTCCAGTGGTATTCCCAAACGGCTGAACATGTTGTTTACTAGAGCTTCAGCTACCGTGGACGCGTCCTGATTTGGTAAAGCGTAAGCCTCTGTCCACTTGCTGAAGTAGTCCGCTGCGACCAGAATATAGCGATTTCCTCTCTTGGATTTAGGATAAGGTCCCGCTATATTGATTGCTATCCTTTCGAACGGCGCTCCCACATTGTACTGTCTCATTGCACCGCGGGTTCTTCGGCTGGGCCCTTTACTTGCTACGCACTTAGTGCAACGTCGACACCAGTCTACAACATCCTCGTGATAGCCTACCCAGTAGAACCGCTGCCTCAGCTTGTCCAGTGTCTTCCTTACTCCAAAGTGGTTTCCGGTAGCAGCTCCGTGCATTTCTGTTAGCACTTCTTCCCTCCTTGATGCTGGCAGAATCACTTGATTTTTCTTTTCCCTTCCGTCTGCGCTTTCCCAGGTTCGCAGCAACACCCCATCCTTAATGGTGAGCGAATCCCACTGGGCCCAGTAGCACTTCACGTCTCGACTTCCGGGCGCAATTTCCTCCCAGTCCGGTCTTGACCCATCTTCGTTAAACTTGAGCACTGGTCCGATGTCCTCATCCTTGAGTTGCTCCTCCCTAATCGCCTCAGGGCTCCATTCCACTCCTGGAAGAACGATGGTTCTTTTACATTGGCCCTGCTCCTTTTGCTCCGTCCTGCAACAGTGCTTGCACTCAGGGTTACACGGCCGTGGAAGAACTAAATTTAATCAATGAATTAAAATACAATAACAATTACAATAGTAAAATGAAACTAATTTAATAATTAAATACAAAATGTAATGAGTAAAAGAGAAATACTTAGAAGCAAGGACTAGTAAAGTAAGGTGCTAGATTAAATATAAAAGTGTATTACGGTTACTGGAACTGTGTGCGAAATAGAAATCAGAAAGTTACAGAGAAACAGCACTAAATACTACACTTACAAATTTTATGGAAATAATAAAAAGTAATGAAACTTACTACGTAAAAACGTGTTGTAACTCACTTCTAGAGATGTACTGTTGTTTTGGAGTCTGCAAAGTAGATGATCTCAACCAGAAGAAGTGAAGTGAAGTAACATTAAGAAATTTATGTCATATAGAAAAAGTTTAATTTTAATAACCAATAAATACATATATAATATTTTAAACTTGTAATGAAAGAATTTTTAACTTGTTAGCAAGAAATTAAGCTATGCAAGACAGCAAAGTTCGGATAGAACTGACCCTTCTTGCCATTTTTTGAATTTCCTTTGGAGAAGGATAGAGTGGGAGAGTGGTTAGTACCTATCATTTTCTTAAGAGACATGCGCACTGAAGGGCTTAACAAAATATGTAATAAATAGTTCAACTACTGAAAATTTTGGTAAATTTTTACTTTTAATTATTTATTAAAATGAAACAATAAATATAATATTCAAACTTATTAAAATCAATTCTTTTTTTCCATATTTAAGTGGAAATCAATTTTGAGTTCCTCTCAGTCAAACTAATTGATTTTATGAAAATGGCCTGCACATATGTATGTGACCCTTGTGTGTCAAGTGTCTAAACAAATTATCTCCAAAACTAATAAACTAATAACTGCATGCATGTAGTACCGCAGTTTAGCAATCAAAATTCCTCCATCGGAAAAACCCCTGTAACGGAAGAATTCATTTCTCTCTTTTGTGAAATTTTATCTAACACCGCTCCAACGACTTTCTTTAAACTTCGCAATACATTAAACTCAAATTGGTCTACTGCAATCGTTAATAAAATTTTTGTGTGTTTTTGAAGGTGTTAAAATAAATTTGAGATTCATTGCAAAAAATATGTTAATTGCATTTCTGTGAGAGACAATTTCCATCTATAATAAAGAAACGTTCATTATACGGGACGATATTGACGAATTAACAAATTCTATAAGAACGGTTACATGAGTTGTTAAATTTTCACGAGTGAGAACATTGCTAAAAACTGAAGTACCATTTTACAGCATGACTTTTTTTGTATTCATGGGAATTCAGTAAATGCATTCTAAGATTTTTTTTCTCATCAGTTAGTATTCCTTACCACTATCTCATTAGACCTTCTCCTTTCCTTGTTACTCTTTTGTAGAAAATTTATGTAGAAAACGGGGAATGTTAACTTGCAAGATTTTCTCTTTCAATATTTCCCCAACTTCAAAAGTATACATTTATTATAAAACTTTAAAGTTACACAACTTTTGGCTGACGCTGTTCACACTAACATTACACTATTGAAAAATCACAGCAATAAATGGGATTAATGAGTATAAATAAATAAGTTCGTTAAGTGACAATCCAGCCTAGGGAAATGATTAAATTGCAATTTCTTATGATTTTTCTTTTATGAATAAATCTTAAAAATAATACACAACAGCTTTTGGGCCATTTAGCAGGTAGCTGGGTAGGAACCTTGCAGGCGGCAGCCTGTTTTTTTGGATAGGCCTGCTGTAAACCTTTCAGAACTGTCCTTTTTCTTAACAACTGTGCACAATTTTTTGCTCTTCAGCATAACCCACGTACATATATTCCTTTCCTTGGTACTACTTTCCATCTTCCTAACATTTATAATATTGAATCCGACTTGATTTTTATTACTGAACTTCTCTGAGGCCTCACACGACTATTGGTTAAGGAAATTCACTTTCCAAGGAATTGGTTAAGCATCGTTTAAGTTCTGTATCTTTAAAGTTTTATAATAAATGTATACTTTGGAAGTTGCAATGAATCTCAAATTTGTTTTAGCACCTTGAGCGGTGTTAGATAAAATTTCAAAAAAGAGAGAAATGAATTCTTCCGTTACAGGGGTTTTTCCGATGGGGGAATTTTGATTGCTAAACTGTGGTACTACATGCATGCAGTTATTAGTTTATTAGTTTTGGAGATATTTTGTTTAGACACTTGACACACAAGGGTCACATACATATTGTAACGAAGTTGACCTGGGCAGAGAAGAAAGGCCTAGGTTGTTCTAGGGGTTGAGCGACCAAAGTCGGTAACAGGCCACCACTGTGTGAACAAAAGGGCGGTATCTACCTGTGGCAAAGAAGAAAGGCCTAGATTGTTCTAGGGGTTAAGCGACCAAAGTCGGTATCAGGCCACCACTGTGTAGACAAAAGGGCCGGTCTATACCTGAACTAGAAAGGAAAGGGCTAGATTGTTCAAGTTTAGTGACCGTAGCCGTAGCGGTCCACCTCTGTGTAAAAGCCAGCTAAAAGAAAGGCCTCAGTTGGGGTGGTGGCATATGTGTTTCCCAGCCAGTGATTGGCAGGTGAGAGTGAGACGGACGGAGTTGGAGAGAGACGGAGAATGGGAGGAGGCGGCTCCCAGCTGAGGTGGTGGCAGTATGTTTTCTCCAGCCAATGAACGTCAGGAGGGCGTGGAAACTTATGCTCAGAGAGTTGGAGGAGGGCAGTCCCAATTGGAGGGAGGCACGCAGTTAAAAGGAGGCAGACACAGCTGGAGAAGTCAGTTTTCAATTAAGTTTTTAATCGAGTTTTTAAGAAGAGTTTTGAATCAAGTTTTTAAGCAGTTTTTAAGCAAGTTTTAAGGAGTTATTAGAGTTGATAGTTATTAGTCAAGTTTATGAGTTAGTCTTGGAGAGTCAGTGTTACGGAGTGCTTCAGTGTTAGCCAGTTGGGCAGGTAATCAGTTCGTGAGTAGAGCTTTGCTAGTGCGGTTGAGTCTAGCGCAATTCGGTGCATTGTGGACCAGGGGTAAGTCGTGGAACAGTTTTGTGGCGTTACGTAGTGAATAAGTAACAGTAGACTGTTGTGACTGTTGTAAATGGTGACTGTAATGAATAGCGTTAGTTGATAGAAAATGTTAATGTGAGTAAAGGTAATGTGTTAATAAATCAGGTTATTACTTACAACTTTAGCGAGTTTTATTATTTAATCAAACCCACATATTTAATAACTAGTGGCAGGCATTAGTTGTGTAAGTAAAGTTTTTAGAAAAACTTTACAATATGTACAGGCCATTTTCATAAAATCAATTAGTTTGACTGAGAGGAACCCAAAATTGAATTCCACTTAAATATGGAAAAAAAGAATTGATTTTAATAAGTTTGAATATTATATTTATTGTTTCATTTTATTGAATAATTAAAAGTAAAAATTTACCAAAATTTTCAGTAGCTGAACTATTTATTACATATTTTGTTAAGCCCTTCAGTGCGCATGTCTCTTAAGAAAATGATAGGTACTAACCACTCTCCCACTCTATCCTTCTCCAAAGGAAATTCAAAAAAATGGCAAGAAGGGTCAGTTCTATCTGAACTTTGCTGTCTTGCATAGCTTAATTTCTTGCTAACAAGTTAAAAATTCTTTCATTACAAGTTTAAAATATTATATATGTATTTATTTGTTATTAAAATTAAACTTTTTTTATATGACATAAATTTCTTAATGTTACTTCACTTCACTTCTTCTGGTTGAGATCATCTACTTTGCAAACTCCAAAACAACAGTACATCTCTAGAAGTGAGTTACAACACGTTTTTACGTAGTATGTTTCATTACTTTTTATTATTTCCATAAAATTTGTAAGTGTAGTATTTAGTGCTGTTTCTCTGTAAGTTTCTGATTTCTATTTCGCACACTGTTCCAGTAACCGTAATACACTTTTATATTTAATCTAGCACCTTACTTTACTAGTCCTTGCTTCTAAGTATTTCTCTTTTACTCATTACATTTTTTATTTAATTATTAAATTATTTCATTTTACTATTGTAATTGTTATTGTATTTTAATTCATTGATTAAATTTAGTTCTTCCACAAATTTATCTATAATTGTGTCATACATACATTTGTTATTAACTATAACTTTTTTTTATTCATTCTAGAATAAGTGTATTTGTTGTTGTAATATAGTAGTCTTTTATTTACTTATTACATTTCTTAACATTCTTTCATTAAAAATGCCTAAAAAACCAAATGTTTCTTCTGAAGTTTTACGCAGTGCTATAGCGAAACATGTAGCTGGGATATTGCATTGTGGTAGAATCCCTGTGCCAAGTAATACCATCTATAAGGAAATTATCACTTAGATTATAAAGTCAGCGCAAAAGCTGAGTACAATTTCTTAAGAAGAAACGCCATTGAAATAATTCCACAGCTTTTGAATAAAATAGAAGAAAAGAAAGAAAATATTTCACAAGAAGGCATTTCTAGTGAAGAGGAGGAAGCTGATAAAAGCGATTCAAGTACTAGCGTTTCTTGTCAGTTTGATTTACATATAAATGCAGAGCAGTGGCAGTTGATAAGACCACACTCTATTTTTACTGCGAGAAATGAAACATGTAGGCCAAACATTAAGTTCAGAAGGAGGACTGTTCTTCCAAAGGGTAGTTGGACTCATACACTGAATGACTTAATATATGAAACAAAAAAGTTTCCTTGTACTTGGATATTTCGTCAGGCACAGGAAACAATTTTGTTGAGTCCAAATGCAAACAGTGTGGAGCCACTTTAACAATAGCTAAGGTACTTGATGAAGAACAGAGTAACATTAAATTGCACTGTTCAGTTTATGATTACGATCCAGAAATGAAACACGATAGTGCAGTAAAGAGAAAATTATCGGGAATAAAGAGGTTGTTGATAGTTTAAGTAAAATGACTGCTACCTCATATCGTAGAGAACTGGCTAATGAGCTGATGACTTTTGGAGATAAAGAACCTTCTCATGTCCATTCAGATCAGGTATATCGTCAAGCTAAGTATGAGAGTAATTTAGAGAAACGAACGCAGAAGCCAGAGGTAATTTATAATTTTTACAAGTTTCACTGATATAAATTTTTATTTTACTGTTTCATTTTAATTACTATTTATTTTCATTCCAGCCACCATAAAACTCAACTGACATTGTTGGTGAAGTTCCCAAAAGAAGAATGGAGAGCCCTGAAGAAGAGGTGGAATATGTTACTCATACAATTCCTGGCAGAAGCTAGAGGTAATTTATAATTTTTACAAGTGTCACTGATATAAATTTTTATTTTACTGTTTTATTTTAATTACTATTTATTTTCATTCCAGCCACCATAAAACTCAACTGACATTGCTGTGGAGTTTCCAAAAGAAGAAGAACAACAAGGAAATAAAATTCCTGGCTGGAGCCCGAGGTCCAGTTACAACTTTAACAAGTTTCACTATCATGGACATTTTTTTTCCTCCCTCGTTGCTCGGGTGTAGAAAGAGATATTTTTAAACTTACATATCAAGAATGTGAGAGAATTTTTATTATTCCCACCCCATTGCTTGTTTAATTATCCTCCTACCATCTTTTGCAGAATATAAATTAGTACAAACATATGGTTTCATAAGTTTTAATCAGTTTTACGTGATAGTATTTAGGGTGAAGGGACCAGTAATTGACTGGGCACCAGTAATTTACACCCCTTCAACAAAAGGGTATTATATGGGATATGAGCCGTTTTTAGAGGTGATTCTTTCAATTTCGTTATTAAGAAGCCTTTGGGCAGCAGCTCCAGTAATATATTAATTATTGCAAAGTTCCTTGGTATCAGTAGACGGTTATTTGTTTTAAAAGTTCAAAACCAAGGAAAAAAACAAGCTGTTGCTAAGGTGGATTGATAAGAAAATAAGTTTACTTTTTTCTTATTTTTCGTTTATTTGTTCAAATCTTCTTAACAAATCTTCAAATTGACATGTTGGTCAATCACTATAAAATGATGTTACTTAATAAAAATTGTCTTCCATTCGTCAACATTCAGGAGAAAGAAAGAAATCTTTTTTTTTTTGTATTATTTATTTTATTTATTTTGTAAATAAAAATTATCGGTTGAAGTTCATTCTCCGACGAAATTTTATTTTATTAGGTAGTAGACCATCATTAAAAATATGTAATAATTAATCTGGGTTAATATTAAATAATATAGTTTTCTTCAATATTAATGTAAGTGTTCTTCCCAGAAATAATGTTTTATACATGTAATATAAAATAGGTAAAGATACGCATATTTTTAGTAAATTACATTAGTACAAGTAATTAAAGGGAGTGCATTCAATTTTAATTTAAGAATGAATAATTATTGCTTACTAATTTATTTGATAATTAATTGTAATTTGTGCTCTCGAATACTTCTGTAAGACCAACACAATATTCAAATTTGTTTTTAACTCCTTAATTCAAAATTCAACTGTAACCTGCAGTAACTAAGTAAGTATTCCACCATTTTCATTGCATCTGTATGTGATTACTCAGAATAAAAGGCATAAGAAAAACTTCCTCTTATGGAAACCAAGAATGCATTCTGAAGATAAAGAAGTAACAATGAATGAAAATAAAGACCACATCATGTTAGGAATGCAGTTACTTTCATCATGCAATGGAAACATAGAAATTGATGGTAAAAGAAATTATTTTTTAAAGTACATATTTTAAATTAACTTTTCAACAGCCAAGCGTAAATTTGGCAAATAGCCGACAAAAACTAATAATAAAAAGCAAAAAAATTCAAAAAATAAAAAGTCGCACGACCAACGTGACATGCGAATATTTCGCTTAGTATGGCGGCACAAAACGAAAAAACTTTTGAAAAATAAAAAATAGTTATTTCCAAAGTTGTAAGGGGAAAAAAATAAAAATATTTGCAGTATTGGAGACTAAATATAAAACAATCGTCTTCTCATATACTGTAGCAGTTAGTTTACTTGCCGTAGCAATGCGCGCAAGTAGACGGTTTTAAATTCTTACATGGGCAAAACTTTTATTTAATAGCTTCTTTAATATTGCGGCAAAAACGATGAAATTTAGTGAATCCCAAACGATGAAACGAAGCCCAAACGAATGATAAAACGAAACTTTGAAAAAACTCAAAAATAAAAAGTGGCCATACCAACTTGACAACCGAATATCTCGCTTAATAATGCGGCACAAACGATGAAACTCGACGAATCACCAGCAGAAACGAGGCGAAAGAGATTGGCAAAAAAAAATTTTGAAAAAATTCAAAAAATGAAAAGTTATATCAATTTTTCTCATATTTATTTGACACGCTAATATCTCGCTTGGTATGGCGGCACAAACGAAAAAAGCTTTTGATGTTACTAAAATAGTTATTTGTAAAGTTGTTGGTAAAGGAAAAATACTATTATTTGCTATAATAGATATGTATTTATGGCTGAAAGGAAACCCATCAGCCGCTGGTGTATGCTGGCAGTTAGTTACTTTAGTTGACGTGGAGATGCGCTGCTGGCGTCAGTATGTCAGTAATAGTTTTTCTTTAAAAACTTCATTAATATTGCTGTAGTATCGATGGTAACAGTGATGGAGGTTATTGGATATATAGAGGGATGATGAGAAGCGTGCAACTTGAATGTGTTTTATTAGAATATACGTGTTTAGTTATAAAAGGTGTTTTATTTAAAAAGTACAACCCGTTGTAACAATTGGCGACGAGGATTATTATTATCAAATTTGAAAAAAAAAGAAAGTAATTTGTGTGATTTTTTTTATATTGGTTGTAGTGTTAGGTTAACAAGGATCTTTCGCATACTGGATTACCCTGTTTAGATTTAGAAAAACCAGATATTGGAAATCAATGGCAGCGATGGAAAAGGGTATTCCAAATATTTATTGATGCCAAAGGAATTACTGAACCAGGTAGGCAAAAAGCTTTATTACTTCATTGTGCGGGCATGGCTGTTCAGGATATATATTTTAGCTTGCCAGAGGAAAAGATAAAATTACCGCCACTTCCAGAAACGGCTTCTGCTCAGGAATTAAAAAAAAGGGAAAAGGTAGAATATCAAATGGCCATTGAGGCACTTGAGGAACATTTTCAGCCGAAAGTAAATGTTACATATGAGCGTCATGTTTTTAGAGGGATGCGTCAAGAGAGAGAGGAAAACATGAATAATTTTATTGCAAGGTTGCGTAAACAGGCACAAAATTGCGATTTTCAAAAGCAGGTAGAGGATCAAATTAAAGATCAGGTGATATCAACATGTTACTCAAGTGAATTAAGGAGAGAGTTTCTACATAAATCAGAGATCACTTTGGCAGAGATCGAGAAGTTATCAAAAACTTTCGAAGCTGTGGCCATTCACTCAAAGGCACTAGATGGGGAAGAAGCTCAATGTAATAGAGTAATAATGAAAAGGCCGCAGAAGAAATTTTATAAGGTAAGAGACAAACAAACTTCTTCTAAGATTAATACAAATGTTTGTTACAGGTGTGGAAGAGCTGGGCATTTTTGGAATGATCCCAGTTGTCCGGCTAGAGACAAAATTTGTAACAAATGTAAATTGAAGGGACATTTTGCGGGGATGTGTCACACGCATCTTAAGAAAAGAAAGCCACATATAAGTCAGATACAAACAAAAGAAGCACCCTCATCAGATTCGGGTTCGTCGGTGTTTAGATTAAGTGCAAAGGGGAATGATGAACCATTTATAAAATGTTCAGTAGGAGGCGTTCGCTCCAAATGCTGATTGATTCAGGTGCAGGAACGAGTGTCATTGATAAAGAGGCATGGACATTTTTAAAACATGCAGGGGTTAACTTTCGCAACGCTAGTAAAGTTAATAATGAGCAGCGTGGACTTTTTCCTTATGGGCAAAGGAACTCGTTAACTGTTTTAGGATATTGTGATGTAGAAATAAGAATAAGGGACAGAAGAGAAGAAGAGAGGATTTATATAGTAAAGGAGAAGGGAGATCCTTTATTGGGGCGCAGGGTAGCTCAGAAATTAGGGGTACTAAGAGTAGGGCTTGAAGCTATTCAGATAAAAAGTGTAAAAAAAAAAAGAAATAGAAAAAATTAAAGGGGTCCAGGTGGCAATTCCGTTGAAACCGGATGTGCAGCCAGTACAACAACCATATAGAAGAGTGCCAGCGTCCATCAGAAAGCAAGTGGAGAAGAAAGTAGAAGAGTTATTAGAAATGGGCATAATTGAGCCAGTACAAGAATATTCACCGTGGAGTTCACCATTGGTACCAGTAGTTAAGCCAAACGGGGAGATACGTTTGTGTGTTGATTTCAGAAGAGTCAATGAGGCTATATTGGTTGAGAAACACCCCATTCCCACTATTGATGATTTTCTACCTCAGCTCACTGGAAGTAAGATTTATACTCTGTTGGATCTAAAAAATGCGTATCATCAAGTAGAATTAGCTCCGGAAAGTAGACCTCTCACTACTTTTCAAACGCCAAAAGGAATGTATCGTTTTAAAAGATTACCAATGGGTTTAAGTAGTGCTGCAGAGAAATTTCAGAAGATTATGGAACAAATCCTCAGGAATTGTGATGGTGTAGGTGTATGCATTGATGATGTGTTAATTTATGGCATAGATAAAAATCAGTTGGAACATAGAGTGAAAGAGGTATTAAGAATATTAGAAGAAAATGGCTTAGAGTTAAATAAAAGTAAATGCAAATTTTCTCAAAAGGAAGTAGTGTTTTTAGGGCACAAACTAACAGAAGAAGGTATAAGAGCAGCGGAAAATAAAGTAGAAGCGGTGCAAAATTTTAGAGAACCAAGAACAGCAAGTGAAGTTAAAGTTTCCTAGGGTTGGTACAATTTGTGGGAAGATTTATTCCTCATTTAGGTACGCTAACGGAACCGTTGAGAAGATTACTAAAGCAAAATGTAGTATTTAAATTTGGACCTGAACAAAAAAGGGCTTTTGAAGAATTGAAGAAACGATTAGCGGATGCTACAGTCTTGGGTTATTACAATCCAAACGCTTACACGGAAGTGATGGCTGACGCCAGTCCCGTAGGTCTAGGAGCAGTTCTCATGCAAGGGGGCTCCAAGGGAAAGCAAATAATAAGCTATGCAAGTAAAAGTTTGAGTGATCAAGAGAAGAGATACTCTCAAACTGAGAAACAGGCCTTAGCGTTAGTATGGGCATTGGAGAAATTCCATACATTTTTATATGGAAGGACATTAGATTTATTAACAGATCAAAGGCCTCTGCAGGTAATTTTTGGGCTTACTTCAAAACCATGTGCGCGAATTCAGAGGTGGATGCTCAGATTACAATCTCATAATTACAAAGTAAAGTATATTAGAGGAAAAAATAATTTAGCAGACCCTTTATCAAGACTAAAGTCAAATCAGAGAGGAAGAGACTTCTAAGAAGAGAACCTGTTCTTATCTATATGGAAAAGTTACAGCTGCAATGCCCAAAGCCATATCAATGCAAGAAATGGTGGAAAAATCAGCGTCCGTCAAGTTAGTATGGCCACCACCGAGTTTTTTAACCAAATTTCGCACATCGTTTGTGCCGGCGATTCACAAAGATTCATCGTTTGTGCCGCTAAATTACGGAAGTTATTCGCAAAACAAAGTGGCCATACCAACTTGACGTCAAGTTGGTATGACCACTTTTTATTTTTGAATTTTTCGAAAATTTCTTCTTACCATTCGTTTGTGCCGGCGATTCACCAAATTTTGTCGTTTGTGCCGCAAAATTACGGAAGTTATTAACAAAACAAAGTGGCCGTACCAACTTGACGTCAAGTTGGTATGGCCACTTTTTATTTTTTGAGTTTTTTGAAAATTTCTTTTTACCATTCGTTTGTGCCGGCGATTCACCAAATTTCAGCATTATAGCTTAAAAATTAAAAAAGATATTAAAGAAAACTTTTCCTCGCACTGAGCGCACCACAGCGGCAAGTTAACTTACTAAAACTTATTTACGAATTTCATCAAAAACATATATCAAACACAGCAAATATTAGTACTTTTCTTTTACCTACAACATTAGAAATAACTAATTTATTAAAATCAAAAGATATTTTCGTTTGTGCCGCATTATTAAGCGAGATATTCGCGTGTCAACTTAATATGAGAAAAATTGATATAACTATTTAATTTTTGAATTTTTTCAAAATTTCTTTTTGCCAATCTCATTGGCCTCGTTTGTGCCGCTGATTCGCCAAATTTCATCGTTTGTGCCGCATTATTACGAGAGATATTCGCATGTCAAGTTGGTATGGCCACTTTTTATTTTTGAGTTTTTTCAAAATTTCCTTTTACCATTCTTTTAGGTTTTGTTTGTGCCAGCGATTCACCAAGTTTCTTCGTTTGTGCCGCATTTTTAGGCGAGATATTCTCATGTCAATTTAATGTGACAAAAATTGATATAACTTTTTTTTAACTTTTTCAAAATTTCTTTTGGCCAATCTCTTTGGCCTCGTTTGTGCCGCTGATTCGTCAAATTTCATCGTTTGTGCCGCATTATTACGCGAGATATTCGCATGTCAAGTTGGTATGGCTACTTTTTATTTTTGAGTTTTTTCAAAATTTCGTTTTACCATTCTTTTAGGTTTTGTTTGTGCCAGCGATTCAACAAGTTTCATCGTTTGCGCCGCATTTTTAGGCGAGATATTGGCATGTCAATTTGGAATGGCGACTTTTTATTTTTTGAGTTTTTTGAAAATTTCTTTTTACCAATCGTTTGTGCCGCGTCTGTGCCGTCCTTTCCCAAAATTTCAGCCATTTAGCTCAAAAATTGAAAAAGTTATTAAGGATTTAAAGTGGCCATACCAACTTGACAGAAGTTGGACATGCGATTTCGCTTGTCTTTGAGATTTTCCAAAAAATTTTTTTGCCATTCTCTTTGGCCTCGTTTGTGCCGGCGATTCACCAAGTTTCATCGTTTGCACCGCAATATTAAAGAAGTTATTAAAGAAAAACTGTTACTGACATACTGACGCCAGTAGCGCATCACAACGTCAACTAAAGTAACAACTGCCATCATACACCAGCGGTTGATGGGTTGATAATTTATAAATACATATCTATTTCAGCAAATAATAGTATATTTCTTTTACCTACATCTTTACAAATAACTATTTTAGTAATATAAAAAGTTTTTTTCGTTTTTACCGCCATACCAAGCGAGATATTAGCGTGTCAAGTAAATATGAGAAAAATTAATATAACTTTTCATATTTGGAATTTTTTCAAAATTTCTTTTGCCAATCTCTTTGGCCTTGTTTCTGCAAGCGATTCGTCGAGTTTCATCGTTTGTGCCGCATTATTACGCGAGATATTCGCATGTCAAGTAGGTATGGCCACTTTTTATTTTTGAGTTTTTTCAAAATTTTTTTTTACCATTCGTTTGTGCCGGCGATTCACCAAATTTTGTCGTTTGTGCCGCAAAATTACGGAAGTTATTAACAAAACAAAGTGGCCGTACCAACTTGACGTCAAGTTATATTAATTTTTCTCATATTAACTTGACACGCTAATATCTCGCTTGGTATGGCGGTAAAAACGAAAAAAACTTTTTATATTACTAAAATAGTTATTTGTAAAGTTGTAGGTAAAAGAAAAATACTATTATTTGCTGTAATAGATATGTATTTATAGATAAATTATCAACCCATCAACCGCTGGTGTATGCTGGCAGTTAGTTACTTTAGTTGACGTAGAGATGCGCTGCTGGCGTCAGTATGTCAGTAACAGTTTTTCTTTAATAACTTCTTTAATATTGCGGCACAAACGATGAAACTTGGTGAATCGCCGGCACAAACGAGGCCAAAGAGAATAGCAAAAAAAAATTTTGAAAAATCTCAAAGACAAGCGAAATCGCATGCCCAACTTCCGACAAGTTGGTATGGCCACTTTAAATCCTTAATAACTTTTTCAATTTTTGAGCTATATGGCTGAAATTATGGGAAAGGACGGCACAATCGCGGCACAAACGATTGGTAAAAAGAAATTTTCAAAAAACTCAAAAAATAAAAAGTGGCCATTCCAAATTGACATGCCAATATCTCGCCAAAAAATGCGGCACAAGCGATGAAACTTGGTGAATCGCTGGCACAAATGAAACCTAAGAGAATGGTAAAAAGAAATTTTGAAAAAACTCAAAAATAAAAAGTGGCCATACCAACTTGATATGCGAATATCTCGCTTAATAATGCGGCACAAACGATGAAATTTAGCGAATCAGCGGCACAAACGAGGCCAAAGAGATTGGCAAAAAGAAATTTTGAAAAAGTTCAAAAAAAAAAGTTATATCAATTTTTGTCATATTCAATTGACATGCGAATATCTCGTCTAAAAATGCGGCACAAACAATGAAACTTGGTGGATCGCCGGCACAATCGAATCCTAAAAGAATGGTAAAGAGAAATTTTGTAAAAACTCAAAAATAAAAAGTGGTTATACCAACTTGACATGCGAATATCTCGCTTAAAAATGCGGCACAAACGATGAAATTTGGCGTATCAGCGGCACAAACGAGGCCAAAGAGTTTGGCAAAAAGAAATTTTGAAAAAATTCAAAATATAAACAGTTGTATCAATTTTTCTCATATTATGTTGATACGCGAATATCTCGCTTAATAAAGGGGCACAAACGATGAAATTTGGTGAATCGCCGGCACAAACGTAGCCTAAAGGAATGGTAAAAAAATTTTTTGAAAAAACTCAAAACTAAAGAGTGGCCATACCAACTTGAAATGCGAATATCTCGCGTAATAATGTGGCAAAAACGATGAAATTTGGCAAATCACCTGCAGAAACGAGGCCAAAGAGATTGGCAAAATGAAATTTTGAAAAAATTCAAAAAACGAAAAGTTATATCAATTTTTCTCATATTTACTTGACACGCTAATATCTCGCTTAGTATGGCGGCACAAACGAAAAAAACTTTTGATATTACTAAAATAGTTATTAGTATAGTTTTAGGTTAAAGAAAAATACTATTATTTGCTGTAATAGATATGTATTTATGGCTGAAAGGAAACCCATCAGCCGCTGGTGTATGCTGGCAGTTAGTTACTTTAGTTGACGTGGAGATGCGCTGCTGGCGTCAGTATGTCAGTAATAGTTTTTCTTTAATAACTTCATTAATTTTGCGGCACAAACGATGAAATTTGATGAATCGCCGGAACAAACGAGGCCAAAGAGTTTGGCAAAAAGATATTTTGAAAATTCCTAATGACATGCGAAATCGCATGTCCAACTTCCGTCATGTTGGTATGGCTACTTTTAACTCCTTAATAACTTTTTCAATTTTTGAGCTAAATGGCTGAAATTTGGGGAATGGCCGGCACAAACGCAGCACAAACGAATGGTAAAAAGAAATTTTTAAAAAACTCAAAAAATAAAAAGTGGCTAGACCAACTTGACATGCGAATATCTCGCCTAAAAATGCGGCACAAACGATGAAATTTGGTGAATTGCCGGCACAAACGAAACCCAAACGAATGGTAAAAAGAAATTTTGAAAAAACTCAGAAATAAAAAGTGGCTATACCAACTTGACATGCGAATATCTCGCTTAATAATGCGGCACAAACGATGAAATTTGGCGTATCAGCGGCACAAACGAGGCCAAAGAGTTTGGCAAAAAGAAATTTTGAAAAAATTCAAAATATAAACAGTTGTATCAATTTTTCTCATATTATGTTGATACGCGAATATCTCGCTTAATAAAGCGGCACAAACGATGAAATTTGGTGAATCGCCGGCACAAACGTAGCCTAAAGGAATGGTAAAAAAATTTTTTGAAAAAACTCAAAACTAAAGAGTGGCCATACCAACTTGAAATGCGAATATCTCGCGTAATAATGTGGCAAAAACGATGAAATTTGGCAAATCACCTGCAGAAACGAGGCCAAAGAGATTGGCAAAATGAAATTTTGAAAAAATTCAAAAAACGAAAAGTTATATCAATTTTTCTCATATTTACTTGACACGCTAATATCTCGCTTAGTATGGCGGCACAAACGAAAAAAACTTTTGATATTACTAAAATAGTTATTAGTATAGTTTTAGGTAAAAGAAAAATACTATTATTTGCTGTAATAGATATGTATTTATGGATAAGTTATAAACCCATCTACCCCTGGTGTATGCTGGCAGTTAGTTACTTTAGTTGACGTAGAGATGCGCTGCTGGCGTCAGTATGTCAGTAACAGTTTTTCTTTAATAACTTCTTTAATTTTGCGGCACAAACGATGAAATTTGATGAATCGCCGGAACAAACGAGGCCAAAGAGTTTGGCAAAAATATATTTGGAAAATTCTTAATGACAAGCGAAATCGCATGTCCAACTTCCGTCAAGTTGGTATGGCCACTTTTTAATCCTTAATAACTTTTTCCATTTTTGAGCTAAATGGCTGAAATTTGGGGAATGGCCGGCACAAACGCGGCACAAACGAATGGTAAAAAGAAATTTTTAAAAAACTCAAAAAATAAAAAGTGGCTAGACCAACTTGACATGCCAATATCTCGCCTAAAAATGCGGCACAAACGATGAAATTTGGTGAATTGCCGGCACAAACGAAACCCAAACGAATGGTAAAAAGAAATTTTGAAAAAACTCTGAAATAAAAAGTGGCTATACCAACTTGACATGCGAATATCTCGCTTAATAATGCGGCACAAACGATGAAATTTGGCGTATCAGCGGCACAAACGAGCCAAAGAGATTGGCAAAAAGAAATTTTGAAAAAATTCAAAATATAAACAGTTGTATCAATTTTTCTCATATTATGTTGATACGCGAATATCTCGCTTAATAAAGCGGCACAAACGATGAAATTTGGTGAATCGCCGGCACAAACGTAGCCTAAACGAATGGTAAAATAAAAATTGAAAAAACTCAAAAATAAAAAGTGGCCATACCAACTTGACATGCGAATATCTCGCCTAAAAATGCGGCACAGACGATGAAACTTGGTGAATCGCCGGCACTAACGAGGCCTATGAGAAAGCAAAAAGAAATTTTGTAAAAACTCAAAAACTATATAGTTGTATCAATTTGTGTCATATTAACTTCACACACGAATATCTCGCTTGGTATGGCGCAACAAACGAAAAAATGAGGTAAAAGAAAAGTACTAATATTTGCTGTGTTTGATATGTGTTTTTGATGAAATTCGTAAATATGTGTTAGTAAGGTAACTTGCCGCTGTGGTGCGCTCAGCGCGAGGAAAAGTTTTCTTTAATATCTTTTTTAATTTTTAAGCTATAAAGCTGAAATTTCGTGAATCGCCGGCACAAACGAATGGTAAAAAGAAATTTTAAAAAACTTAAAAAATAAAAAGTCGCCATACCAACTTGACGTCAAGTTGGTACGGCCACTTTGTTTTGCTAATAACTTCCGTAATTTAGCTGCACAAACGACAAAATTTGGTGAATCGCCGGCACAAACGATTGGTGCAGAGAAAATTTTAAAAAGTTGAAAATAAATAGGTGGCCATACTAACTTGACGTCAAGTTGGTATGGCCACTTTGTTTTGCTAATAACTTCCGTAATTTAGCGGCACAAACGATGAAACTTGGTGAATCGCCGGCCCAAACGCGGCACAAACGATGTGCGAAATTTGGTTAAAAAACTCGGTGGTGGCCATACCAACTTGACGGACGTGTACAAACGATGAAACTTGGTAAATTGCCGGCACAAACGATGTGCAAAATTTGGTTTAAAAACTCGGTGGTGGCCATACCAACTTAACGGACGTCATTATTTTGATTTTATTCCTATTTTTCAAATTGATCTTTGAGTAATCACATAAACATGCACATTAAAATAGAAAAAGATAAAGTTAGTGTTGATAACTGTTGAAATTTTAATCACGGAGTTATAACTAAATTTGAATCTTGAATTTGTTTCGAAAACACAAATTACACACAGTTAATTACAAATGGATTATTCAACAATAATTATTCATTTTTCATATCATTTAATGTAGTCCCTTAAATTGAGCACTTGTAATTAGATTAATAATTAGCTGCTCCAGAAATATGCGTATCTATTTTATATAACATTGTGGGGATTAAGAATGTAATTGAAGAAAACTAATTATTTAATATTATACAAGATTAATTAGGTATTACTTATTATTTTAAACGCTTGACTACTACACAAAGAAAGCAATAATCAATTTAATCTGATTTTTTATTTTAAAAAATAAAATAAACAAACTCATTGATGTAAGTTTGTTTTACATTTTTTTAAAAAAGTTGTTCAATTTTTTGGCCTCACAATTTCTTTTTTATTTTTTAAAAAGTTTTTCTTTTTAATCTTTGATTAATAGTTTGACTATTATAGATTAGTAGATATTACAATAAATGAAAGTTATATAGTCTGATGCTTGACAAATATTATGTAGATGACAATGGCCAGCATAAGGGTCTGTGACATCTAATAAATTCTTAAAAATATTAATGAAAATTTAATGCAGTAAAATTACGTGTGCTCATTAACAAAGAGTATATGTTTGCAAGCGGTGCTTTACCCATTTCAATTTGGATGGTGAAAGCATCGCCGAGCGGGTGAGGGAGGTATTGTGGAGTAAATAGACCAGGATTATATTACCTGCCCGTAACGACGATGGAACCCCTCTAAAAATATCTTTTACAAAAATTTAAATCCAAATGAGGGTTCCCTTCGTCGTTTATGCGGATTTTGAGGCAATTTTGAAAAAAATAGATACAAACGGAAACAATGTGGGCCGGTCATACACAACTTCCTACCAGAGTCATCTTCCTATGAGTTTCTGCGCTTATGTAAAAGTTGCAGAAGACATATGCTACTGCCTTCCTGCCAATTTTCCTGCGGAACCTTACATCTACACGGGTGAAGATTCCGCAGAGAAGTTTATGGCTTACGTAAAGGCGGTGGCTGAGATGATGGCTCTGGTATACTCCATTAATAATTAATCAGTACTGTCAATTGGATGCAGATTCAGCTTGTCCTCTCTGCCAATTACAAGCACCAAATGACTTATTTCACTTTTTAATGAACTTCTCGGCCTCATCATCACACAGAGCTAAATATTTAGAAAAACATTTTTCTGCAACCCCAGACCAGACTGCGATAAATTTATTTCATTTTTAAGTTTTTCTATTAATACGTCGGAAGAGAAAATAAAGGATTAAAACTGTCCGGTAGGACAGTTGTATAAGGGTTGATCGTCAAAAACTGCACGAAAAAGCGTAATGTTGGAAATATATACTACATAGTTTTGTATCGAAAGTTTAAAATTAAGAAATTCTTTATTTTCTTAATGTTATTGGTTTATTATGATTGTAACTTCAAGAAATCTCCTGTCTCTCTCTTTATTTAACACCTTTATTTGTAATTCTGCTTTTTTGCTTGTTTGGGCAAGTGGTTGAGTAATAGGCGTAAAGAAAGAATTGATTCGCCATCATTTCTGTAAATTTGTTAATTTTTCTAATCATACGCTGATTAATAACAGATTAAATAATATTTTTTATAATTTTCCGGTCTACTTAAGCTGTAATAGCTGGATTGAAGACTTTCAGGCACTGTTTGATTTAATTGATAAGTACAGTACTTTTCAATACTTACTAATAGGAAATTTCAATGGAAGAGTTGCTAATTTGCAAATCATTCCAGAATATTTAACTGTAGCTTGGTATTAGCACTAGTGTAGTAAAGCTCGTACTCCTGCTATAATTAATTTTTCTCTAAGTCCTAGTTAGTTTTGATCCATGAAAAGTTAAAGTTTAAAAGTGTTACTTACTTATTGGAAACTTTGTTTAAAATCTGGCGTATAGTTTTTAAGTCATTAGCTTATGAATAGTTCTTCTTCTTCTTCTGTCAAGGTGTTTCCCTAACAGGGTTCCTTGCGCCAAGCATTCATCCTTCCCTATTCTGAGCGTCGCTTTCGCATAGGCCGCGCGCTATCATTAGTTCCTTTACCTGCGCGAGCCAGCTATTCATAGGCCTTCCTCTTCTTTGTCTGCCAGCAGGTTGCCAGCAGAGAGCCTTTTTTGGGTGGCGCGTATCGCTCAAGCGAAGAACATGTCCAAACCACTCGTCCACTCTATCCAGTATAGTTTTATCTATAACGACGGCTTCCCTTATAACCATATTTGGGGCTGTGTCGAAGATTGTTTTCCTTAAACATCTCCTCCAGAATCCCATTTCTGTCGAATTAAGGGTATTGCGCTCTTTAGTTGTCAATGTTCACGCCTCGGATCCATACAGTATTAGGCTTTCTACGAGAGAAGTGTAGATTTTGTGCTTTGTGGGAATGCTCAAAGCGCGGTTCCAGATCACGGAATGAAGCATCCGCGGCGCTGCTCTTCCCTTTATCACCTTATCCTTCACGTCCTCGGGACACCTACCATCTTTACTCAGAATGGATCCAAGTACCTGACACTAGAGTTACCATTAATTTTCTCGCCGCCATCTAACACCAAACTAGATGTATGTGGTTGGCCTATCATAAGATATTCGCATTTATTTATATTTATTTCTTGGCCTCCATTTTGGAAATTCTTCAATAAGCTTGCTGGTCATATAACTGGCATCCTCCTCGTCTTGCGCGATAATGACCAAGTCATCCGCGTAGCTATATAATGAATAGATCGTGGTTCCTTCATCTCACGGGACTCCTATTCTTTCACATTTCCTCGTCCAGTTTTCCAAGGCCACCTGCACATAAACATTAAACACCAGTGGAGCTAAACAGCATCCCTGCTTGAGGCCTTTCGTTGTTTCGAATGCGGTGGTCAACTCTCCGCCAATATTTACTCTTGCTTGAATAGTTCTCTTTTTTAGAAGCAGTGTGTGCAGACACTACAAGTAGTGGGGATTTGCGAGTGTGTGTGTGTGTGTGTGTGTGTGTGTGTCGGTTTGTGAAAGTGTATATCGACAAACGTGCCCTCTTATTGTATCTGCTCAGACTTCACAAACTTATTATTTCCCTTCAAATAATATTTTATATCTGTATCATTTATATATCTTTTTTTCTTTTCCTGTTGAAAATTTTCACAAAAATGGGAGACTCGGATAAGTTCGAAAAACTGTTTGAGCAGCTATGATGCATAAACAACACTAATTTCTTCAGCAGCAATTTAACGCATTAAAAGCAGAAAATCAAAGTTTGTCGAACAATATACTAGTTTAAAATCTGATATTAAGTAGGATGTTAACAGCTTGAGAAATGAGAAAGATATTAAATGTAAAAAATGCTAAATTACACAAACAGCACATATTATTGAGGGGAAAAATAGCCATTTAAATTATTTATGTAGTGAAGTTTAAAGTGTGTAACAGTGAACAATTTGACTAGTGAATTAGTTCTGTAAACATCCGTGTTGTTATAAATGTTATTTACTGTACTGTGTAATAAATCAGTTTTGTTACAAGTTTAGCGAGTTTTATCATTTCCGAACCTACTTATTAGCTAGTGGCAGTCCTCTAGTTGTAGTTTATAAAACAAAAAAATTCTACATTATATATAATTATGATATAATAATACACCATATAACCAATCTTACTTAGGAACTGTAGGGCAATTAACTGTAGGGCGATTGAAACGTAAGAGGCCTCTTTTACAACTTCTCATTACAAAGATAAATTTTGGCTTATTAAAAATATTAGAATCAAAAAATAAAGTCAATAACAAATTCATTAGTTTCCAAGTTTTCATTATGCATTAATTTGTCTCCCAGAGTAATTTTTTTTAAGTACCTTTTTTTTTTTAGTTTTCTCATTGGTTAAAACAAAGTTAATTGCTAGCTTTTTCCAGATGTTTGCATGAAATCTTTCTGCAAATTTCTTTTCATGCATGTGTTCCTTTAGTTTTAATGTTGGTAAACACAGAGCCTGCATTAATGTTCTCAATGAGGTCATTTTTTCTCAGTTTTATGAAATTTTACAACGGACGCATGCGATTGTACAAATTTATATTAAAATTAACCGTAGGATCGTCTAAAACTGCAATATTGCTGATAGTAAAAAAAATATATATATAAAAAAGTATTAATAAAAAAAACAAATTTGATCATTTTTCTCTTTTTCCGTAAAAATTAAGTTAAAAATATTACTTAAAATCTACTAACCAAAAAATTTAAACTTAAACAAGTACTTTCACTTCATTACAAGTACATTTCATTTATACTTCAGCTCGTAATTTCATCCATTTATAGACGTTTGAGAAAGCTAATGGGTTTTATTCTAATTTTATTACAATTATACCTTTTAAGTAATTTAACTGCTTTTTTTCATTAATATCGTCCAGAATTTAGAAGATTGTTACGCCAGCCTCAGCTTTCGAGGAGGCCAACTCAGTGGTGATAGGGGTTTAGGAGAAAAAGGAGGATAAAGGAAGAAAAGAGGAAGGGGAAAGTAATGAATAATAATAATAACAAAGTACTAATAAGATTTCTTTGTTTACCTTCAACGTTTTCACATCGCTCTTTATTCAACTAGGTTTTTTTTTTTTTTATAAGTTTAAGTTAATCTAGAGACTTAAAAATTTACTAATTTGTTTCATTTATCATTAGGATTAATAGAGCGAAATTTTATTTCGGTAGCGCTAGTATTTGAAGAGTTATTGATAGTAGGGAGAAAAGTAGGATCCTGGCCCCAGTTTCTGCGCAACATGGCCGCCATCCAGGCACCTTAGAGAGGGGTGGTGAGGGGATTATTAAATTTTATTTTTGCCTTTCACCCCCTCCCCCCCAGGATCACTAGGCCTGGTAGAGAGGGGAAATTAAATATTAGAAAAATAAAATTTAATAAATTTCTGGCCAGGATTTGATCCGGCAACCCTCAGCGTATGAATTGCGCACGCTAACCACTACACTAACTGGACCTTGTTAATATAACTGGTAGAAATCTTGGCTATAAGATTGTTGTTGTTTTTACGTAAGTCTATGTGTTTTACGCGTGTGTGTGTGAGACAAGTTTTATTATATCTGCATTAGATAGGTTTTAAACGTTGAAGGTTTCCGAGGTGCAATTTTATATAGTACAACAGTTGTTGCATCATACATTAGAATGTAAAATGCAGTTGTAACCTTTAATAAAGAACGACAGTTTGCTTTCATAAGATATAATAAGGCCACTAATGTACTATAAATATACTGCAAGAAATCAAATTAAGCCAGTACATTTTCAACTGGAAAAAATCTGTTTGTACGATGGCTGACCAGTATTCAGCAATTATCGCCAGTGATAATTATAAAAAATTTGTATCAAGTTTATCAACAGTTACTTTAGATGACATCACTTTGGCCAAACAATACATGAATATTGATTATAATTTAAATAAGTTAAAGGAAATTTCAAAGTATTATAAAGATAAAACAATAAATGGGCATTATAGCAAATGTGTATGGTCCAATCCAAGAGTACAAGACGGTCCTGACACCTGCGTGTGTGATACCATCGCTCGGACCTCTCACTTGATTTATACTTCATTACAATACTTGTTTGGTGGGGATTCTGATAGAAAGGTTTAATGTATAATTCTTATTAGTTATAACCGTGCGCTCCTAGCTTTTAGAATGTCTAGTGAAACAGGACTGCAACTTATTACCAGTTATTCGCTTAACAGTTATAAATCAAAGGAAGTAGTCACCGGCTTATCAGAAGAAGGTAAACCGCTTGTAGCATTCAGAGCACGCAAAAAAGGGGTTATTTACCTAAACGAGGAAGACTGGAGCACATTGCAAAGCAATGATAGTATGTTTAAAACATTTTTCAAGAAGAAAAGCGAATATTCTTTAGAAGAAATACAGCTGCTCAACGCAATCATCTTTTTTGAAGAATTTACACGAAAAACTATCGCCATTCAGGGAAAACCAACTTGGTTGGAAAGTCTACTAAACTATCAACCACCAAGGTTTACACTAATAAAAAATGAATATTTTAAATTAGTTAGTTTGTTTCCAGATATTACTAAACAATTAAATCACTTGGAAAAGCTTTGTGCGCCTATTGTATTAAACGTTTATTCTGAAAATGTAGAAAAAAATCAATAAACTTTAATTTTTTAAAATTTGTTTATTTTGTTTTTATTTATTTTACACCGGCATGTTATTATTTTAGACTACGATACACATTATTTATTAATTCACTAAATCATTTACGGTTATCCAAGAAGGTTTTGAAAACCCCAACCATTTAACATATATTTTATTCTTATTACGCTTTAATATTTTTTCTACAAGGAAAATGTTTCTGTATTTGGTTTTCTGCAATTCTTCTGCATAAAACACACCTTGAATAGGCTGTTTATTGCTGCCCTCCAGTAAGTATGTATATGGTATTGTTTTACGAACAGTGATTACTTTAAATATTTCAGCACTCCAATTAGGTGTATAACCCTTTGCAAATATAGTTTTTCTTTTTGAAATACGTACATAATCACCCTCTTTAAAACGTTGTTTATCTCGTCGAACACCAGAAGAAGAGTATGAATTTTTTAATAAAAATGCTGCATTGCTAGAATTAACGTCTGATGGTTTAACGTTATAGGTATTTATCAAATCAGTCAGGTGTTTTGTGTAGTTATATTTTCCATATAAACTAAACAATCGATACATCATAGTTTTGAATGTTCTATTAAATCGTTCTACAATAGCGCTTTTAATTTGACTGAATGTACTGTAATGGTTAATGTTGTGTTTTTTTAAAAGTGTTTGAAAAACATTATTATAAAACTCTTTACCATTATCTGTTTGAATATTATTAGGCACACGCCCACTTGAAATTAAAATTTTTTGCATTGCCTTAGTAACATCCTGAGCATTTTTCGATTTTACCGGCTCAACCCAGGCAAACTTTGAAAAACAATCAATCACCGCCAATATGTATTTATTACCCCTATTTTGTTGTGCATAAGGTATCATTTCAATTAAATCTGCTTGCCATAAATCATCTATACCTTTTAACAGAGTGCGTCTTCTAGGGTAATGCACTCGTGCTGGCTTATGCAGTTCATTTACAATAGCCTCCTTGAATGACATGTTTTCTAATCTTTTGTTGATAAAATTTGTTTTAATACTGCCACATTTACAAGAAGATTGGGGTCTAATAAACTTAGTTTATTTTGTATAAATGTAAATATATCTTTTACAAAAGTGTTAGTAACATTATTTCTGGCCTCGTCGTAAGTATCTAATAGGAACCTTTTAGAAACAAACTCTCTGTCTAAAAATGATTTTGTTATCAAACCTTTTTGCTTTATATAACTTTCCAAGCCTGACTTTGTAAGAATGTCATCAGTATTGCGTAAATTTAAATTAGTTAAACGTCGTTCAAAATAATTCTTATTAACCGCATCAGAATTATTAACCGGATCTTGGATTCCTTGTAAACGTCTGTTTTCAAAGTCTATGTATTCACCTTCATTATCTTCACTTACTTGGAATAATGTTGGTTGATGAAGAGATCTCCCAAACTTGTCAATAGACATATTGCTTGCATGAAGTAAACAATGTAAATAAACCAGTTTAATATATATACTTTGTTAATAAATAATACCAGCCTCTCTTAACTCTTCAATTATAGATAGCATTTCATTTTCATGGCCGGTATGACCCGCATTCGCTGATGCATATAAAAGCCTAAGCCGCTCGACTAATTCGTTCGGATTATCCCAATATTCATAGATATTTTGTTTCTCAACCATCATACCTGTGCCACTCACATTTCTTGGTCTTAATGATCGCGTAGAAGAAGGTTTTGTAGCTATTAAAGTTAGAGGTGTACGCTTATAAGACGACGTTGATGGTGGAGTGAATCTTGTTTTTATTAATTGCTTTTCTGATAGTGGCGATAATGAGGTGGGGGAAAAAAGAGGGGCAATTATATTTGTATACTTCCATCTTCTACTAGAGCTTATACTTTTTTCGCCGCTAAAATGTTGTTTATGCGCATTACTTCTTAATAATATATCTTTATAAGTATTCAAATCCTCTTCTGTATACTTTGTTGGTTGCTTTAAAAATAATAATTGTAATAAGCCAGGTGTGCCCTCATACCATTTATTATTGACATTAATATCATCGCCATCTATAGATACTTGAGCATTTCCAATGGTCATACCCCCTTGTGAAAGCACTCTTATTCCGTATCTGTCATCCAGATCTTTGTTGCCATCGCTACCGCTAACTGATTTTAACAAGTACGGTTTTATTAACGAACCTATATCTTCTTGCTCCTCAATGGTTTTTTCCAGATCCTCTTTGTTTAATCTTTTTATAAGATCTAAAGGCGCTGTTTCCTCTTCTTCTTCAAAAATTTCTTCCTCTTTATCTTCTTGTTTAAGAGGAAAAATTATTTGCTTATGCAATGGAGTTGAGAGGGGTTCCGATGTTTTTTCATTTAATAGGTCTTCGGAAGATGTCGAAGCGTCTTTTTTTAATTTAACTGATAATACAGGTGTTGAAGTTGAAGCTTTAAAAGGATCTTCAGATGTGGTTAAAGCTTCTTTTTTCAATTTCGATGGTAATAAAAATTCAAGTTCTTTTGGTCTTTTTTGTTTTTTGTGTTTAATTAATTCCTGAAGAGGGTCTGTAAGGGGTTTAAAACTTTTCTCTAAATCTTCTTGCGTTAATTGAATACCACGCTTAATACTTTTAAATTTATTACGTAATGATTTAGAAGTTGCAATCAGTTGTTTAGTAACCTTAGGGTCCATGATGGAATGAGCAACTATTTAATAGATAATCTATATATAGATAAAGATATCGAAACCTTTTCGAAACCGACCATTCTTTATATTTCTTGTTTTATCCAAAGTTAAAAACCCGTGAGGATCCTCCCAGCAAATATTGCACATTTGTTTAAACTGATCGAATGAAAGACTGGGTGAGCTAATGTGATCGCTATAAACATGTTTTAAATTTAAATCATCCTGCTTAAAGAGAATAATTAAATTGGCATTATCGCGAATCAGATGCTTTGGTATTCTTGCATAACTTTGACAAAGATAAAAGCAATCAATATTTTTATGACGCCCCATGCTAAAATATTTTCTAATATTCTCCTGTTCATCCATTGATATATCATCGAATACTGTAATAGAATTAGATTCGGCATGATCTGGTGTTATTATATCCTGCGTGGAGTTGGCAGTGAAGTATCCTATTTCAGGCACTAGCTTAAACACCTCTGCCAAGTATGAATATTTCTCCTGTTGAAGTGATTGGCTACATATGTATACATTAGAGAATTTTAAGCCATTTGGATGCACAAGTAAACAGATAATTAAATTGGTTTTACCAGAACCTGACGATCCACAAACTAACGCTCGCACACAGTCCGGTAGTAATATTCCATGTCGACTTAATTTTTGACTTTTCAATGTAACCAAATTTGATATCAGGTTACCAATAGGTAATCTTTCATCTTGTTTTACTAAGCGCATAACAATGCTAAAATGCATAAATAGTGTTTTGATTGGTTTATTGTATCATAATGAAAAAGAAAATCGTTGGAAGAGGTCTTATAAATTCGATCATAAACAGACTACCATTTGAAGCGCATATACCAGGTTATAGATTCTGGGTCCTGGAACTAAGTTGCAAAAAAGATTAGATCGTGGAGATAGAGGAATTAATAGTTTGGACGAGGCCTGTAGAGAGCATGATATTGCATATTCTCAGCATAGTGATTTAAAATCAAGACATAAGGCTGACCTTATACTGGCGAACAAGGCTTGGGAAAGAGCAAAAGCTAGTGACGCATCACTTGGTGAAAAAGCAGCAGCTTGGGCGGTAACCAACGTTATGAAAGCTAAAGTTAAGTTGGGGGGTGGAAGCGGTGGGAAAAAGAAAAAAATGAAAACAATAAAAGATGTTATAAAGGCGGCGAAAGTAACATCGCCTGCATCTATTAACGATGCATCAATCAAAGCTCTTAAAAAGGCAAAAATTTATTTAAAAAAGGCTAAACCGTCAAAAATACCTAGAATTTTACCAATACCAAGGACTGGAGGAATAATTCCTTTTCTTGTACCCCTATTTGCAGGACTATCCGCCCTTGGAAGTTTAGCAGGTGGAGCATCGGCAATAGCTAAAGCAGTTAAAGATACGCAAATTGCAAGAGATCGTTTAGAAGAAATGAAAAGACATAACAGAAAACTGGTATCGCAGAAAATTGGTACGGGGTTATACCTTAAACCCTACAAAAATGGATATGGCCTTTTAATTACAAAAGATTGACTAATTCCAAACAGAGCACTTACAAATATAGAATTAATTAAATTCGCTAAAGACGTGCCTAATTTTAGGGGTGTTTATATGCGAGATTCATTGCCAAATTTGCCTAAAATAAATGAATGCGCCATTGTTAATCTAGATTCGTCGGATAATCTTGGCACTCATTGGGTTGCATACGTTAAAAAAGGTATTAATGTCAATTATTTTGATGCATTTGGAAATCTTAGGCCGCCATTAGAGTTACTCAAATATTTTGACGGCTGCAAAATTTTATATAATCGTCGAAGATATCAAGATTGGGAAACACCTTATTGTGGACATTATTGCCTTTTGTTTCTTTATAAAAATGCTTAATTACATTATATTTCATCATAGTCAGTCATGTCTTACACGTTCACCTTAACAGGTGTATCTAGCACTCTTACAGCTGAAATTTTTCCATCAATTAATTTAACAGATGGAAACTACAGTATTGGTCTACTCAGTTTTCAAACGTACAATTCGATTCCAAATGTGATAGAAGATGTTAACAATAAATTTTATTATGGTGATGAGGTGATCAGCATACCTACAGGTACCTATGAAATTTCGGCTCTAGCAAACTATTTAAAAACTCATATGCAATCACCAGATTCTCTAAACCTTAAAGCAAATGTGAATACATTAAAAGTAGAATTAACATGTACAAAGCCTATATATTTTAATAAAGAACAATCCATCGGCCCATTGCTAGGATTTACTAAAGAAGAAATTCTCCCACCATTAGTAAAACATATGTCCAATAATATTGTAAATATTCACAGCGTAAATACTATTTCAATAAACTGTAGCATTGCATCGGGTTCATACAGAAATGGAAAACCTATGCACAGTATATATGAATTTGCACCCATAGTTCCACCCGGATATAAGCTGGTACATGAGCCATCACCAGTCATTTATTTCCCAACTAACGTTGACATATTAGACAATATTACGATTACAATAACAGATCAAGATAATAAAATTGTTGACTTTCGTAAAGAAGTAATAACTATTCGTTTACATCTAAAGAAAAATGGGGGTTGATTTCAAGCAAAAGTATAAAAGCGGTCTGGATAAATTACAATTTCACATTAATAAAAGTGTGCCATACAAAACGTTAACACCATCAAACGTGAAATTTTTAGAAGAAGAGCTGGGGTTTTTAGTGAAATCAAAATGGAAGAGATTTTAAATGTTGGTGATGCGGTGACTTTCGAAGAAAGAATAACCAACTATGAATATCATACCCATCAACCATACACTCAATCGCTAAACAATTCAGATGAAATAATTATTGCTATACAACAACAGGACATTTACACAGTTCCATCAAAAAGTTACTTGCATATTCAAGGACAACTAATAAGAGAGGGGGCTACAGAAACCACTGTGGACCAAGATATGAGATTAGTAAGAAATGGTGTACTATTTTTATTCGATGAAATCAAATACAGGTTAAATGGAGTTTTAGTCGATCAAGTTCGTAACCCGGGGATAACAAGTATTCTTAAAGGATATGTATCGTTTAATAAAGATAAAATAACTTCTCTTGAGATGGCTGGTTATATGCCTCCCCATGAACTGTCTAAAATAAATGATGAAGATGGAAATTTCGATGTTTGCATTCCATTGGATACTGTGATGGGATTTTTTGAGGATTACAATAAGATAATTCTACAGGGTAAACAGGAATTGATTCTTCATAGAAGTAGAAGTGATACGGATGCTGTAATAGTGAGCAAAGACGAAGAAAATGCCAAAGTTACTCTTAAATCAGTGCAGTGGAGGATACCCCATGTTAAAGTTTCCGATGAGCAAAGGTTACATTTTTTAAATTTCGTTAATAAAGGAAAAACAATACATATGGCTTTTAGAGCGTGGGATTTGATAGAGTATCCGCATCTACCTCTAACAAAAGACCATGCATGGGCATTAAAAACCAGCACTAATCTAGAAAAACCGCGATATGTAATCTTCGCATTACAAAATAATAGAAAAGCTAATAAGAAAATGGATCCATCGCTGTTTGACAATGCCAATATTACAAATATTAAATTACACTTAAATTCGGAAACATACCCTTATGATGATTTAAACATTGATTTTAGCAAAAATTATTATTCCATTCTATATTTTATGTACCAAAATTTTCAACACAGTTATTATGGAAAGAAAAACGAGCCTCTAATGTCTAAAGAACAGTTTAAAGCCTATGCCCCTATTATAGTTATCGACTGCTCACGTCAATCAGAGATAATTAAATCATCATCTATTGATATTAGAATAGAAATGGAAGCTTCCGAAAATTTCAATGCTAATACAAACGCTTATGCTCTAATATTACATGATGCACTAGTTGAATATAATCCTCTTTCTGGATTAGTTAGAAGAATTTAACTAGTTATGGAGGGGGAAAACTTATTTAAACAAAATTTACTACAATAACACTTAGTTATTGTTTACAATGAGTACCGCAGTGATTGATTTTCAAGGTTATTTAAATTCACAAAATTTCTTCATCATAAAGGAGTTATCGATAATTGACGTTGACCATCCTACAAAGTTGAAGCACTGGTTATTTAAACCACCCACTCAGTTTAATGCAAATCCACATTCACAGACTAATAAATGGATCTATAAAAATTTACATGGAATCAATTGGGAAGCTGGAACTACTGATTATTTAGAAGTGGAAAATATATTAAAAAACTCTACTTCATCTTATGTTTATCTATTTGCAAAAGGACTTGAAAAATGTAAATTCCTAGAACAACTGATTGGAAAAGACGTCTTTAATTTGCAAGACTTTGGCTGTCCATCCCTTAAGTGCTTACCATCGCTAGAGTTTACCAAGTGTGCATATCATAAGGAAGTTAAATATAATTGTTCTCTAAAATTTGTTAAAAAATTATCATTGTGGTTGTGTCAAAATCGATTAAATGTTGATTTTAATAATGCTAAAGTTCGAGAAAAAACATTCAATCAATGGCATGGTGTTATAAATCCGGAATTTTTAGCATTTAATGGATTCATCCATTGCAGAAATCGTACTATCAAATGTGTTTATTGTAATGCAGAATTTGATGACAGCATTGATAAATGTCCATGTAATATGCATAAATTGTATAATTCAAATTGTATGTGGTTTATAAAACAAGGACTATTATAATAAATTTTTTTATAATTTTTTGTTTTTTTTCTTAAATCACCACCTTTATTGTTTTTATGGGTTTTGAAAAAAAAGACGAAAAAATTGGTTAAGAAAATATATTTATAATAATATTTAATGTACAGAAAGATTTAAAAATTAGTTTTTCAAGAATCTTGTTCTAGTAACAACTTCATAAGATATAATAAGGCCACTAATTAACTATAAATATACTGCAAGAAATCACATTAAGCCAGTGCATTTTCAACTGTTTGAACTCCCTGCATAAATGGTAAGACTGATGACAGCATTGATAAATGTCCATGTAATATGCATAAATTGTATAATTCAAATTGTATGTGGTTTATAAAACAAGGACTCAACCGGGTGCACCGCACTATCGGCGTTAAACCATCAGACGTTAATTCTAGCAATGCAGCATTTTTATTAAAAAATTCATACTCTTCTTCTGGTGTTCGACGAGATAAACAACGTTTTAAAGAGGGTGATTATGTACGTATTTCAAAAAGAAAAACTATATTTGCAAAGGGTTATACACCTAATTGGAGTGCTGAAATATTTAAAGTAATCACTGTTCGTAAAACAATACCATATACATACTTACTGGAGGGCAGCAATAAACAGCCTATTCAAGGTGTGTTTTATGCAGAAGAATTGCAGAAAACCAAATACAGAAACATTTTCCTTGTAGAAAAAATATTAAAGCGTAATAAGAATAAAATATATGTTAAATGGTTGGGGTTTTCAAAACCTTCTTGGATAACCGTAAATGATTTAGTGAATTAATAAATAATGTGTATCGTAGTCTAAAATAATAACATGCCGGTGTAAAATAAATAAAAACAAAATAAACAAATTTTAAAAAATTAAAGTTTATTGATTTTTTTCTACATTTTCAGAATAAACGTTTAATACAATAGGCGCACAAAGCTTTTCCAAGTGATTTAATTGTTTAGTAATATCTGGAAACAAACTAACTAATTTAAAATATTCATTTTTTATTAGTGTAAACCTTGGTGGTTGATAGTTTAGTAGACTTTCCAACCAAGTTGGTTTTCCCTGAATGGCGATAGTTTTTCGTGTAAATTCTTCAAAAAAGATGATTGCGTTGTGCAGCTGTATTTCTTCTAAAGAATATTCGCTTTTCTTCTTGAAAAATGTTTTAAACATACTATCATTGCTTTGCAATGTGCTCCAGTCTTCCTCGTTTAGGTAAATAACCCCTTTTTTGCGTGCTCTGAATGCTACAAGCGGTTTACCTTCTTCTGATAAGCCGGTGACTACTTCCTTTGATTTATAACTGTTAAGCGAATAACTGGTAATAAGTTGCAGTCCTGTTTCACTAGACATTCTAAAAGCTAGGAGCGCACGGTTATAACTAATAAGAATTATACATTAAACCTTTCTATCAGAATCCCCACCAAACAAGTATTGTAATGAAGTATAAATCAAGTGAGAGGTCCGAGCGATGGTATCACACACGCAGGTGTCAGGACCGTCTTGTACTCTTGGATTGGACCATACACATTTGCTATAATGCCCATTTATTGTTTTATCTTTATAATACTTTGAAATTTCCTTTAACTTATTTAAATTATAATCAATATTCATGTATTGTTTGGCCAAAGTGATGTCATCTAAAGTAACTGTTGATAAACTTGATACAAATTTTTTATAATTATCACTGGCGATAATTGCTGAATACTGGTCAGCCATCGTACAAACAGATTTTTTCCAGTTGAAAATGTACTGGCTTAATTTGATTTCTTGCAGTATATTTATAGTACATTAGTGGCCTTATTATATCTTATGAAAGCAAACTGTCGTTCTTTATTAAAGGTTACAACTGCATTTTACATTCTAATGTATGATGCAACAACTGTTGTACTATATAAAATTGCACCTCGGAAACCTTCAACGTTTAAAACCTATCTAATGCAGATATAATAAAACTTGTCTCACACACACACGCGTAAAACACATAGACTTACGTAAAAACAACAACAATCTTATAGCCAAGATTTCTACCAGTTATATTAACAAGGTCCAGTTAGTGTAGTGGTTAGCGTGCGCAATTCATACGCTGAGGGTTGCCGGATCAAATCCTGGCCAGAAATTTATTAAATTTTATTTTTCTAATATTTAATTTCCCCTCTCTACCAGGCCTAGTGATCCTGGGGGGGAGGGGGTGAAAGGCAAAAATAAAATTTAATAATCCCCTCACCACCCCTCTCTAAGGTGCCTGGATGGCGACCATGTTGCGCAGAAACTGGGGCCAGGATCCTACTTTTCTCCCTACTATTGATAATTAACTTTAATGTTAATAATAATAAACTATTTATTAGTGGACAAGAGGTGATGTGTGCAGTTGGTGTGGTGGAAGAAGTTATTACGTACATTCATGCTGAGATCTCCGAGTTGACTAGTAAATACTGTTTAAATTATAAAAGTTATTTTTATAAAAAAAATATAAACGTATTTATCATAAAGACTACAATTATCTATTTTTTTCAATAAATTCAGCATGTGTTCTGAAGTAACAAATGAGCAACTTGCTGCATTAATTGAGACAACTTAAATCTCCAAGGTGAAATTCGCAAAAACTCTGTAGAAATAAAACTCTTTAGAGAACAATTAGAACTGACCAATAAACATATTATTGAGGTTGAACATGCTCAATTAGATATTGTTAAACAATTAAGTGAACAAGAGAGTCAAATTAAAAAGTTAAATAATCTCTACAGAAGAAATAATGTAATTATAATTTTTGGTGAATATCGAGGTGCGGTCTTGAATAAAAACAACTTTTTTGCTTTATACCAACTATTTCTATCAATATCTATTTAATTTTATGTTTTAGAAATAATTTTTATTTAATAATTTTTATTTTTTCAATTTTATCTATATTAGTGTAATACTCCTTTTGTACAGACCCTGAAGAAGGTAGTAAAAAATTACCAAAACGTTGGTAAAAAGCAAAAAAGTTGTTTTTATTCAAGACCGCACCTCAATATTCACCCAAAATCATCTATCAACAACGGTCAAAAAAACCAAAACCATGAATATAATTATATTCAATTTGGAAGAAGTAATGGAAGAGAATAAGCTTAATCTAATGCAAACTATTATAGAACTATTTTCTACTAGAATAGAAGTCACTTAGACCCCATAAGATATTGATGATGTTTTTAGTTTGGGAAAAAGAAGAGGTAATAGACCAGTTCTCCTCAAATTGCATACTTTTTGGCAAAAGACATTTGGTAATACTTAAAATGGCCAAAAAACGTAAAGGCACAAATTTAAGTTCATTGAAAAACTGTGATCGTTTATTTTTGTTTTCATTTTTATTTTTAAGTTTGTTGGATCCTCGCAAGGAGTTGCGGCCCCCCTTGACCAGAATTTCCTTTGTGCGTCAATTGTCTGCAGTGGTTGTTTGGACAGAGTGGGGATAGCGGCCGGTGCAGTGCAGAAGTCAGTTGCCCTTGGGCACCTCAACAGAGATGGAATTGCATACTGACCAGTGATGGGCTATTAGAGCGGACTCGTTCCACTGGAACGAGTCCGATGGTGGAGCGAGTTGATTCAAATCCCTATTTTTAAAAAAGTGATTCCACCCCGCCCCAAAAAATTGAGGCAAATTAAAATGAAAATAATTAATACTGTAGTCGTTTACACTAAAATAAAACTGACTTGAGGCTACTATGTAGAAGTTCACTGACACATTCCAACTTGTAAGAGGAATCCACACCAAAATACAAAACCTGGCGAGGTTAAATACTGATGCTTGAAGGATAAAATAAGTTCCAAGGTTTTTTTAGAATATCAATTCTAAAATAATATTCATTTTATTATTTTGTTAATTTCTAAACAAAAGTAGGGGTCGATCTAAGACAGGGAGTCGAAGGAAAAATAATTTCGTACCCAATATAGCGAACCTTGCAAAGAAACACCAGGCACACCCATCTCATTAATTAAAAAGCAATGCTGTAGTTACTTTGCTTATTATTTGATATATTTTATTTTACATAAAGAAAATGCTGTGTGCTTAATCTTTAACTTAGCGGCTGGACGCTCTTTCTCTTATCTTTATTGGCGAAAGTTAAATCGTGTACATGTTATTAAAACGATCAAAGTAATACTGAGCTAAAAAATAGTATTACCTAACTGGTTTACTTACTGCTGTATCCCTCCCACTCTATCACCTATTTCACAAACATTCGTCGATTGGTAATAGGTTGTAGTTTAATATTCGTTTCGTTTGAAAACAAAAAACATTATAACGCTTTCTCAAGATGTTTTTAATTTTTAAAAATTTGTTTTTGTCCATTACTCTGATAAAATACGAAGAATTTCAAATAAAATATAATAAACAAACACAGAATGATCTAGAGTGCAGGTGGAGTCAGTCGTCGCTACCATGGTGATGGAACCGTTTAACGACTCTGGCCCAACACCAGCAATTTCATTGTTTAAATCCACTGGAATTGGTGGAGTTAAATCCGGAGTGATTTAAATCCTTTTGAAACCGGACTCGTTTTATTTTTTCGTTCACTGAATCTAGCCAATAGAAAATGCTGGAGCTGGAACCGGAGTTATTAAACGGTTCCATTGCCATGGCAACGACGACTGATTCCACCTGCATTCTAGATAATTTGTGTTTGTATATTATATTTTATTTGAAATTCTTCGTATTTTATAAGAGTAATGGACAAAAACAAATTTTTAAAAATTAAAAACAACTTAAGAATCTGCTTAGAATAAATAGAATAGAATATTTTGCTAAAAAATATTTCCAATCACCGAATGTTTGTGAAATAGATAATAAGAGTGGGAGGGAGTCTGTAGTAAGTACGGTCTTTAGGTAATATAATTTTTTGTCTCTAGATATTTAGCTTTAGCAATAAGGGCCATTTCAATTTCACCTTCCTTGCTGGTAACTATATCACATGTGTGTCTGTCTTCTGATGATAAGCAGATAAGGGTGCTTTTTCCAGGGTAAATCACAATTAAGTTGAAGAGCATGTGTTTTGTCTAAAATATTTTCAAAGACTAATATTTTCCTAAATTAAATAATTATTTGAATTTTTTTTTCTTTATTGAATACTAGCTGTGCCCGTTCACACGTTGCTGTGTTTGAACAAAAAGGCAGTTTTGATACCTCAAACATAATTTCTTAATGATCAAATGTGTACAATACATCAAAATGAAAATTATCTATAAAATTATCCCTACATATATGTCATTTGAATGTAGCATATGCACAAAACATAAATATACATAGTTGATGGTAGAATAAAGTGATGCTTCTTCACTTGTGATATTAAACAATGTTGAAACGAATTTCAAGTAAACAACAATTTTGTAATTATTAAGTATCATCATGAGAGGAATGATATTTGATGATTGATGGTGAACTTTATCCCAGTAGTGCTTGTAAATAGACAACATTTTTTGTTTTCCTATCTGGTGCAAGAACAAATAAATTTGATGGGTTTCCAACTCGTGAACACCCAACGTACAGCTGTCCGTGTGAGAAGCATGGATTTATCAAATGTAATCCACATACTTGCAATGATGATCCCTGTGCTTTATTAATGGTCATTGCAAAGGCTAGTCGTACAGGAAACTGTAGACGTTTGAATTGAAATGGAGTATCCGTTGGTATCATGGGAATGCTCTAGTAGTACATGTTCCCTTGATGTTTTCCATTTAAAATGGTTGCCTCAATTATGTTATTCATTAATGTTTTTACTGATAGCCTAGTCCCATTGCACAGTCGCGGTGGATTTATATTTCGTAGAAGGATGATTGGGGAATCAATTTCCAAAGATAAAATATGCGGTGGCATTCCTGGTAGATCCAATGAATTTAAAAATTCTGTTGGATAATTAACTGATTCATCGCGATTGACAACAGTATCTATGGATTTATACGTTGTTTCTTCATCAGGTAGTTCATTTTGAATTTTGCAGTTTATGAAATTCACATCAATGTTTTTGGCTGCCAATATAGCACGCTCACTAACTCATTGATTATTTTTATAATTCTGTGATAAATTTGGGAAAACTTTGGCAATCAATTCATCAGTGGATTTTACAATGTGACAAAAGTTTTCTGGTAATGTAATACAGTGTGTGGATTCGTCCATATCCATTTTACCATTCCCAATATCTAACAATTGTTTTGCAAATCGTTCAGAAGATTCATCTTGTTGTAATTGAACACGCATATTGGTCTTTAAAGATATTTTCTCCACATACCGCCATAGCACTGATGATTTGAGACATGCATTCAATTCATCTGCAGGTGTTGAACGTGGTAAAACTGGTAGAGTTTGTCGAAAATCACCAGCTAGCAAAATGAGTGCACCACCAAAGAGCTGCTCATTTCCTCTCAAATCTTGTAATGTGCGATTGAGTGCTTCCAATGATTTCTTGTGTGCCATGGTGCATTCATCCCATATTATAAGCTGACATGATCTTAGTAATTTTCCCATCCCAGAATATTTGCTAATATTACATGTTGGAGTTTCAATTACCTGCATATTTAATAGCAATTTCAATGCTGAATGTGCTGTCCGACCACCGTCCAAAAGAGTTGCTGTAATACCAGATGATGCAATAGCAAGTGAAATATTATTTTGTGATCTTATAGTTGCCAGAATAAGTGAAATAAGAAAAGTTTTGCCAGTGCCTCCAGGTGCATCTAAGAAATATGTACCAAACTCTTGTTAGATATTGCAGTTATAATTGTGTCGTATGCTGTTCGTTGTTCTAAGACAAATTTCGGCAGATTAATTCGAACAAATGTTTGTAATTCTTGAACATCGAAGTGCGTTTCTCGTTGTACATGTCACGATCGAACATGTCATTACCAGATCTATTTGGAGCAATCATTCCCAATTCTGTCAGTGATTTGTTCGCTATTGTCAAACATACAACCTCAATTAAAATCAATGTTTCATTGTATATATTTGATGTTAATTGAATGCTGGGATTAGCATTTACTCTACGCATGCGATGTAAAATGTCTTCACTCATATAGTATTTATACTTTTCCCAAAGATCCTTTGGATTAGCCGGAAAACATGTAGTTAGTATGATGGAAAATAGGGTACGTATCTGCTGTGGTTGAGCTGTATTAGAAGCATCAGCGAGTGAAATATCCCAATGAGCATCGTTTTCTAAGAGATTTAATTTCTGGCAAGCCTCACGAAATGTAGCACACACATGGCCATTGACTGTTTTTAATTCTTGGAAAGATGTTGGTCCACGAACATTGATTAATAATAATCTTAGGTAAAAGCATTCTGCGTTATTTGGATGTACAGTGTGTACACGACCCAATGCATCGGTGGAATATAAATGTAGGTGTCCTTGTACTGCTCTACCTTGTTTACGACGCTGAAATTTTCTTGTTGATGTATTCCACGAAAAATAAGTTGGTACTTCAGAGTACAGTAGTGTCCTTGCAAAGGTATCATTTCTACATAATGTGAAAAATTCAGTTAATGTTGTTGGCGCTGGTGACATTGCTCGTGCACGTACATTTTCTGATGTAAAATACACACGCTGTCCATTTTCAAGATGTACTGCTAAATGAACAACCGTTGGATATCGCTCATGAATGGAAAACGATAAAATACGCCATACAGCTTCATTGCTACTTATGTAGCGTCCCAGTTGGTATTGGGTGACTTCATCGTTAGATGCAGTTGTATTTTCCACTCCAAACACCGCCATATCGCTTCCTTTGATCACACATTTGCAAATATATTTTATACCTTTCACTGAATTGCAGTACTCAACATTTATGTGTGCGTTATACGTTTTTAGTAGTAATGGAGAATATGGTACTACCCAACGATTATCAACATCAATAGTATTGTTGAGTACTTTTAGTTTAATGGATTTTCCACCATCTTCGGTAGATCGTCGTCGATAGAGTGGACATCCATCATTGCCTGTAATAGTTTCAGCAAGTAAGTCTCTAGGATACCGCTTTGTGCACTTTCCATCTGACATGCATGGTGAATTATTATTTAGCGAGCCACATGGACCATGAATCATATTTTTTGAGACAATATCGTGCAAGTCTTTATCAATTTCAATGTCCGGTATTTCTGCAGAGAGGATTTCATCAATTCTGTTTGGTGTTATCTTTTCCATCATCCATATTAAAATATGCGCATGTGGTAAACCTCTTTTTTGCCATTCAATGGAATACATCCAACAGCGCGTCTCTCCAAATACATGGTGTTTGACAATAAAATCTATTAAAGATTTTAATTTTTGTTTAAATACACGTGCAGAAATATCATGACGATCTGATGGTGATTGCCCAGTTAATAAAAGCTCCTTTATTTCATCCCATGCTGGGTTGCATGTAAATGTGATGAAAAAATCTGGACGAACATATGCACGAACATACGTCATTGCATCTTGTGCATATTCATGCATGTGTCTTGGGCTGCCTGTAAATGTGGATGGTAAATTGACCATCTTTCCCAATTCACTGAGATTGCCATCATTTACAACTGCATCACGTAAATGGATGTACTCTTCAGAACGCAATTTGACTTGATTTAGTCGTATGTAGAGGAGTCTTTCACTTTCTATTTTTGCATACATGTCAACAATGTATTGATGAAATAATTTTCTACATTTCAATATATGATTATCAGCATTCTCACGAATCATCTTTCGATATGCATAATAATTCATAGCACTGACCTTTTTGTTAATGCCCTCATTAGTTGTAGGATTTCTCATATATTAAAATGATATCCATCCTCTCCTTGCCAAAATAGAATGGGATGTTGTAATGCGTCATATGAACGATGCGTTTCTGATACTTGCTGGACGTTACCATTTCTACGATGAAGAATTATATCGCGAGAATTAAATTCTTCACCAACTATTACAATTGCCACTTCATCGTTCGTTGGTGCGTTGAATTGTCTTTGATGTTGACCAATAGGTGTTTTATCTGCCTTTATTATTACTTTGTAATCGTCAGATGGCATTTGTTCAATGGCATTTTTCCAATAATTACACTTGGATGAAGACTGTAATTGTAAAGGGGGTTGTAATTGAAACCACATAAATTCAAATCAGTATGTATCGTTCGTCTTGTCTGTGTCCTGCGAATTCGATTCCTTTGCTGCCTTGCTTGCCTCTGTTCACTCGTTTCTAATGATCGAGCAAGAGCAGTGTGAACTCGAGCTCTTTCTTGCCTAGCTTGTTTCTGCTCACTTGTTTCTGAAGCTCGTTCTTCTCTTCTCCTTTTTGCTTGATTTGTAGATCGACCAATGGCACTTCGCTTTGGCATAATTGTGGGGTTAAATAAGACGTATTTCCAATTATTTTCCTCGGCTTGAAATCAATAATATTTTTATTTATTCACGTATTAATAATTTATTCTCGTATTAACTGTTCATGTGTTACACTTTTAACAAATATTACTAATTAAATGTTATTTTGATATTTTTGGGATATTTATTCGAGTGCACCTAGAACCCCAACTCTGATTTTAAAAAAAATTTGCAAATTTTCACGGCGATTGGATATACGGTTTTTGAATCTATCGAGTACAAACAAGCAGACACACATTCCTTTTTATATATATATAGATTTGAAAATATTTTAAAAGCAAAATATTTAATAAATTAGGTTAATTTTTTATTTATTTTATTTATTTATTTTTGCTCATCAACTACGGGGTTATTAGCGCCTTTTTTACTGTTGTTTCTTATTTTTTAAATTTAATATTTTATTAATTTTTAGTAAATTAATTTCAGACAAATGCCAAAACGCAGTGAAATTTGGAATCACTTTAATTCTATTGATTCTGTCAAAGCTAAATGCCGGTATTGCCACGAAATCGTTAGCTTTACAAGTGGCTCTACTAGTAATTTGTTCAGACATATGAAGAGAAAACATCCTATATCATTCAATAAAAGAATACAGAGCAAAGCACTGAAGAGATCCCTGTTAAGAAAACTCATTTAACTTCTATAGACACTCAAAATTTAAGCTCGCTTCCCTCTACTAGTTTTGCTTCCATCCAATCAGAAGTTGCTGATGTCGTTCCTCTCTCTTCATCTGCCCTTAAGGCTCCGGTAATTCAAAAATCCTTAACTAACTTTGTAGTAGTAATCAAACCTTTGCACCCCAGTAAGTCCAAGGAAATTGATGAACAATTGCTCAAAATGATAGTAAAAGAATATCATCCTTTTAGTATTGTTGAAGATCAAGACTTTTAAATAATTCTCTAGGTCTAACAATTTTTTATAGTTTCTATCGGTTAAACCGTGACAATTTAATACTGAAATAGTCTTAGCTATACCGCGGAAACTGTAAGAATTAACATAAATGAAACTTGCTACTTTAATACGATGAGCATAAATATTAATGTTTTCGCAAAGAACTAAATACTTAAAATAAAACGGCCAATCTTCGTAGGAGTTATACTGCTTCAAAATTCTGCAACATGCAGAAACCATTAAGGGATGGGGTAAAGACATCTAAAAAAAAACACAATGAATTACATATTCTTTGTATATTTCAATCCAGTAAATCTTAATGTAATATAAATGATATTTCATAAACACAATAAATTGCTGTAAATCTAAACTTATCATCAGCCACTGTTAATTCCATTGCTGTAGACATTGGACGAGCATAAAAATTAGCTGGAACACGACCCGCTTGCTGTGCATTCAACCAGGAAATAATGCTCTTTTCACTAGATTTACGAGTATAAAAATTAACACTAGCAACATAACGACGACTATGAGGGTAATAATAACAAACTTTGACGTTGGATTCATTTTCTTCAAACGCATACCGAGTAGCTCTACATTATCACCAATATCATCGAATTTTATTGAATCATCATTAAATGTAGTATTATGAGTAAAGAAATATTCCATTGTAGCATCATCCATTGGATATTCATCAATTTTAACAGATTCATAATTATCAACAATAGCAGGAGCAGTAACTTTACTTCTAGCATATCGATCCATATAATACTGACTAATACTTTTCCTTTCAGCATCAGACAAATCTTTGTCACCAGTGGCAATAACAGAATAAAATTTAAAATTACGCAAAACCTGAGTCCATTTATATAATTTAAATTTTGAATAACGAGCAATTGCATTGTCCACATCTCCAATAGACTCCAATTTGTTGGATCATCAGGTTTATTAGTAGGCGCTAACCATTCATAATTTAAACATTGATAATCTTCGTAATTTGAATTAAAACCATTACAACTTATAGCAGAACATTACTAAACTTATGAGTATAATACAAAATAGGTGAATAATGAAAACAATGAATAATGATAAAAAATTAATCTTCTCGGAACGCGGTTGTAACGCCGATATCTGCGCGATCTGTAGTACATTACTCCGAATCAGAAATATCTCCGACGGTAACCGTAGTAACTTCGCGTATAGTATCTGCGACGATACCTGCAAAGATTCAGTAGCATGAATAACTAAAACACGATTTAAAAAAGCAGTATCACTGGGGGGTAAATAATTAGAAATAAAAATTATAGGTAACTGATTACAATATATACGCTCGTCATAATACTTCCGCTTAATATAACATACATCTCCAGCAAGCAATTGTTTTAATCACTCTAAATTATATTTGCGGATATCAAATTCTTCAAATACTATACACTTATGTTCCTTTGACAAATCAAACAGTGGCTGATCATCAGATACGTAATAAGTAGGATTAAACAAATAACATGTAATTAACTTAATGAAATACGTTTTTCCAATATTTGATGGACCATACAAGTATAAATGTTTCTTTTTATAATAGTAATTAGTACTTACATAATTCCGATACCACTCAAAAACATTAAGAGACCAAATTGAATCAAATAAAACAATGGGACCCAAATACGAATAACTTACAACAAACTCCGATTTTAATTGATCATGTAACTTTTTCAGAAATTGGTAGCAATTTCTATGTTTCTTAAAAAAGAAATGATTAAAATAAAAAAACGGCATATTCTTTAAATAAAAATAACACTGATATTCAAATGATAATTTGGAAATGGGTACATTGAAATACGGATGAATATCTGATTTGGTTATATACGACAATACGCGATTACTATTTCGAACACCTTGTATGTCTACATTTTTAACACAAAAAACATTACAAATAAAATCAGAAAATTAATTAAATTGCTTTGCCCCAGTTATAATGTACCTTCACGAAAATATATATCCAACGTTTACTCCCAATGATTTATAAGCGGGAAGAATCAAAATTAAAAAGTAAATTCAATGAAGTAAATGCCGTTTGTTTAACAACTGATTGTTGGACATCGGTGAATAATGAAAGTTTTGTTGCTATTACTGCCCACTACATAGGGTGAAGGGACCAGTAATTGACTGGGCACCAGTAATTGACATACCAGAAATAAACTGGTATTATAAGGGATATGAGCCGTTTTTAGTGGTGATTCTTTCAATTTCGTTATTGAGAAGCCTTTGGGCAGCGGTTCCAGAAAAATATTAATTATTGGAAGGTTCCTTGGTATCAGTGGAAGGTTATTTGTGTTAAAAGTTCAAAATCAAGGAAAAAACAAGCCGTTGCTAAGGAGGATTGATAAGAAAATAATTTTCCTTTTTTCTTATTTTTCGTTTATTTGTTCATATATTCGTGTGGTTATCAATGTTCTGTTATAATTAGTATTACTTGTAGATTTCATTTATGTAGTTTTTTTTTTAATTATAAGAAGCATTGAGGATTAAAATGGGGCTGTCAATCACTGGTCCTTGAAACGGCAATCTGCCCAGTAATTGACATGTATGTCAATTACTAGTCCCACAGCTTTTTGGTTTGAGACCAGTGATTGACTTCCTGGGAAAATGATAAGATAGGTTGATAAATTTTATTATAATTAAAAATTCAATCATTGTAAAATAAAAATCATTATAAAAATCGGCAAAATAAATAGTAAAACTTCCAACAAAATATGTTTAAATTAATGAATTAGCAAATGTACGCCTTATTTCAAGAGGGCTTGCAGAATGATTATTCTTTACAGAACAACAATGTATGAACAACAAACTGGAATAATCGTGATCGCCGAACAGCTTCCGAGGCCTACGTGATTGATAAAAACGACGCCCACTTATCGGAGTTGGCAAATCTCTCATTCTCCCTCAGTTTTGGGTCCTAGCCACATGACAAAGAAGAAAGGGAGGAAATGGCTGAACCATAGAATTCCATCAAATAAAACGGCCAGGGGAAAAATGAAGCTCCCTTAAGAGAAGTACCAGGTGCGAAATCAAACATACGAGTACGTGGAGAGTTGGTGACTTGGTGATGTTACACAATAATAACATAAAAAAGATTGTAAGATCTATTGTATTTACTAATTGACAGACATGTTGACCGAAGACGAATATATAGCATCCCATAGGCTAAATAGGCTAAACTGTATTAAAAAAAAATGAAATCGGTATGAAAACCATTTTTAATCCCCAAAGACGTGAAGGTTGGATCGCCCTGTACTACTTTATGGAGAACGTTACCAATTTAATAAAACCGTTATGTGTGAGGTTTTCAAATGGCTTGTAATTTCAAGTGGCTAATTATCAATTACATAAGATATATTATGATGTTCATTTCCTATGTATTCCGAATGAATATTTTGTTTTTTCATTCATTTTTTCTTTTATGGTGTGCCTATTTTAATAACACATATTTTTGTCAATTGGTTACCTAGTTATGTGAATATCAGTGGTTTATTTGTAGGCATGTGTATTTTAATACCTATCCTTTCCAAGTTAAAGAGTCAATAACAGATATATATTTTTTAATCTAGTTGTTTCTTCATTGACGTTTCATTTATTTATTACTGTTATAAGTGCGAATGCTTACAACCTGTGGCGGGACGCGATGAACGTGCACACAATGTATAATATACATGTGCCCAAGAGGTAACTCATTAATAATAAACAATAAAACACTGAATAGATGCAGAAAGTAAGAATGAATTACATTCAGATAGTTTGGTTTCGAAGCAAATGACACTGGCAGCACAGATTGTGGAAAATATTAGCGAAGCGCTCCAAAAGAAGGGAAGCGTAGGAGAAATTTGGTTCACTAGAAAGCACCAACAACTCGAACACAAAGTCGCGTAGTTGCGATCGGTAGCAGCGTTATAGGCGGAATGAATAAAACAAGGATGTGACCACATAGTCTAATCGGAAGTAGAGTTTGGTAAAGTGAGAACCAAAAAAGTTCCCAAAAAAAAAGGTTTAAGCAACAAAATATTTAGCGGAAACTTGAAAGGATAAGAGAGCGGAAGAGTTGAGAGAAAGAGATAAAAGCGAGCCGACAGACATTGTGTACGATCTAACAAGCATGTTAGCTAATATCTCCTTGGTACTATTGAAAGAAAGGGCTGTTCTTCAAATTACCTGTCTTGGTTTAGATTTAATTAAAACTGTCCGGTAGGACAGTTGTGTAAGGGTTGATCGTCAAAAATTGCATAAAAAAGAGTAACGATGAAAAAATATTAGATTATTTAGGTTTGCCTATTTAAGAACTGATTGTAATTAATTATGAATAAGACTGATTTTTGTTATAAATCCAATTGAAAAAGTGATTTAGGTGATTTAAGTGATTTATTTAGATTTAAAAGTGATTTTGAATGCATACCTTATGTCGTTTCATGAATACATTAGTATGTCAATTACTGGTCCCACTCCATGTCAAACACTGGTTCCACCGAAAATTCGGTATGTCAATTACTGGGTCATTGACATACTTACAAATAAAGTCATTTTTGGTTGACATAAAGATCGAATTTATTGCTTTTAAAATATTAATAAAATAGAATACATCCTACTGGAGCGGTACAATTTTACAACCTACACCTGGAGCCAAAATAACGGAAGTTATTCTATCTTAAACTCGAATTTTTTCTTAAGCAGTCAATTACTGGTCCCTTCACCCTAGACCAAAACACTAATTTACAAACACATTTATTGAAGTATACTAGTTACTCTGAACGACACACAGCGAATAACTTGGCCTCACACCTACAATCCACGGTCCAAGAATGGGAACTCACCAATAAAGTAACTGCCGTTGTTACTGATAATGGTGCAAATATTGTTTCGGCAGTAAAGCAGTGCAATTGGAGGCATATTTCTTGTTTTGCCCATTTATTGAATTTAGTTGTCCATTTGGGAATCGCAGAAATTCGCGTAACAACAGACAAAATTAAAGCTTTGGTAGAATATTTTAAAAGAAATTCTCATTCCCTGACCAAGCTACACAACACACAAACACAGATGGGTTTCCCAAAATTAAAATTAAAACGACGTTCCAACTCGTTAGAACTCCACATTTATAATGTTTGATCGCGTTTTAAAAACCAAACAGCCATTGATCGCGACCATAGCTTTATTAAACCAACAGGGAGAACATAATATTACAACAATCGATTGGGAAATATTAGAGAGCGCGGTTCAATTATTGCAGATATTTAATGAAATTACGGACGAAGTAAGTTCGGAAAATTATATAACAATTTCTAAAATTATTATATTCTCGCGCTTCATGACCGATCACGTTTCAAAATTTTTGCACACAAATTACAGGCCTGAAATACAATCAATGGCTTGAGTAATTTGCGCTAATATTTCAAATCGGTTTTCCAATTTAGGATCTGTAGAAATTATAGGTCAATCGATGATGAATTATAGATCCGCGATTTAAAAACGAAGGTTTTTCGAGCGACATTAAATTCCGGAAAATTTACCATTCTCTTGCCACTAAATTATCATTTATTCAAATCCCGAAAGCTTCGTTATCTGCCGATGTTCCATCATCCACATCTTCTACTTCTAGTCTTTGGCGGGAATTCGATGCAAAAATTAAAACATTAAACGCAAAACAGACCCCAGTATCTGCCAGTATAATCGAATTAGACAAATATTTGGCAGAACCTTTTTTTAAATAGAGAAGCTAATCCGTTAGATTGGTGGAGAGAGAGGAAAGACTTATATCCCAGATGTATGACGTTGTTTTAAAAAGATTATGTATTCCAGCCACTTCAGTTCCTTGCTAAAGGATTTTCTCTAAAGCTGGACAAATATTAGTTGACCGACGCAATAGATTAAAGTCGAGCAATGTTTCTATGATATTATTTCTGAATAAGAATTTACATTAATTAATTTCTTAAGTTCTAAGTAGCATTAAACTTTAATCCTTCTCTAGTCTGTGATAATGCTGTGATTAAAATTATTAATTTTGTTTTGTATTGGGGTGTATATATATATGTAGGAAAGAAGAGAGTAGTTAATACTTAACAAGAAAGAAAGAAAGAAAAACAAGGAATCACTTCAATAATAATCAATATGCAATAATATATTTTCTCGCTTTTACACCTTTTCATCTTAAAACACACATTCAATATGATAATATATTTAACGCCTTGAAACAATTTTCACCATGGCCATCAATATAAATATTTCCATTAACTAGTATTTTAAATAAAATAAATTTATCAGGAGGTGCCTCCACGGATTTCTATTCCACAGATCGGCCGTCCTGCAAATCGTTCGCCTCGAACGATCGGTCTTGCACATACCAGCCTCAATCTACTCCTTTCTCCTTTTACACCATCTACTTCCATTTCTTCGCCTTCTTCTCCATCATTTTCGCCATCCTCAACGTCACCGTCATCCACTTCGCCATCCTCTTCTCCTTCACCATCATATCGATCCTTCCCCTCGACCTTCACAAATCTATAAGGTCCTAATAACCAGCTGTCCCGTTTGGACGTTTGACCGAATTGGGTCCTCCGCACCGCCACTCTCTCTCTAACCTGGCGAACCGTTGCCGGCTTCCTCTTCCGGCCGCAAGTACGCCTCTTTTCTTCTTGCACCTGTTCAATATTTGCATTCGCTGCAGCTCCCAACTCTTCCCTCTTGCCTCCTAACCTTTCCCGTTCTAATCGTAACCGTTCGACTCGTTCACATTCCAATCTCTCTCTTTCTATTCTAATCTCTCTTTCCCTTTCTAATCCTAAAGCTTTATCTCGCTGTCTCATTTCTATTATTCTCTGTCGATCTCTTTCTTCACGACGTCGTCGTTCCTCTTCACGCAAAGCTTGCTCCTTTTCTCTTCGCCGTTGACTTTTTCTATCGGGCTTCTTCCTATTTCGCGTTTCTATTTCCTTTCCTCTTTGGGTTTCTTCTGAACCACTTTTCTCGACACGTACTTCTTCGTTGTCCAGCAAATCAATTTGGAAAACGCTGGGAATCGTTTCGGCGGCAATAAATTTCACCTCTCCTTTCACAATGGTTACCACCTCTTGGGACAAAAATTCCTTACCTAAAACAAGGTCAACTTTCAGACAGCTACTAGGCACAACGTTAAATTTTGATTGGTATTTTCCCCCATCAATAAGAAAATCGGTCTCAAATGCTCCATACGTCTCAATATTGCCACCTAGACCTCTCAACTTCATTTTTTTGGTGGTCAATTTAACTTTATCCGCCGTTTTAAAATAGGCCTTTGATCCTATCAAATTGACGTCACTGCCGGTATCTACAAGAGCTTGCAGTTCTACATTGGTGATCTTCACTACTTTCATCATCGCCCCATCTGAGAAATCATCGTTGATTGTCCTGGCGTTCGCCTCAGAGATCTCGGAAGTCGGCTTAGAACTCTCCCTTTTTTGAGACACGCGATCAACATTGCATGCTGTAGCGATATGTCCGAATCGATTGCAACGATAACATTTGGCTCCTTCGTCTTGGGGCGGACAGCTATTGGCTTTATGCCCCTTTCGACCACAATTATAACAACAAACTAATTCATTTGCTTTTCTTCCCATCTCATAATCTGCCGCCTGGTTTCCACCTTTCCTAGGGTACTCTCTTCCTCCGTCACCTTCGTCTGAATTACAATTAGAATATCTCTTTATACTACAATAAATTTCCAACTTCTCCTTAAATTCCTGGTAAGTTTTAGCGCCGTATAAAATAACTTTATTGAATCCTTCGTCCGGTATGCCATTTATAGTGTACTGGATTAATACCTCCTCTTCAATGTCTCCTCTAGAAGCTATCTCCTTCATTACCTAAGCATATTCCTGCACCGGCTCATCTCTTTTCTTACTTCTAGTTCGCAACATCTGATGAAGGTCTGCGCTGTTTACTTTTCGGCCGTAGTCCCTCATAAGGAGTTCTTTTAATTTTGCCCAGGTGGTTATTCCTGTCTCCGACTAAACTTGTAGCTTAGCCAGACCTCGGAGTGACCTCCTTGCGAACGTTAGTTTTTGAAAGTCATTTAGACCTGCCATTTCGGCTACTTCCTTGAAATCGGAGATCCATTTCCCCACTGGATAGTTGTCGTTGGCACTGAACGTGCGGATGGACTCCTCCAAGTCTCTAAAGGATAAAGTCAACTCAGGTCTGTTGAATACTCTGTGGTATGGTTGCTCACCGCTTACTGAATGAGGTCTAACATCAGCTTCGGCTTCAATAACCGCAGGTAATTCTCCCTCCTCATCATTTTTCTCGCCGGTTATAGCCACGTCTTTTATTTTTGTGAGAAACTGGCAGATTCGCTTGCTGATGGCATCCGCATCCCCATCATAGCAACATCTAAAATATTACAAATCGCTACTAAATCTGCAAGAGAGCATTTCTCACCAATATCTCTGGCCTTTCTTTCGAATTCCTCGGAATCCTCATCAAAATGAAATCCTTCAAACGCTTTTAAATTCCGCCTTACCCATCGGGTGTCGGCTACAGCATCAAAACTGGCCACATGAAAGGCTTTCACGGCCGAAATGCGCCCATTGGAAATGTTGGCTGCCACATTAACAATATCACCTAAAGCCACCATTCTAAATTGACAATAGCTTGAATAAACAAACAAAGTCTTGAAAGTCCACAACAAACAGATCAACAAAACAGTTCTCAACAAAAGTTTCTTACTTCACCGGACGCACGAGTAATATCCCACTTCTGATGTAGGAAAGAAGAGAGTAGATAATACTTAACAAGAAAGAAAGAAAAACAAGGAATCACTTCAATAATAATCAATATGCAATAATATATTTTCTCGCCTTTACACCTTCTTAAAACACACATTCAATATGATAATATATTTAACGCCTTGAAACAATTTTGACAAAAGAATACATTCACCATGGCCATCAATATAAATATTTCCATTAACTAGTATTTTAAATAAAATAAATTTATCAGGGGGTGCCTCCACGGATTTCTATTCCACACATATATATATATAAACGGCTTAGTTTTATTAATTTTTATTCATTATTAAATATTTAGTAATATAATTTCATTTCGTTAATCTTTCTTAGTTTACGTTCATTGTTATGTTTTAATTTGTTTGCATGTACATATTTTAAGGTCCAACTAACATCTTTGATACCCTTTAACAACCTTATTTCCTTCCCATTTCATTTCCCCTCCCAGTGGTCCTGCTGGATATTAACAAAACTGCTTTGTTTTAGATCTTGTACTTGTGTAAAGCTAATTTTATTTGATGTCTATAACAATTAGATATTAGGTATATATCTTTTAAAACTGTTGCAAATTACACGTAGTTTTGTTATTAACTGATGAAGTTAAGTACTAATAAAATATTTAATAAATTGCATGATATTTGCACGAAAGCATAGGATAGGTGCGGCAACTGGAATCGATGAACGAGTTTTTGGAATCGATTCCGATCCTGGAGTTGATTCAAATCCAATGATTCCAGAGGCGGATTCGTCTAGCGGCTAGACTCTAGCCTAACACTAGCGTACTGAACTACAGCATACGAAAAAAAAACCCCACGGTTATGAGAGGATAGAGAAGGGGAAGGTTGAAACCATGGGAATTGAGAAATAAAACTACAAAATAGCAGAAAAATAAGATATTGGCTTATATATTGGATATTAGGATTAGGATGTTAGATAAATGGCAGAGAGAATATGATTTGATTGATAAAGGAGTTTTCTATAAGAAAAGTAATCCCCTAGTAGGTGTTAAACCTTGGTTTCTTGACCTCAATTTAAATAGAAGAAGCATCAGGATAATTAATAGAATCAGATCAAATCATGGACTCTGTGGTGCATACTTAAATAGAATAGGAAGAGCTAATACTAATGTATGTACAGAATGCGGTACACTTGACGATTTGGAGCACATTCTGATGGAATGCAAAAAATATAGTAGCTATAGAGTCAAACTGTTCAGCTCTCTTCAAAAAAAGATACAAAGTCCATTTAATTATATTAACATTATACAGGAAGTTAGATCCACAAGCGAAGAATTAACAGAATTTATTAATGAGGGATGTATTAAAGTGTAAGCTTAAATGATTTAATAGTGGAAATGATAGTTAAATTCAAATGGCCACAGGCATAGGCCCAAAAAAAAAAAAGAAAAAAGATATTGGCGGCGACTACAAAGTAAAGATTAACGAAAAATAACGCGTACTACGAGAATTGGAATAAGGCGAGAGAGAGAGCATTAGAAAAAAAAGGCGAGATGGAGAACTTCAAACGGTACCGCCGAGAAAGGATGGTACGCGGCTTAACATCCCGCCCGCCCTGAAGCCTCGGCTTCAATGATTACTGCGTGGGCAGGGGACACAGCTTTACTAAGGGTTGGCGGATGATGCCAGAAAGGGTTTTCACGTCGGCAACGCGGTTAATCGAATCCCGTCCTGGATGCAAAGCAACAATGCGCCCAAGAGGCCACTGGAGCGGAGGAAGATTATCCTGGTTGATGATGACAATGGTACCAGGCTTGATGTCAGAGGCGGGCAGGAACCACTTTGATCGCTGCTGCTATCAGTTAACCCATTCACTGCCACGATCCCCAATTGGGGATATTTTTTTAAAAAATTGTAGAACTGTTTTTTGGCGGCAAATAACAAATTAATTTAGAGCAGTAATTAGTATACTGATGAAGGAAGTACTGAAATCGCAGTTAAATTTTGCTATTTACGTACAATGATGGTAAACATTTACATTTTCTTGTCTAGTTTTTGGCCAATAAGAAAACAAAGTGAGAATTTCCATGTTAGTCGTTCATAGCAGCCATGTTACTTTTCTAGTTTGTTTTTATCAATTATTTTTGTAATAAATAAACTAAGCGTTTTAGCACAGTTAATTCAAAGGTTCTAGTTGAAGGAAACAATATTATCTTCCATAAATATTTTAGAGAATTAGAGAAAATGGAGTTTGAACAGTGATCCCCAAATGGGGATCGTGGCATATAGGGTGAACAAATTTCCGAGTTATAGAATACATTTAGTATTTATTTATAGAAATGGGAACCAAATAATTTTATACATTCAGTGAACTAGAAGAAGCAGTAAAGGGCCTTCACTTTTTAGGGCAGTTTGACTTTGAGTCTGATACTGATTCAACAATAACATATTGTTGAACAGCCTCCGGACTTTCTAGGTATTGTTTCTGATGTTGAAGAAATTGACGAAAATGAATTAGTTCATTGCCAACCAAAGGATGTCCCGGAGAGATTAGAGCTTCATTCCAGTAATTTTTCTGTAGCGTCCTCTTTTATGAAACCAGACACTGTCAGTTATATCCCACCAAATCAGATCAAGGATGTACAGATGGTGCGATATTACGGTCATTACTTTTTGAATCAGTTTATAAGAGGAAAACCAATACGATTTGGCTTCAAGCAAGAGGTCATGTGCAACCGGTTACTGTTTTCGTGCTGAATAATACGAAGGCAAACAAAACGGTGCGTTTCAAGTTGAAAATTAGGGTTGTCGCGTATTACTACGCGAATTTATAAAAAAAGGGACACCAGTGGAGGGACTCCCAATTTTTCTATACATACGATTGACTGGCCACACTGTTCAGTAGGCAGTGCTGAGTTCAACACCCCTGGCGGCTAGTAGTAGTAGTCATCTATCGTCATTTCGTCATTGCTCTATCAACTTTTTAACTGTGTGCTTGTACAGTACAGCCTTTTTTTCAACTGGACCGGAACGCCATCTTGCCTTCTATCAGCACATGTCTGCCTTTTGATCATTTATCATTTATCGGCCCTAGACGGCCTTTTTTGTGGCAGTGGTGGTTCCTTTTATACTGTGCCATTCAACTTAGTAAGCAGCTTTATTCCAATTCGCTTCAAATAGTGGATTAACAGGTGAATCAATTCGTCAATCGGTAAGTCAGCCTATTTTATCCTTTGCATCCTCCTTACCCCTGGGGTATTATTCTTATTACTATTATCATTATTATTATTCCTTCTACCTGGGAGTGGTCTGACTTGCTGGCGGATGTTTATTCACTCTTTTACATCATTCATCAACTTACGCTACACTTCTGCTGCTTCACCTAATTATTCGGCACTACCTACAACTTGTGAGCACTGTTTTACACGCATCCAGTGTGCGTCCAGTTAATCTCAGCCTCCTTCTTAGCGCTGATTCAGGGTAGCCTCGTCTTCAAGGTATTTCCCACTTTATATTTGTTATTTATTATCAAAGGTGATTTAAGGGCCTTTTAACATTTATCCTCTATTTTATACTTTTTGCTCTGATCTTTTCCATAGGCCAGAGCTGGTCCTCCACTTCATAGGAAACCGGATTGTGGGGGCTTGCCTCTACGTCTGCCGTTTTCATTCATTCACACCAGCATCTTGGATCTGCATGGGCTTCGACAGCTTAATCCAGTCCATTACCAGTGCGCCTGACATCGGCGTTGCCGGCTGAAGACTGGGTTTTGGGGTATCATCACCAAAAGGGATGTAGTGAAGAGAAATAAACGCATAGTCGTTGGAAACACTAAAAGACTAGTTCTTATTTTTCGACCACCTGATTCCTGATCTTCAGCAAGTGGGTATTTCCCGTTTAAATACTCCACATTTACTACCAGAGGGTTTTCTTTAATCTTAAACTGCATTCTGGGCCGTTTCAAATTGGTTTCATCATTACTATAGAGGACATACTTCATTTCCGTTCTGGGCTCTCTTCCTTCTGGCTACATCCGGTAAGGAATTTTACAATTTCCCTTTAAATCATCTTTATTTTACACGTGTCTGGTGACCCCAATCACAGGGATTTACGACCCCTTTGCTTGAGTGTCGCTTGCACTGAATACAGTGTTACCATCACTGTTTAATCTAGCCCTGTCTAGTATTGTTATCGGCTTATTGCCTGTGTGTATTAAGGAGTGTGGATAAGCACCAACTTAGCGTGCACCCCCCTTAGCACTTACTTCCGGTCTTGGGTAACCATTTGACTCTTTGAGCTTACTTTTATACATTGCCTTGTATTTCACTTTGTATTTTGTATACTTACATTCTTCTATGCTTCTAGATACCTTTTATTATACTTAAATTGTGTATACCTTACTTTATATTTTTTGTCTTGATTGTATACTTACATGCTTCTATGCTTCTAGATACATTTTATTATACTTAATTGAAGTGTGATCCACATTTTATTATACTTAATTGAAGTTGTGATCCACATTTGCACATCTTGGTATCCTTGTTACTTCGTAGGGTAAGTGTGCCTTTTACTCTACTATTTGATTTCTGTTAACTTTTGTGCTCTAGTGACTTCCTTTGATTCACCATGTCACCCCATTTGTCTGCCAAGGCATTTAATCGCATATGCCGATTAGCTATTCGCGGTTATAATCAAATTCAAGCAGAAATTGATAGGTTTTCGCAGTCCATTTCTACCCCTGTGACTGAGTATCAAGCCCTTTTAGATGCTCTTCAAAATGATCACAATAATGTCAAAGGGGAGCTCACTCCTTATCGGGAGTTAGCTGAGGCCTTGCCTGACCTTACCCTTGAGATTCTCGACCAACAGTTGGAGGCTGTTGGCGATTGTTACACAGGGCTTGTGCGACGACTATCCTCATTAATTCGAGTTTCCTCATTACCGACGAGCTCTACTAGGCTTAGCATTGATCCTCAAGACATTAACACTACTATGTCTACTGCACCTTCTTCTATTAACACCTCTAACGCTTTTTATCCGGTGCAGTCAATACCTAAATTCTCTGGGAGACCTTCGGATTGGCGCGGGTTTATTTCCCGTTTCGAATCCATTATCGATACGAGTAACCAACTAAATTCAATTCAAAAGTTTCAATTTCTTTATGATGGTCTGGATTCCAATTCACAAACCTTAATCTCGCATTTGGATTTCACACCTGAAATGTACCCAGTAGCTTTGAATATCTTAAAGAAGCGTTATGATGATCCTCAGGGCATCATTGATTATCATGCTAACGGACTTGTTGGCCTTTCTAAACCGGGCTCCTCCTTTAAGGACTTTGCCACATTTGTGGACACTTTAAATGTACACTATCGTGCACTGGCGGCTCTGCCCCAGGTTGATGAACATCAAGCCATTATAGTTTCACTACTGGTCTCGAAATTTGATCCAGCCACCTTACATGAATATAAAAAATATCGGCGGAGAGTTGCTCAAAATAACTCCACGGTTACAGTCAACCAACTCCTCGAATTTCTCGATCAAAGCTTGAAGGAGAGACAGTTGGACGTCTCTCACCCAACTGCAACTTCAACTCCGACTCCCAAATCAAACTATAAGCCTAAGCCTAGATTTAACCAGTCTAAATTTAAGGCGCCTGTCTATGCGGCCGAACCATTAGACTTAACATATACTTGCAACTTTTGCAATCAAGCTTCACACATTATATTTCATTGTGAAGACTTTAAAGCCAAGTCACCCCGCGAGCGTTACAATTTCATTAAATCCAAGAACCTTTGCATTAATTGTTTGCGGAACCACTCCATTTCCCAATGCACTAATCGCGCGAAATGCAAAAGGTGTGGGAAGCCTCACCATACTCTCTTACATTTTGGAACTTCTCCCACGAAGAGAGTTGAATCTCCTAAACCCAAGTCTCCTCCTTCGAGGCCTGGTAATACTACACCACCCGGAACTTCTAGAGCTCCTCAGCCTGAATCATCACCACCTACAGTGTCAGTGACTGTACCAGCCCATGTTGCTGCTACGACTGTGCCCACTAAGCGGCAGTCACTCTTACTCGCGACCACACTCGTCCGCATTCAAACATCCCCGCACTCCTATTTGGTGCTTAGGGGAATTTTAGACACCGCAGCTGGAGCCTCTTTCTTAACTGATCGTTGCGTACAGAGATTAGGATGTCGGCGTTGGCATTCTCCAATTTCTGTTTCCGGGATAGGCAATACTACCGCAACAAATAAGGGCGTCTGCTCCCTTGATATTGCTACTATAGGTGGTTCCATCCTTGCACCTCAACACCCATTTATCATTTTAGATAAAATAGCAGTCACAACTCCTACTGTTGAAGTAAATGCTTCAGTACGTGAAGCAGCCAAACATTTGGTTTTAGCCGATCCCTCTTTTGATAAACCTTCTAGGATCGATTGCATTTTAGGCTCCGATTTAGCCTCTTTGTTATTTGGTCAAGGCTCTCCTATCACGTTAGGAACGGATATGCCAGTAGCGGTACCTTCTCCGTTTGGCTATATTCTCTTGGGATCAGCCCCAGTGGCAACTTCTCCTTCTTCGGGGTCTACTTCAAACCCCATTACTTCAACTTCTTCTGCCGTAGCCGCATGCTGCGCAGCACCCGACAATGAGTTACATGCCCTTGTAGAGAACTTTTGGCGGGCTGAAGATTCACCCCCAGTTTCTCCTGCACCTTCTCCACAGGAACAGCTGTGCGAGCAATTTTACCGCGACACCACTACACGTGATGCCTCCGGTCGGTATCAGGTTAGATTACCTTTCATTAATAACGATCCTTCCTTAGTGGCCAACTCATATGCTGCCGCGTACTCACGCTTTTGCGCCTTGGAACGAAAGTTTAAAACAGATCCTAACTTTCAGAAACTATATATTGAATTTATGCAAGACTACCTTGACCAAAGCCATATGCAATTAGCTGATGGACCTGTCTCTTATTATATTCCCCATCATGGGATTTTCAAGAATCATGGGGACAACCCCAAGATTCGCGTCGTCTTCGACGCCTCCGCTAAAACCCCCAGTGGTACTTCATTAAACGATCTTTTGTTTGCTGGTCCTAAATTGCACCCTCTTTTATCCGATATAATTTCATTGTTCAGATAATATCCATTTGTCTTTTCCTGTGATATTAGGCAAATGTTTCGCCAAATATCTATGCATTACGAGGACAGACAGTTCCAATGCATTTTATGGCGGTCATCTCCAGACCAGCCTATACGCACTTATTACTTAAACACTGTTACATACGGCACAAGATCAGCTCCTTATCTGGCACTCCGTACACTGGCTCAGCTTGCCGATGATGAGGAAACAAATTTTCCTGAGGGAGCTGCTGCTTTAAAAAGAAACATATTTGTCGATGACGTTGCCGTGGGTGCGTACTCCCTGACAGCAGCTATACGTCTGCGTAATCAACTTATTACGTTATTACACTCTGGAGGCTTTGACCTCCGTAAATGGGTTGCTAACCACCCTTCCCTACTTATGGGAATCCCGTTGGAGCACCACGTTGCTTCCACTTCTTTCAGCACCACTTCAGCGTGCTCTATTTCTTTATTGGGCGCATTATGGAACCCTACTACGGATTCCTTTAGCATTCGACTTGACATCAAGTCCAGCCCCAGTGGCACTGTTACCAAACGTTTGGTACTCTCTTTTATAGCCCAAATTTTTGACGTATGCGGTTGGCTTGCACCCTTTACATTCAACTTAAAGGCCTTCTTACAAGCCTTATGGAGACAGTCTCTTCAATGGGACACTCCTTTGCCAGAGCAACTTGCCTCTCAATGGCAATCTCTTATTCATGATTTTTCTACTTTGGAGCAGGCAACATTACCTCGCCCACTCACGCCCACTGCGGCTACTACTTCCTACATCCTTCATGGATTCTCTGATGCCTCAGCACGAGGTTATTCAGCTGTTTTATACTTGGTTGGGGTGGAATCGAGCTCACCTCCAGCCCTTTTATGCGCTAAAACGCGCGTTGCTCCTTTACACACTTTAACTATTCCACGATTGGAACTGTGTGGAGCTCATTTGTTGGCATCACTTGCCGCTCATTACTTGAACTTATTTTCTTCTATTCTTACTATCACAAGTGTCCACCTCTGGACCGATTCGCAGATCGTTCTGCATTGGGTACAATTACCTCCTTATAAGTTCAAGGTTTATGTTTCAAATCGGGTATCCCAGATTCAAGATTGGGTTCCCACTGCCACTTGGCATTATGTACCCACTAATGACAATCCAGCTGACATTGCTTCAAGAGGTTGCAATGCCTCTACACTTCTTAACCATACACTGTGGTGGCACGGACCATCATGGCTGTCTACGCCCTCTTCAAGGCCTAACATTGGCCCTTTGGCTCTTCCGCATTCAGTCTCATCGGAATTTTCACTCCAAGCTGAATGCGCTACTGTAGTTCCGATTCCTCCTGTGCAACTATTTGATCACATTCCATCATGGAGTTCATTACTCCTTGTGATTAAACTTATACTCACTTGGAAGTCCAAAGTCAAGGGGTATCCCCCCCCGGCATTGAGTCATGTGATTACTGCTATTTGTTTCTACATTCAAAGGATTGCCTTTGAGAAAGATATCTCTGCCTTACGATCAGGACGATCTTCCTCTGCCGGACTACAGCGTTTAACGCCTTTTATTGATTCTAATGGGTTAATTCGAGTCGGCGGTCGACTCCAAAATACTACTTCTCTTAAAACTTGTCATCCCATTATTTTACCTAAGAGCCATTATTTAGTCAATTTACTGATTGACCATTATCACACTTTATTTCTTCATTCAGGGCTAAATCTTACACTCTATCATCTTTCACGTTCCTTTTGGATTCTGTCAGCCAGACAAGCTATTCGTTCACGCATCCATAAATGTATGGTGTGTTTTCGGGCCAAACCATCCCATAACGTTCCCTTAATGGGTCAACTTCCATCAGCGAGGGTCAATCCCTCCTTTCCTTTTACACATACGGGCATGGATTTTGCAGGGCCATTTACAATTCGGATCTCGGACTGTCGTAAGGCTCTTACTGTCAAAGTTTATCTTTGCATATTTATATGCTTCTCTACTAAAGCTGTTCATTTAGAGCTGGCATCGGATCTTTCCACCAGTGAATTCTTAGACGTTCTACAGCGTTTCATTAGCCGACGCGGCTGTCCTGCCCATCTTTATTCAGACTGCGGAACTAATTTCGTTGGCGCTTCTACCGCCCTTACACGAGCACTTCAATCATTACAAGCGGAGTTACAATTTTCTAAACTTATTAATGATTTTTGTTTTTCAAAATCTATATCATTTCATTTCAACCCACCTTCTGCACCTCACCAAGGAGGGCTGTGGGAACGTGCTGTTCAATCAGCTAAATACCATTTGAATAGGCTCATTGCCAATTACATCCCCACTTACAAGGTCTTAAATACTCTTGTTATACGCATTGAAGGCATCTTAAATTCTAGGCCTCTTTCTACCATCTCCAGTGATCCTAATGATTTCTCTGCCTTGACTCCGGCCCACTTTCTATTGGGTAGATCTTTGATTGAACCACCGGATGCGGATGCGGCCATTCAACAATGTTCGCCTCGCCAACTACACTGGATTCAGACCGTCATTAAGGAGTTTTGGACACGCTGGAAATCTGAATACCTTCCAGCCCTTGCACCTCGTGGGAAGTGGACCTCAACCTCCCCTAATCTTTCGGTTGGAGATCTCGTATTGATTGATGCTGATAACACTCCGCCCTCTTGTTGGCCTTTGGCCCGTGTACTGCAGGTCTTTCCTGGTACAGATGGTATAGTACGACGTGCTCGTCTCAAAACTGCAACTTCAGAGCTTACTCGTCCAGCAGTTAAGCTCTTTCGCCTTCCAATTTATGATTAAATTGCAAGCTACCTTCATTAACTATTCTTATTCTTATGTTTCTTGTTCCGCTAGTTATTTCAATCAGTTTTACACTTCATTAGGTTTTTGTATCCTCTCAAGAGGTTGCCTTATATAATTTATCTCAAGGCCCAGCGCCAAAAAATCCTCCTGTTGGCCCCTATCTAATCTTCTCAAGACCTCTCGACGACGTTGACCCCTTGGGTTCAGTCTCTTAATCTTGCTCCGTAGCATGACTTCCCTTGGGCGAGTCTGAGTGGAGGCCGGGTACATATCTGCTTATTCTCTCGTTACTCTCTCCCTGTAGCCACAGCGCTACACCTGAGCTTTGCTCATTTGTATATACACTTTATCGCTTACGCCTCTATGGCTTATATTTAGTTAACTACGATTTTCACATGGAGTCATTCTCCTTTTGGCCCCCAGTGTCGCGTATTACTACGCGAATTTATAAAAAAAGGGACACCAGTGGAGGGACTCCCAATTTTTCTATACATACGATTGACTGGCCACACTGTTCAGTAGGCAGTGCTGAGTTCAACACCCCTGGCGGCTAGTAGTAGTAGTCATCTATCGTCATTTCGTCATTGCTCTATCAACTTTTTAACTGTGTGCTTGTACAGTACAGCCTTTTTTTCAACTGGACCGGAACGCCATCTTGCCTTCTATCAGCACATGTCTGCCTTTTGATCATTTATCATTTATCGGCCCTAGACGGCCTTTTTTGTGGCAGTGGTGGTTCCTTTTATACTGTGCCATTCAACTTAGTAAGCAGCTTTATTCCAATTCGCTTCAAATAGTGGATTAACAGGTGAATCAATTCGTCAATCGGTAAGTCAGCCTATTTTATCCTTTGCATCCTCCTTACCCCTGGGGTATTATTCTTATTACTATTATCATTATTATTATTCCTTCTACCTGGGAGTGGTCTGACTTGCTGGCGGATGTTTATTCACTCTTTTACATCATTCATCAACTTACGCTACACTTCTGCTGCTTCACCTAATTATTCGGCACTACCTACAACTTGTGAGCACTGTTTTACACGCATCCAGTGTGCGTCCAGTTAATCTCAGCCTCCTTCTTAGCGCTGATTCAGGGTAGCCTCGTCTTCAAGGTATTTCCCACTTTATATTTGTTATTTATTATCAAAGGTGATTTAAGGGCCTTTTAACATTTATCCTCTATTTTATACTTTTTGCTCTGATCTTTTCCATAGGCCAGAGCTGGTCCTCCACTTCATAGGAAACCGGATTGTGGGGGCTTGCCTCTACGTCTGCCGTTTTCATTCATTCACACCAGCACCTTGGATCTGCATGGGCTTCGACAGCTTAATCCAGTCCATTACCAGTGCGCCTGACATCGGCGTTGCCGGCTGAAGACTGGGTTTTGGGGTATCATCACCAAAAGGGATGTAGTGAAGAGAAATAAACGCATAGTCGTTGGAAACACTAAAAGACTAGTTCTTATTTTTCGACCACCTGATTCCTGATCTTCAGCAAGTGGGTATTTCCCGTTTAAATACTCCACAAGGGTGCTTCCGTCATATTGAAAAATATTTCAATCATTGATAATCTTTCAAATCTATTTTCTATTATTTTTTTTTTAATTTTCTATTACTTACAACTAAGAAAACCAGTTAAATCCACAGAGCTAATAAATAGATGTTTCAATAAGACGTAACAACTTGTACTCAGTTTTGAACATCCAATCTGCCACGATCCCCAAATGGGACTTTTTTAAAAACATTTTATTTTTTTATATAATGCATTATTTTATAAATTTCAGTTATTAATGACAATTTTGACTCAAACTAAACATGATAGAGCAAAAAAAAAAAAATACATTTAAAAAATTTGGCAGTTAATGGGTTAAACTTTTGTAAAATACTCTATGAAACACGGAACCCCAGTAATGTGTATATATACTCTAAATACAGAATATTATCTATCTATCTAACAAAATACCAATACTAATAATTAAAATTAAATGATAATGTTTATTAATAGTAATGGTAAATAAATCAGATTAGTATAAAAAAAATAGCTATCTAGTAAGAGTTCCTCAGTAAGCGAACCTGCGTTGTGCGACCCTGTAGGCCGATACTCGAACCAGATAGCCACACTAATACTCTACTGAATATTAAAACTGTCCGGTAGGACAGTTGTATAAGGGTTGATCGTCAAAAAATGCACGAAAAAGCGTAACGTTCAAAAACACCCAACTTTGACAATTTTTTTCCCTTTTTCTATAAAAGATAAAATTCCCAAATTTTCTTTATAATATAGGGCGAATCCTTCTTTATGACTGTAATTTTTTGCAACAACATAGATCTAATAGATTTCGAGAAAAAAGTTGCTGAAAATGAGGAAAAACGGCATTTTCAAAAATTGGTCTTGTTCTTGTTGTTGTTCTTGTTGTTACCCTTATTGTAAACAACGTAGCGCCTAAACGCGTGAACCGATTTTCATGAATGAGGTGTCATTCGATTCGGACTTTTATGTAGATGTGCATTTTGGGGGTCTCGATGCTGTACATCGAATGGGAGAGGCGTTATGTAAGGCCCCCTCCAAAATGATTATTACTAATTACTCTGTAAATCTTGGCCCGATTTTGATAAAATTTGGTAGGATGATAGGGTTATGGCTCCCCTATGTAACAATAAAGCGACGATCTGCTCTTACACTTATTAAGGGGAAGTATAGCAATCGTTTCAAATTATCGACATGTGAACCGATTTTCATGAATGAAGTGTCATTCGAATCGACATTTTGTACAGATTTGCACTTTAAAAGTCTCGACGCTATGCCTCATAAGGAGGGGAGATTGCCCCACCCAAATAAGGCCCTTTCTAAAACTATTATTACCAATATTTCTATAACGCTTAGTCCGATTTTGATAAAATTCAGCTCGAATAAGTGGTTAAAGCTCCTCTGCGTTGCTGTGAAGTGCTATCATGCTCTTGCACCTACTAAGAGGAAGTACTGCAATCGTTTAAATTATCAATGAGTGAACCGATTTAAATCAATGAATTGTCGATTAAAAAATCTTTGTCTCTTTGCCTTTTAGGGAGAAGTACTGCAATCGCAATTTATTTTTCTTACTCCTCTTAAAAGGAAGTACTGAAATCGCAGTTTAATTTTGCTATTTACGTACAAATACCTTCCTATATTATTCCAAACGTTTTTTAAAAAAAATTGTTATTGAGGATGGTTTGGGGGACCGCAACTATATTCAGTCTTTAAAAAGATCTCTCCATTGGTAGTTATGGTTCCGACTTAACACCTTATCAGGTTATAATGATAGAATTGCTTATTCCAAATTTTAAAAAAATCTGTAAAGCAGATATGTAACATTCCAAATAGGCAAAAAGGAAAATCTATCCTAAAGGTACAAAAATCTCCTTAACAAAAACTTACAGTTTAAAATGTTAAGTATAAGGGTTGATTAAACGCCAAAAGGTACACAAATCAGCGAGTACCCAACATTTCATTAATCCTTCATTAATATTTAAGCAATTCTACTGCATTAATTTTCATTAATAAGTTATTTTTTAGAATTTATTAGATGTCACAGACCCTTATGCTGGCCATTTTCGTCTACAAAATATATGTTCAAGTAGCACTGTAGATTGACTGTCATATCTAGTTATTTATAATAATCTAACTATTAATTCCAGGTTAAAAAGAAAAACGTTATAAAAAATATAAAAAAATTATGAGGCTAAAAAATTCAAAACCTTTTTTTTAAAAAAAACTTACACCAACATACATCAATGATTTTGTTTATTTTATTTATTTATTTTTATTTTTAAATAAAAATCGTTGGTTTAAGTTCATTCTTCGATTAAAGTAATTGTTATTTTATGAAGTAGTCAAACGTTTATAATAATAGGTAATAATTATCTGGCTTTATCGCAAATAATATAGTTTTCTTCAATTACATTCTCAATCTAGGTATTCATCCCACAATGTTGTATATATATATATATATAATATAAAATAAATAAGATATGCATCTTTTTAGGACAGCTAATTATTCCAGTATTTTACTATAAGTTAAAATTAGGAGGACTAAATTAAAATTACAATTGAGAAGTGAGTAAATATTGTTGAATAATCTACTTGTTATAACTGTGTGTTATTTGTACTCACGAATATTTCGGTAAGACGAATTCAAGACAGTAGCCTATTCTAACCTTGTCTTTTTCTACTTTAACATGCATGTACTGTGACATCTAATAAATTCTAAAAAATAACTTATTAATGAAAATTAATGCAGTAGAATTACTTAAATATTAATGAAGGATTAATGAAATGTTGGGTACTCGCTGATTTGTGTACATTTTGGCGTTTAATCAACCCTTATACTTAACATTTTAAACTGTAAGTTTTTGTTAAGGATTTAACACTAAACCTACCGACATTTATGCATAACAGTAGAGTAAAAAGGAGGCTTCTGGCTCAGTAAAGATGGCGGACTAGGATGAAGTAGGGGTGGCGGGTGCAGTTTATTCCTGCTCTATCCTTCTCTCCACTCTCTTAAGATGCATCTTTCTCTTCTCTCCACACTATTAAGGTACATCTCTCTCTCTCTCTCTCTCGCCCATCCATATTAGTTAAAACTAAATAATAGTTGATTTGAATTGTGAAAATAAAATACTTAAATGGGTGAATAACCTGAAAAATCTCAACTAGCTTGCGTGAACATGCTCAAACTCTCTCTCTCTCTCTCTCTCGGTTAGTTTCTCTTGCTGCAGACATCAACTACATATATAATACTCATCATGTGTAGAAGCGGTGTAGTCCCACACATTCTCTACTTAGAGAGGGACCGGTTTTAAAAGACTATATAATAATACTATTGCAAATACGACACAGTCAGTCAACTTGCTTTGACTCCATTGAGCACTTCCTGCAGATTCTTCTATTATTAATTAAAAAATGGCAGATCAATGGAAAGTGATTTCAGTGAGTGATAATTATAATAAGTTTGTTACAACATTTCCCACCATTACACTAGCCGATTTGGATTTAGTACTAGCTTATATCAATCTACGTGATGATTTGAAATCTTTAGAAAAATACTCTAAAGAATATATTGTTAAGGCTGCTAATGAACATTATATTAACTGTGTTTGGTCGAATCCGAAGCAGACTGTTGGGCCAGATACTTGCCCTTGTTCGAACATTGCTTGGTTATCCTACCACATTACCAAAGAATTAAATCTGCTATGCAAAGGAGGGATAGATGATGAGAATTAGTGTAACATAGTCAGTTTGTGACAAGATGGCGAGTGGTACAGGATTGCAGCTTACAACCAGCTTCTCGTTGAACGCCAAACACTCAAAACAACTGGTAACAGGCTTGTCTGAAGATGGTGCACCACTTATTGCATTCAAAACAAAAAAAACAGTTATCTACTTAAATGAGGAAGATTGGTCAACTCTACAAGCTAACAAGCAAGTATGTGATGATTTTTTTGGTAAAAAAAACGGATCCGTACCGGCTGAAGTACAACTACAGCATGCAACAGTTTTCTTTGAGATGTTCACCCATAAAACTATGGTTATACGAGGAAAACCATCATGGTTAGAAGATCTCCTTCAATATCACCCTCCGAAGATAATTTTTTTAAAAAATGAATATTTTAAACTAGTGAGTTTAATAGACGATGTTAATAAACAATTTACTTATTTAAGAAAAATATTAAACTGTTGTAACACTGGTGTAAAAACTATTGAATAAATTTTGTTTATACAAAATAATCTGTTTTCATTTTTTATTATGTTCCTTAATGATGTGGAAGGTTAATTAAAAAAAAAAAAAAAAAAAAAACTACACAATTTTATTACAAAAACTTTATTATTCTACTAAATCATTTTTATTTATCCAAGAAGGTTTCCTAAAACCTAACCACTTTACATACAGCTTATCTTGTTTACGTCTTAGTATTTTTTCTACAAGATATACATCTTTATATTTAGTTTTCTGCAGTTCTTTTGCATAAAATGCTCCTTGAATAGGTTGTCCTGTCAAGTCTTCCAACAAGTAAGTATATGGAATAGTGTTGCGGACATTTATAATTTTAAATACTTCGGTGCTCCAATTGGGTGTGTAACCTCTGCTAAATATAGTTCTCTTTTTCGAAACACGTACATAGTCTCCTTCTTTAAAGCGTTGTTTATCTATCCTTTTTACTTTAGAAGAGTATACATTAGCTAGTAAGAATGCTTCATTACTAGAATTTACTTCCGATGGTGTCATACCAACCGTACTGTGTACTTTGTTGTTGTAGGTATCTATGAGATCAGGTAAATGCTTTGTATAATTATAGCTTCCTCTGAGACTAAATAAGCGATACAACATAGATTTAAAGGTTCTATTAAATCTTTCTACAATTGAACTTTTAACTTGGCTGTAAGTACTATAGTGATTAATGTTGTGCTTCTTCATGAGTTTCGTGAAGGAAACATTGTAGAATTCCTTCCCATTATCAGTCTGAATATTTTTCGGTACTCTTCCACTTGAAATAAAAATATCATTCATAGCTTTAGTGATATCTTTAGCGCTTTTGGATTTAACAGGTTCCACCCAGGCGTACTTTGAAAAACAATCAATCACTGCTAATATATATTTGTAACCACTATTTTGACGAGCATATGGTATCATTTCCATTAAATCAGCTTGCCACAAATCATCAATACCTTTGAGCAATGTACGCCTTCGAGGGTAGCGTGAACGTGCTGGTCTGTGAAGTTCAACAACTACAGCCTCTTTGCTAGACATGACTTTATGGTTCAAAAATCGTTTTAAGCGTAGCAGCAGTTATAGGAACATTTGGATTCAATAAACTTATTCGATTCCTAAAAACAGTGAATAAACCGCGCACAAAATTATCTGTCACTTTTTTTCGGGCTTGGTCATACGTTTCTAAAAGATAACGTTTACTAACAAAGTGTTCTTGTAAATATGTATTTGTTACTAAATCTAACTCTTTTATATACTTTTCCAATTCTTTAGTTACAAATTGTTCAAGATAAATCTTATTAACAGCATCTGAACTATCAACTGGATTATTGATTCCAAGTAATCGTTTATTTTCAAAGTCGATATATTCTCCATCTTCATCATCACTAGCATGAAATACTGTTTTTAAGTGATGCAAAGGTCTACCAAACTTGTCTATAGACATATCGAAAACCAAACAACAACTGATAATTTATTCCACAAGTAATTCCTAATAAATAATATCTGCCTCTCTCAACTCTTCGATTATAGAATGAATTTCATTTCCATGTCCAGTGTGACCAGCATTTGTTGATGCATATAAGAGCCGAAGTCGATCCACTAATTCATTTGGATCATCCCAATGTTCATAAACATTTTGCCCCACATCCATACCTTTACCAGTAGTAGTGGTCGTATGTCTTAGACCGTATCTTCTTTTAATAGGCTTTGTTGCAATTGTAGTCCGAGGTGTCCTAGTAACTTGATCTGCGGTTGATGGTGGTGTGAAATAGGGTTGAGCCGACTGTTCACCCTTAGAAGGATAAAATAAAGGAGCTATTATATTTTTGTATTTGAATCCTTTGCTTGAGCTAAGATGTTTTTCATCACTAAATTGTTGTTTATGTGCGTTACTAACTTCTAAAATATCCTTATAATTTTCCAAATCTTCTACAGTGTATTTGTTAGGCTTTTTTAAAAATAATAATTGTAATAACCCAGGAGTACCTTTATACCAGTTTCCATTTACATTGATATCATTATCCTCAATGGCTACCTGTGCATTTCCTATCGTCATGCCTCCAGTAGGTAACACTCTAATGCCGTATCTATCATCTAGATCTTTAGTATCTGAAGTCATATGTTTCAATAAATATGGTTTTATTAAAGATCCTATATCTTCTACTTCTTCTAAGCTTTTCTCCAATTCCTCTTTACTATGTATTTGTTTTATTTGCTCTAGAGGAGAATCATCATCTTCAAACGTCTCTTCTTCCATTTTAATATCTAAAACATCCTTTCGTGGTATAGGAGTTGAAGCTTTAAGCGGTAATTTTACTTCTTCTTCTTCTTTGAGCGGTAATTTAACATATTCTTCAAGTGATGTCGTAGAAGTCGAAGCGTCAGATTTTAAAGCGGCTTTTTTAGAACGCTTTTTATTCTGTTCAACTAACTCTTGAAGCGGTTTTGTAATGGGCTTTAAACTTCTTTCCAGATCTTGCTGTGATAATTGAAGACCTCTCTTTAAACTTTTGAATTTTTCTCGCAGAGATTTAGAAGTTTTGATAAGATGTTGTGTAACTTTAGGATCCATAATGAAAAATGATAGACCGATGGAAAATATTGCTCTATATATAGATGTATGTATCTAAACCTTTTCGAAATCTACCATTGTGTACGTCTCTTGTTTTATCTATTGTTAGAAAACTGTACGGTGCATCCCAGCAGACCTCACACATTTCTTTAAAACTATTAAATGACACACTTGGTGAACTTACATGATCGTTATAGATATGCCTTAAATTTAAATCATCCTGCGTAAAAATTATAATAAAATTGGCATTATCACGTATAAGATGTTTAGGAATCCTTGCATAGCTTTGTGTTAAATAGAAACAATCAATTCCTCTATGCCTACCCATACTGAAATACTGTCTGATTATATCCTGTTGATCCATTGCAATATCATCAAATACTATGATAGAATTCTTTTCAGCATTGTCAGGAGTGATTACCTGCTGCGTATCGTTGATTTTGTGAAAACCTATTTCTGGTACTAATTTGAATACGTTTTCTAAATATAAATACTTTTCTTGTTGGAGAGATCGGCTACATAAGTACACATTTCCAAATTTTAACCCATTCGGTTGTAAAAGCAAACATGCTATGAGATTAGTTTTACCAGACCCCGAACTACCACAAATAAGTGCACGTATATTATCAGGCAACAATTGGCCATGGTGACCTTCATTTGCTTCCTGTTCTTCACCTGAAGGAATCACGTTATAAACAGGTAGACGTTCACGTTGTTTCTCCAAACGCATACTGATGATGATGGGTCTAATTCACAACCTATATAAGCATAATCAGAGCGAAAATAGTCATCATAATGAGAAAGAAAACAACGGGTAAAGGTCTAATAAATTCAGTGATTAACAAGCTTCCATTTGAAGCGCATATTCCAGGATATAGATTTTGTGGCCCCGGAACTAAATTACAAGAAAGATTAAGCCGTGGTGATAAAGGTGTTAACCCTCTAGACGAAGCCTGTAAGGAACACGACATTGCATATTTTAAAAACAAAGATTTGAACTGAAGGCATAAAGCTGATCGCATCTTAGCGGAAAAAGCTTGGCAAAGAACAAAGTCAAGTGACTCATCTTTTGGTGAAAAAGCTGCTGCTTGGGCTGTTACTAACGCTATGAAAATGAAAGTAAAATTGGGAGGAGGTGATGGTATCAAGAAGAAGAAAAAAATTTACAAAGATGTAATAAGTGCTGCTCGCGTCACATCGCCTACATCAATTAGTGGAGCCTCCAAAGCGGCACTCAAAAAAGCTAAAAAGTTTTTATCAAAATCAAAACTAGACAAAATACCAAGAATATTACCAGTTCCAAGAACTGGAGGTATTCTCCCTTTTCTGGTACCATTATTTGCAGGTTTATCTGCTCTTGGAAGTCTAGCAGGTGGAGCAGCTGCGGTTGCTAAGGCAGTTAAAGATACGAGAGATGCTAGAGACCGTCTAGAGGAAATGAGGCGTCACAATCTGAAGATGGAGGAGCAAAAAATTGGCCAAGGTTTCTACCTTAAACCTTATAGAAAAGGATATGGTCTTTATATTAAGCAATATTGACTACTACTACCTAACAGAGCTCTCACAAATATAGAGTTGATGAAATTTGCCAAAAACGTACCTCATTTTAGAGGTGTTTATATGCGTGATTCTTTGCCAAGTTATCCTAAAACTAATGAATGTGCTATTGTAAATCTAGATTCAGTGAAAAACATAGGTACTCATTGGGTCGCCTATATTAAAAAAAATAATAAAGTAATTTATTTCGATCCTTATGGAAATCTAAGACCACCGTTAGAACTTTTACATTATTTCAGAAACTGTGATATTACATACAATCGTAGAAGATATCAAGATTGGAATACACCATATTGTGGGCATTTATGTTTGAAATTTCTATATAATAACGATGAATAAGCATTTACGGAATTCAGTCATGTCGTACACCTTTACCTTAACAGGAGCTTCAAGCATTCTTAGTGCAGATCTTTTTCCACCAATTAATTTATTAGACAGTGGTGGTGATTATAGCATTGGTTTATTAAGTTTTCAGTCATACAATTCCATACCGAATATCATTGAAGGAGTTAACAATCTTTTTCATTATGGAGACAATGTTATTAGTTTACCTACAGGAACTTATGAAGTGGAAGCTATAGCACGTTATCTTAAATCACATATAAGTTCTACAGATTCATTGAAATTGAAAGGTAATACCAACACATTGAAGGTGGAATTAACATGTACACAACCTGTTTACTTCAATAAAGAACATTCGATCGGCCCTTTACTGGGCTTTACTAAACATGAGGTGTTAGAAAAAATGATCGCTCATAAATCAGACGAAATTGTACAGATTCATAGTGTCAATACAGTTGCAATTAACTGTAATATAGCATCCGGTTCATATAGAAACGGGAAACCAGGACATACTATATATGAATTTTCACCAATAGTTCCTCCAGGATTTAAAATCTAACAAATTAAAAACTAACAAGAACCTTCTCCAGTCATTTACTTTCCAGTTATCGGTGAAGTAATCAACAATATAACACTTGTTATAACAGATCAAAACCAGAACTTAGTGGATTTTAGTGGAGAAACAATTACCATCAGATTACATCTAAAGAAAAATGGGTATTGATTTTCGAAAGTATAAAATGGATTACGCTGAAGTGAAATCAACTAGTATTCAACGGTCACCTTACCGAGCGTTAACACCATCAAATATTTACTTCCTACAAAGTATAGGACTTTTGATTAAACCAAAATGGAAGAAATACTAAATGTGGATAAAAAAGTGAGTTTTGAGGAGAGAATAACGGACTTTGAGTTTCACTCTCATCAGCCTTACAATCAATCATTAGAAAATTCTGACGAAATAATAATTGCAGTTCAACAGCAAGACATCTTCACTGTTCCATCCAAGAGTTTTCTCTACATTCAAGGACAACTGGTCCAAGAAGGAGTAGCATCTATAGATCCAAGTGTATTGAGTTAAGTGAGAAATGGATTTTTGTTTTTGTTTGACGAAATCAAGTATCAGTTGAATGGTGTATTAATTGACCATGTTCGGAATCCTGGAACTGTTAGTACTTTAAAAAATTATGCATCTCTTAGCCCAGACAAGGCATTAGGATTAGAAATGAGTGGTTGGATGATGCCTGCTGAATATGTGAAATTGGCAGATGAAAAAGGTAATTTTGATGCTTGTATCCCCCTAGACATTGTAATGGGTTTCTTCGAAGATTACAATCAAATAATTCTACAAGGAAAACATGAATTAATTCTACATCGCAGCAGAACAGATAATGATTGTATAAGAGTTTTAGGGGATCATACCAATGTTAAGGCATCTATTAAACTGAAGTCTATACAATGGAAAATGCCTTACGTTAAGGTTTCTGACGAACAAAGGTTAAAATTTTTAAATTTCATCAACAAAGGAAAAACGGTTCATATGGCATTCCGTACATGGGATTTAATAGAATATCCTTCTCTACCTGTAACAAAGAAGCATACTTGGGCAGTGAAAACTACAACAAATTTGGAAAAACCACGATATGTCATAATTGCATTTCAAACAAACAAAAAGAATAATATACAAAGTGATATGTCTCAGTTCAATCATTGTAATATATCAAATGTTAAATTGCATTTAAATTCTGAGGTTTATCCTTATGATGATCTTAACATAGACTTCTCCAAGAATCACTTTTCAATTCTATACCATATGTATCAAAAATTTCAAATGAGTTATTATGCGAAGGAAAATGAACCTATTTTAAGCAAAGAACAATTCAGGGATGAAGCTCCTATTATTGTAATAGACTGTTCTCGTCAGTCTGAGGCAATTAGATCATCTTCAGTTGACATTAGAATAGAATTGGAAGCATCAGAAACTTTTAAACCAGATACAACAGCCTACGCTTTAATTTTTCATGATTCATTAGTTGAATATAATCCACTGACAGGTTTAGTTAGAAGAATTTAATTGGTTAGAGTGGGGGAAAGAATCATATAAGTGTAGAGCTGTACACGGTTGCTTATAGTTCACCAATATGCATGCCGCAGTGATAGATATTCAATGTTATCAAAGCGATGATCCTACTTTCATCGTAAAGGAGCTGGCAATTGTTGACGTCACCGGTCAACAGAAACATTGGATGTTCAAACCGCCCTCATATGGAAACCCGTACTCACCACCCAATAGATGGGTGTACAGAAACCTACATGGAATCAATTGGGAAGATGGCGACATGGATTATTCTGAATTTGACAATGTTTTAAAGGGTGAAACTAAAAACTACACCTACCTCTATGTAAAAGGAGTTGAAAAGAGCAAGTTCTTGGGGGATATTATGGAAAAAACTGTGTATAATCTTCAAGATTTTGGATGCCCCAGCTTAAAACAACTTTGCAAACAGCATTATTCAACCAAATGTGACTATCATTGCGGAACTAAATATAACTGTGCTTTGCACTTTAGTAAAATATTAGTGCATTGGCTGCTGAACAACTACTCCAAAGTTGATTTTACTAATTCTAGTGTTCGGGAGAAATCTTTCAGCGGGTGGAAATCAACTGTAAGTCCGGAATTACTTGCCTTTAACGGCTACATCAAGATAAGAGACGATTGTGTTCAATGTATTTATTGTGGACTACAGATTTTAGAAGATGTAATTAAAGAATGTCCATGTAAATTACACAGTATTCATAATCAAAATTGTATATTGCTTAAAAAACATGGTATTAAATAAATGTATTTTTTTAAATAAAAAGAATGGTAATTTTTTTCTCTCCTTTTTTTTCTCTCTAAACTTAGGGGAAGAAATAACACATTTCTTAATTATTTTTGTTCTTTATTAGCATAAAACAAAATACATATAATCAATATTACATTTTATAATATGAATATTACTTATCACTAATTTAATACAAAAAAAAGTAAAATAAATATTTGTATAATCATCATTGACCATTTCATCTATTCATTTAAAATATGCCCCAGAGCTCGAGTATTAATTGAATCAACTATGTACCTTTTATTATCTAGGGGACATAAACTTACTTTATTCTGTTCTACAGTCATCATAAGGTGATGCTTACTTCTAAACATAATCATTGAATGTCTAATTGCTTCGTTTGTCAGTAAGCAAGCAATATAATCATCAAACTTTATGGAATGTTTTAGAACCGGCTTTTTTACCCCTTTTGCTTTTTTTATTATTTTGGAATCTCCCATTCGAAGCGAATACATTTTTGGACGGAGTCCAATAAATTCTGTTATTATTTCACCTGCAGCTTCATCCTTAAATTTACCTATAGCTGCTTTATTCTTTTGTAATTCATTAATTATATCACATGACGCTATATCTTTGAATTCCTGACGAAAGATTTGAATCAATGGGTGGTCTGATGTGGTGGGATAGTTGGACAAATCTAAATAATTTCGCATCAGCAGTGAATCTTTAAATAAATTATCTGTTTCAATGAGGTAAATATATGCATCGGTATCCATATAGCAGAGATGTAATCTATCAGGCCCATAAAATGGAAGCATTACATCATAATGATACCAGTACATATGTAATTTCGATAAATCCAAAACACTAAGACCTATGTAAATAGGTTTATTAAAAAGAATACTATTCTTGGCTAAATGTACAGCCGCCAGAGATTTGTTGTATATAACATAGTCTAGACAGTCAGGTCGAGCTATTAATTTTTCTAACTTCAGCGAATTTGATACGAGTTTGATAGAAATTCTACGTCGAACATTCTCCATAGTTTTACCAAAAACTGAATTATTAAACAATTTGTATAAGTCCTTTTCAAACTGATTTGTAGCTTTCTTACGCAGTTCCGTGTTATGCTGTATATAAGGTGCTAACCACGCTGACTGTTGGAATTGCAAAACTTTATTGATTCGCGTTAATTTTAAACCATGTGCTAACGCCTGTTTTAAGACCATATAATGGCAAACATAGTTTTTACGAGGTCTAAAGTGTGGTATTAATTTAGTTTGCCCATCTACTAAAGTATTCTCTGCTAAGAATGGCAAATCATTATGACTGTTATGGAGTTCAGGTGGATACTCGATGTCAACGTCTAATATATATCCTATTTCATCACATTCTCCTAGACTATGCAAATTTATACTGTCCGGTTCAACCCATTTGAAATCACCAGATGGGAGGAATTTAGTCATTGCAAAACCGTATAAATTGTTGCAATCTTGGTATGTGATAAAAGTTGTCGGCAATGAAGGGTTATAATCATCCATGAAATGATTATTAGCTTCAGCATATCTCTTTGTTACCTGTGAAATTCCACCCTTCACCCCCTTCTCTATCATCAAAATTTGGTCATACTCAGTGAGGAGTTGTAATTTACAATGAGTTAACCTTAACATGGCATCCCAAGACAAACCTGGTAGGGTGAAATAATAAGCCGGGTCAAGTTTATGAGAACCAATAGTTACAGTTCTAAAGTGCTCAAATACGTCCGACAGAATTAGTACATCAATTTTCAAATATAAATCACTATATTCCCCCAGAGTTTTGCATGAAAATGCATCCCAAACGTTGAGGGCGTGTTGATAATCGTCTTCACTTATATCTTCACTCTTAACGCTACTATAAAACATTTCTTTAGGGGGTAATGAATTATCGCCTAACCTGTCCCAACTTGAAATATATTCATATGGGAATACACCTTTCCTAGTCACCAAACGCATCACGTCCGGACTGAAGAATTTTGATGTTTCTGTTAAATTTGCAAGGTTTTTCACTAAGCTATCCAAACTGGAGGCCATAAATCGAAATGTATCAATAAACCTTAACTTCATTTTTTCACTGACATTTTTTGTAAAAGAGATATACCGCTCCCCCGAAGTGGGGATGACGAATATTTCTCTATCATCAAATCCTAATTGGGCGATTAAAAAATGTGCGTCATAACCACTAAGATTATGGCAGAATACTGGTACAAAATTTAGTTTTCTACATAGCAAATTACATGTGTTATGTGCGGGGCCTCGATAAACGCCTGAAATGTGTGAATGATCCTTTACCTTTGCATTTTCATCAGTAAAAGATCTATCGCACATGTAACATGTACTGGCGCAGTTGAAATTTTCTTCTTCTTCATGAGTTAGGGGTTTAATGGGTGTGTTAATGTTGTACAGATTCTCCACAGCTTCGGCAATTCTCTTTAAATATAAGATACATTCTTTAGCCGCATCTGGTCCTCTGTATATGAATGGTTCTTTGGGAAGACTATGGTCTATAGCATCTAATTCATCGCTTATTTTAATGTAAACACCGAAACTCATTGGTGTGTGTAAGTAAGTAATTGTAGTGTATGATTCATCAGGGTTAGGATTACAAGTGCTCACCGGTTCCAGTATAGTTTCAAAATCTAAGTAAATTACGACAGGGACTCTCTGTATGTAACCCCCATGTTCAAATTCAATATATGGTTTTTTTGTTGGTAACTCAACTCTGGCAGGTTTGTGTGTGTAACAGAATAATTTATGGTCTTCGTATCGAGATTCCCCGTTGTAACGTTCATCAAAATGGGTGAAACATCTTTTACATATATATTTTGATGATTTGCGTTTGGATATTTGCTTACTGACAAGCCTATTAAAATTTTTTATATAAACATAGTGGTAATTGTTATTTGAATTTAGCAGTAACAGATCGCGATGGTCGTCTAATTCCTTATAAACTACCTTTAGAGGATACACATCATTGTTATCATCCAGGCCAAATACATTGATGGAAATATTATTAACAGATTCAAATTTGTTAACGTCTTTAAGAGGGCTTGGGAAATTTACACAAGAAAAATTATATTTACTCTCCAATGATTTGTATTTGTTTGGACGCCCCGAATTTTTCCCATCAATAAATTTGGCCAGTATTGCATATAAAAAGCATTTATTATCAAAATTTTTGACATTTATACATGCCTTCTTGCTCTCAATAGATTTAGGCAAAGGTAAATATGTTGTAGCTTTTAAAGGATTGTGTTTGCTTACCCTCACTCTTAGTCCATCCACTGAAACCAGTGACCAACCACTCTTGGTCATAGCCGCTTCTTCTAGTTCTTTCTTTAATTTGCTGAAGGCTATATCTAGAAAGCTGTTGACGTCATCGGCTAGGTATATTGCTTTGTTAGATGTTTTCAACGCCTTTTCGATTTTCTCTCCATGTATATTTTCAAAAGTGCAGTCCACCCACAGATTAAATTTTATGGATGAATGCGTTACCAAACTTTGATGAATAATGTCTAGAATTTTTGAACGTACGCTTTCTAGAAATATTGGAAGATCCATACAACTTGGTGAGCGTACAAAATATGACGCAAGACGTCCCTGAAAAGCGGTCTCATACGGTGTTACATTATTTAGCCCTGTGGATAATCCCAAGAGCTCTTTTCTGGAAGGTTCTCCCAATCTTGATCTTTTACTTCCACAGACAGCTTCATGTAAACGGCCATTGTGTATATCAGCTTGTACACAGTTACAATGCCTGCACCTGAGAAGAAAACAAATTAATAATACGTAAATAATTACAACTTCATTTATTTATTTATTTATTTATTACTTACATGTAGCGGCCTCTGGCTGTACACTTCTTCTTATGAATTTGAAGATCTTTTTTGTAAAAATACGCTTTTCCGCATGTGCAGCCATATTTTTCACGCTCACCGTGAGTTAAAGCTCTATGAAGTTTAAACTGATAGGAGTTTTCAAAATTAATGTTGCACTCTTTGCACTGAAAAGATAAGAAGCTTTTCTTTTTTTTTTTTTTGACTTTGATATGCTAACGCATGAGTAATAATAATGGTAAAACTTACATGAACCATGATGATGAGAGCTGATGAAAAGGTATTTATTTTACTTTTTTCTTTTTATTTATTATTATTCTTAGTATCGGCTAAAACAATAATTCTAATATGAACTTCCGCCTTGTTAGAAGGCAAATGCGTAGTCTAATGTAAAAGATTTTTAGTGTTCTAATCATGAATTTAGCAATTTAAGAAGCATAAATAACTATTCATATTAACCATTAAATTTAATATATAAACAAACACGGACACGCTAAAATCCATAACCGCTTAACAAATAAGTAATTTTTAAAAAATTTTCAAATAAGTTTTTTTTTTATTATTGAAAAATTGATGTTTACTCAAACTCTAATTTAAAAGAATTATTTACACCGATTCCTCGGTATATTAAAGACATTTCTAATGTTTTATAGTTATTTATCATTCGATCAGATATTTTTAATCCATACGCTTTTGGTAGAAAACATTTAATAAATTTTAATTCATCTTGTAACTTTACCACTACCGCATTGCCTACTTTGGTATCAACACGAACTATTGAAACGATTGGGTATTTTTTATCTATTTGAAGTTCTTTTATAGATTTTGTTTCGACTATATCATATTTCACAGAATTTAAGGCTGATTTTAGATCAGACATCTGTGAAAAAAAGAAGAAAGTATTACATAATATTAGGAATTACATATAGCAAGATTGAAGTGTATACCTACATAAAAAAATATTGTGATTAGGTACTCACTCTGACAAGGCTGAAGTTCTCACAGACCGACCTCAATGAAAATGAAGTGAAGAGCTTAAAGAAGGCTCCTTTATATACAATGCATGACCACAATATTAAATATATATATATTTAGCTACTTTTTGTTGTATTTATTTAAGTTTGTTACGTTGGTAGTAAAGTTTACCACGCATATATATATTTAGCTACTTTTTGCTGTATTTATTTTAGTTTGTTACGTGGGTAATAAAGTTTACCAGATGTACGCTAAACAGCATATACACGTATGTAAATGAGTATGCAATTTATTTGTATTGTGAATTCATTTCAGTATTCCTAGTAAGGTAATGCCAGTAGGCGTGATTTAAATGTCTAAAACAACCTGTATATGCATTTGAGATGCACAACTTATAAGATATCGCAAAACATGAATCTCCTAGTTTATGACTGCATACATTGTTAGTTGAAGTTAAGTACTGAGCAACGAGTGGGAGCACTGGAATATTTAATAATTGCTTTAAATGTAGCATGGTAATTTCCAGTAAAATATTATTTAAATATTTTATTTTCACAATTCAAATCAACTATTATTTAGTTTTAACTAATATGGACATAGATAGGACGAGTTAGATGAAGTACTAACCAACCAGTGGGAGCACTGGAATATTTAATAATTGCTTTAAATGTAGCATAGTAATTTCCAGTAAAATATTATTTAAATATTTTATTTTCACAATTCAAATCAACTATTATTTAGTTTTAACTAATATGGACATAGATAGGACGAGTTAGATGAAGTACTAACCAACCAGTGGGAGCACTGGAATATTTAATAATTGCTTTAAATTTAGCATAGTAATTTCCAGTAAAATATTATTTAAATATTTTATTTTCACAATTCAAATCAACTATTATTTAGTTTTAACTAATATGGACATAGATAGGACGAGTTAGATGAAGTACTAACCAACCAGTGGGAGCACTGGAATATTTAATAATTGCTTTAAATGTAGCATAGTAATTTCCAGTAAAATATTATTTAAATATTTTATTTTCACAATTCAAATCAACTATTATTTAGTTTTAACTAATATGGACATAGATAGGACGAGTTAGATGAAGTACTAACCAACCAGTGGGAGCACTGGAATATTTAATAATTGCTTTAAATGTAGCATAGTAATTTCCAGTAAAATATTATTTAAATATTTTATTTTCACAATTCAAATCAACTATTATTTAGTTTTAACTAATATGGACATAGATAGGACGAGTTAGATGAAGTACTAACCAACCAGTGGGAGCACTGGAATATTTAATAATTGCTTTAAATGTAGCATGGTAATTTCCAGAAAAATATTATTTAAATATTTTATTTTCACAATTCAAATCAACTATTATTTAGTTTTAACTAATATGGATGGGCGAGAGAGAGAGAGAGAGATGTACCTTAATAGTGTGGAGAGAAGAGAAAGATGCACCTTAAGAGGGGGGAGAGAAAAGAAAGATGCACCTTAAGAGTGTGGAGAGAAGAGAAAGATGCATCTTAAGAGAGTGGAGAGAAGGATAGAGCAGGAATAAACTGCACCCGCCACCCCTACTTCATCATAGTCCGCCATCTTTACTGAGCCAGAAGCCTCCTTTTTACTCTACTCATAACTATTCCTACCGTGACTGGTCAAATGACCGGACTTTAAAATTACTTAAATTTCCTATTACAGACTGAGGATAATAGGGTACTTTTCCGTCAATCAAATCAAATTTATTGCTTCTAAAAATGTAAATTTTACAGCAAGGAGTTCAACATATTCTACATAAATCTAAACTAAATAATAGTTATTCTCATAGATGCACAAAAAAAAAGATAATTTTTTTTTTTTTTTCTTTTGTTACAAAAACTTACCTATATACATAAAAACATAAAGAATACAGAGACTTTCTAACATTATATAAGAACTTTGACTCTTTGTACAGTTACCGCAACTATTTTTTACGATTTAATTTACTAGTTAATATTATTTATTTATTCTGAAAATGGTACATTTCAACTTAAAATTGTTTTTGCTTTTTAATGTCTGTTTAATTTCTAATTTATAACCAGGGTTTCAATTTTTTTCTAATTTCTAAACATTTTATGACAAAGTAATATAAGTTTTTAATTTCTAACTCTGAATAGGGATTCAAGATTATATCTAGCGCATCTAACTTTAAACCCGGTAGCTTGTCAAAATACCTAATTCTAAGTGCGCTAAATGTACGGCATTCCAACAGAAGATGCTCAAGCGTATCCAATGAGCCACCTTTACAGAATGAGCAATTTTCAGTAGGGTTGAAATCATGTTTATCATCTTTAATCACAATTCTTGGGTATTTTTTATTTGCCAGTCGGATCTCTGCTATTAGTTTAAGAAAGTGCAACGGAAGTTTCAAGGACAGATAGTGCGGAATTGTACTGACTCACAAACCTAATGTAGCAGTTGTATCTTGTTTTGAATAAAGATTCTAGATCAATACTAATAAGATGATTTTTGTAAGCATTTATTAAATTATTTTTGTTTTTTCTTATTTCATTGTAGTCCTGAGAGATCCATAAATGAGTGGCTCCTATTTTAGTTAAATAATTGTATAAAAAGGAACACCAGTTAAAAGGAATTTGTGTATTACCAATTAAATTTATGAGGCGATTTAGGCATAATTTTTGAATACGATTATCTTTCATTCCAAGCAATGTTATCCACCATGATAGAACCCTCTTAAATATGTGATAGTTGATATGAATTCTGTTTAGTTCATGTCTAAACGCATCAGGAGTTGATTTTGGCAGCTGTAAGAGTGATTTGGAAAATTTAATTTGTACTTTTTCCAAGATTTCCGCATAAGGTGACGCCCAAATTTCCCCACAATATAGCAATACGCTATTTACCATCGAATCAAATAGTACTTCTTTAGTCCTCCATGTATCTGATTTTCCTTTGGATAGTATTTGTTTCACGTTTGCAACTGCAGTTATGCTCATTGATTTGTTATATTCACTCGCTCTTCTAAATTTTCCACTTGATGAAAATATGATACCGAGGTATCTGAATTCTCTGATCAGTTTAATTTCTTTCTTCTTGAAAATAAATTTCTTCTGTTTTCCTAATTTACCCTTATGAAAAGGTATTATTTTACTTTTGGCTACATTAACATTTAACAAGTTATTTTTACAATATTTTTCAAGCAAATCCAGTTTTAACTGCACGTCTATCCAAGAGTAACCTAGCAGAACTATATCATCAGCATAAAGAAGCATGATGACATCCTCCTTTTCGTTAATTGCTACGCCTGCAACACCGTGGTCCCTGAAGAAAGTTACTACATCATACAGAAAAATGGAAAATAAGGAAGGGCTGAGGTTCTCTCCTTGCAGTACCCCCTCAGACACCCTGAACTCCTTTGTGTGTCTACCAAAGCTTTCTATAAACACAGAGGCATTATCATAGAGATCCTTCATGATGTTTACAACCTTACCGTAGATACTAGCTTTGTTGAGTTTGTTCCATAGTATTGTGTGTGATAGGGAATCGAAAGCCCTTTGCAGGTCTATAAATATTCCATAAATTTTTGCCCTTTTTTTTTTCTTAAATTTACATTAACTACTGCAGATAAAGCAAAAATTCCGTCCCTACATCCTCTGTGCTGACGAAATCCAAGCTGCTTCTCAGGCAAGATGTCCTGCTGCTCAACCCATACATTCAGACGATTAGCAATTATTCTGGTAAATATCTTCACCACATTATTAATAAGAGCTATGCCTCTATAGTTAGCTGGGTCAAATGGGTCTTCTTTCTTATGTATCATCTTCAGTTTAACGCTGCCCCAACTGGTTAGTACTTTTTCTTTCTCCCAAATCGTTTTATACAAATTAAGCAAATAATGGAACCAATTCGGTGGTAGTAATTTAAAACATTCGTTAGTTATTCCTTCGTTACCAGGAGACTTATTATTTTTAGAATGTTTTATGCTTAATAACAATTCTTCCATGGTAAGATCATTATCCAAAAAAGGGTGCTTATTGGACATAAGAGGCCTAATTGGTGTGCAGCTCAAGGGATAAGAAGTTGCTAAAAAATTCCCTTATGTCTGTATGTCGATGGGACATTTCCTAATGATTTTTTCCTCAAACTACGAGGGTCGTTTGAATAGTCCGTGCAAAGTCAGAGAGATAGCACTATTGGCGCGTATCGAGGTTATGTTTAGTTAGTAGCATCTCTTGGAAGAACACACACCAAGTTTCAGCCAGATCGGTCTATTTCTTTGTGTTTGGCATTCGTTTGAATCGAGGAAGTCGAGTGATTTTTAAAAAATGGACGAAAAAGAATTTCGTGTGTTGATTAAACACTACTTTATGAAAGGCAAAACGCCTCAGGAGACTAAAGAGAAGCTTGATTAACATTATGGTGACTCTGCACCTTCGATTAGAACAGTTTATAAGTGGTTTCAAAATTTTCGGACTGGCCATATGGGCACAAGTGACGCTGAACGTTCTGGACGCCCTGTTGAGGTTACTACTCCAGAAATCATTGATAAAATCCATGATATGGTGATGGATGACAGAAGAGTGAAGGTGCGTGAGATTGCTAGTGCTGTGGGCATCTCGAATGAACGGGTACATAATATTTTGCATCAACATTTGGACATGACAAAGTTATCCGCAAGATGGGGGCCGCGATTGCTCACACTTGACGAAAAACGAAATCGTGTGAAGTGTTGCAAGGACGGTTTGCAGCTGTTCCAGAAGAATCCGCAGGACTTTAAGCGTCGTTTCGTCACTGTGGATGAAACATGGATACATCACTACACTCCTGAGACCAAAGAACAATCTAAACAATGGGTTACCAAGGGGGAATCTGCGCGAAAAAAGGCGAAGACCGTTCCTTCGGCCGGAAAGATTACGGCGACTGTCTTTTGGGATTCGCAAGGAATAATCCTCATCGACTATCTGGAAAAGGGTAAAACTATTACAGGTGCATATTATTCATCGTTATTGGACCGTTTGAAAACCGAGCTGCAAGAAAAACGCCCACGATTGGCCCACAAAAAAGTCCTTTTCCTTCACGACAACGCACCAGCTCACACCTCAGCAGTTGTGGTCGCAAAATTAATGGAAATAGGGTTCCAACTCGTTTCACATCCCCTCTATTCTCCAGACTTGGCCCCCTCGGACTACTATTTGTTCCCCAATATGAAGAAATGGCTGGCGGGAAAAAGATTTTATTCAAACGAGGAGGTGATTGCAGAAACGAATGGCTATTTTTCAGACTTGGACAAATCCTATTATTCGGAAGGGATCAACAAACTAGAGCAGCGTTGGACGAAGTGTATAAGCCTAAAAGGAGACTATGTTGAAAAATAAAAAAGGTTTACCCCAAAAAATTAAGTAGTTTTTATTTTTACACGGACTTTTCAAACGACCCTCGTATTTACGACGCACCAAAAGTCTTTACCATTTTTCGTATTCATTAGCTTTAATTTATTTATTTCATAATAATTAGTTTTAGAAAGGGATATTGTTTTCTTATAATGTTTTTTTGCTGCTATAAATTTATCAACATGCTCCTGCTTAAAACCCGATTTTTGACAAAGTTTAAATGTATTTTTAACTTCCTTTTTTGCTCTAAAACAATCGCCATTGAACCAGTTTTTATTCTTGTTGAATATACAATTGTTTGTTCTAACTACCTTCATACCACTTTCAATTGCCGCTTTATCTATGGAAAGGATTAAATTTTCATTTAATTCATTAATTGAAGGACTATTAAAATAAATGTTATTAGATTCATCCAGAATCTTATTAAAGCGTTCTATACATAAAGGTTCTTTGTTAAAAAATGAATATGTTTGTTTACCGTGTAATTTATGCGAAACGGTCAGATGATTAGTATTAACATTTAATAAAACTGGTAAATGATCAGAGATTTCAGGAATTTTTAAAACTTCAAAATCCAGTTGTGAATCGAGAAAAAGAGAATTTATCCAAATATGATCTATTACACTACATCCGTTTCTACTGATATAAGTGTAAGAAGCTCGTCGATCTGCATTAGACCTGCCGTTACAAATTAACATGCCAAAATCTTCCATTATTTCTATAATACGATTACCCTGACTATTAATAACTGTATCCAATGTATATCTAATTCCATGAAAAGAAGAATTCATAAAAATATCATCATCAAAACTATTAAAATTTGATATGCGTGCATTGAGATCACCTGCTATTATTATTTTACATTCATTATAATTAGTGAACATCGTTAAACATTTCAAGTGTAGATGAACTTATATTAGGCTTCAGGTAAACTATTCCTATAATTATTAGATCATTATGAATAACACACTTAAAGAAAATCCAAGAGTTTGAGCAACTGACAATTTCCACATTCTCAGCAGATCTTTTATTAATAAAAACTAAAATACCGCCTGAGGGTCGACCAACTAATTCATTTTTTTCTGCTAAAATATTTAACGTATTAAACTCATTACAAAACTCCGGGATGCGAAAAGTGTCAGTTGTCAGCCAAGTTTCGCAGATACCCAATATATCCAGGTTTTCAAATAAACAAATATTGTTCTTATCTAGTTTGAAAATATTATTGTATCCTCTGACGTTCCAAAAAGCAAGTTGAAAACCTCCTAGGACACGTTTGCTACTTCTTTTTTTTCTCGGGTTGACGAAAAAATCTATCGATTCTCTCAGTAGACTGCGGATTGCTCCGTTTTCCTCTACCACTCCCTCTACTCATCTCGGAAGCGTCCGAAGTGTCAGATTCTTCACTTATAAGAAGAAAATTCGACTTTTCAGATCCCAAAGGGTTTAATTTAAAACATTCATTCAGATCATTTTTTTTTCTGATTATTTTTGGTGCTGAATTTTCTGTAAGACGAATCTTATTATCTTTAAGAAACTTCATAAACAAGATTTTATCTCTACTTTTAACAAACTTTACTACAACTGGCGGAGGATACTGGGGATTTCTAACTTTCATACGATAGCAATTTAGAATGAAATTTTGATCAAAATCAAAAGAAATATGTTTACATATTTTGTCGAATATTTTAAATGGGTTCTCGCCTTCACTAATCGGTAAATTTGAAATTTTAATTGCATTATAATAAACTTCTTGTTTTAACTGAGTGATCTCAGTTTTTAGTGTAATATTTTCTTTTTTAAGTTCATTGTTATGTTACCAATTTACAAGCTCCTGTCCGCGGCCAGCTTCAGTGGAGACGGGGTGGATCGAAAAGGGAACTAAACTTGGATAAATAAATATAATAATGTTATTAGAAATTAACGATGAAATATGTTGAGCGCCACGCTGTTTATTTTGTTACCGTAGCAACAGCGAAATTACGGATAAAATAGTAGACAAAGAAAATGAAAAATTAAATAAACCAAAAGATGTATATATTATACCAAAATATATATATCAAGGAGAATAATGCAGGTATTAAATAGCAAATGTACTAAATAGCTTTTCTATAACAATAAAAAGTAATTGAATAATCAAAAAAATATCTATAAATAGTCCAAACAGTATCTGGGTGAAATCACTCTCTCACCAAATAACCCTGGATGGCTTCTCTCTTCGGGCCCAGTTCTTCCAGTTCCTTTTGTCTAAGTAAAAAATCCAGAGTTGCTTCCACCTGCTACCTATTTCTTCACCTGAAGATTGAAACAGAATTTCCGGCAACGCCGATCGCAAGGCAGATGTGCACTCGATGCTTGCTTCAAAAACTACTCCTCGGTTGATCTTCGTCTCTCGTTGTTATTTTTTTGATTTTCCCTTGTTTTTTTTTTTTTTTAATATCATTTCATATGATCTATAGTAGAATTTTGGACAGTTGAAATATACATGTGTTTTCTACTAACATATTGAAAACCTTGTGCTTTAGACTATTCTTTTCGAATTAATTGGCGTACATTTGCTAATTAAATATTTAATAAACTATTATAGAATTTTCCTAAAAATCTAATGTAGCCGATTTTTATCGGTAACATTTTCCCCCCTTGCTACCGGAGTGAAACGTCGGGGATCTGATGTTAGACGGTATGTGATTACGGAGATGGGTGAGGTTTAAGTTGATCTACGTGCCAGCAACCTAAAGATCTGCTCTCTAAATCTTCCAGTTCTGCAATAACATTCGATACCATTCTTTTTATCCTACACTGCTGAAACTTTGGTGCCAGTTTGCCTGCGATGTATTTACTTGCATCTGATTGCGCGTGGCTCTTTTTCCATACGATATCTCCGGCGTGGAATCTAGAGGGACGTCTTCTTAGGTTGTAATTCCTCGCTGCCTTCTCATAAGCTCTTGCCAAACGATCCTTTACTTCTTCGAAGAGAAGAGGCATCTTGGCTAGTTGTCCCATTCGCTCCTCCCTGCTTACTTCCGGAGTAGTGTCATTGAAGTCCAGCTGTGCATATTCAGTACCCGACCTCTTTAACTCTCGACCGAAGTTGAGATAGGCCGGCGTAAAACCAGTGGCCTCGTGCACCGCGGTCTGCAAAGCAAAGCTAAGCTTAGGAAGCTCTCGATCCCAGGTTCGGTGGTTATCTTTCACGTATGATGCCATCATCGTCTTAATGACTCGGTTTGCTCTTTCGGTAGGGTTGGCCTGTTGGTGGTACGCTGCAGTGAACCATATCTTCGCTCCATAATTTTCCATCCACTTCTTGAACTCGGAGCGGATAAACTGCGCACCATTATCGCAGATCACCCTCTGAGGAGCTCCAAACCTCAAGATAACATTTTCCTCTATAAGTCTGGTGATTGTTTTAGTATTTGCCTGTCTTAATGGTAGTAGTAGGCTGTACTTAGTGAAATAATCTACTACCACTAACAGGTATCTGTTTTGTTTGGAGGATAATGGTAAGGGTCCCATCAAGTCTGTTGAGATAATTTGCCAGGGCTCACTGACTACTTTCGATTTCCCCATCAATCCGGCAGGTTGCCGTTGTAAAGGTTTATTCTGGAGGCAAATACTGCACCTCGCAACATATCGCGCTACATCCGCAGCCATTGCCGGCCAGTAATACTGTTCCTTTACGCGTTGAAGGGTCTTCCAACTTCCAAGTTGTCCGGACATTGGACTATCGTGATACTCCTGTAGTACCTCCCGCCGTTGTCTCTTAGGAACCACTAATTTCCACGAGCAAAACTGATCACTTAACAGCTGGTTGCGCCCTTCAGCTACCCGCTTGAACAATTTTATTTCGCCTTCCACTCTCCAATTTGGGTATTTAGATGGTTCCTTTTGTATCTTCTGAAGCATTGACGCGTACCAGCCCTCCACATCATCAAATGTCAAGTTTATTGCTTCTACCACTTCTTCATTTACCCTGGATAGCGCGTCGGCCGCCACATGCTGTTTTCCAGGTCTGTGTTGAACGGTAAATGAGTACTGTTGAAGTTTCAATGCCCAGCGTGCTAATCTTCCCTGTGGATCCTTCAGATTAAGTAGCCAGATCAAAGAATGGTGGTCCGTTATTACTTTAAATTCGGCCCCCTCGAGATAAGGTCGGAACTTCTCGATCGCCCAAAGCACTGCCAAACATTCTTGCTCCGTTACGGAAAAGTTCTTTTCATTTCTTGTTAGGCTTCGACTAGCGTAGGCGATTGGTTTTTCACCATCTTCAAAAACCTGAGAAAGGATGGCTCCCACTCCTGAAGAAGAAGCATCCGTTTGTAGTACAAATGGCTGACTGAAGTCGGGGCAAGTCAGCACGGGTGCGGAAACCAAAATATTCTTAAGTTCCATGAACGCACTGGCTTGGTCTTCTCCCCAGTTCCATTTCTTGTTTTTCTCCGTTAACTCCGTCAACGGTGAACTAATGGTCGCAAAACGCGGAACAAATCGCCTATACCAACTTGCTAGCCCTAGAAATCGTCTCACTTGTTTGACTGTGCGCGGCTGAGGGAAGTTCAAAATAGCCGTGACCTTTTCTGGGTCAACATGTAAACCGTTCCGGTCTACAATATAGCCCAAATACTTGAGTTCGGCTCTGCAGATTTGTGCTTTTTCCCAGTTGACAATTAAGCCTGCCTCTTGAAGTCTCTTCAGCACCAGCTCCAATATCTCTAGATGTTCTCCATACTCTTGGGTTGCCACCACAATGTCATCAAGGTACACAAACACTTTCGGTTCCAACTCTGGTCCTAGGACTGTATCGATTAACCGTTGCCAAGTAGCTGGGGCGTTATTGAGCCCGAAAGGCATACGTATAAATTGGAACAGACCTCTACCCGGAACAGTGAAAGCTGTTTTCTCTCTGTCTTCTTCTTTCACCTTCACTTGCCAGTAAGCTGACTTCAGGTCTAAGGAAGATAAATACCTTGCCCCTCTTAACTTGTCCAGTATGTGTGAAATGTACGGCAACGGATACGCGTCTCTCTTCGTAACAGCGTTTAGCTTCCGAAAGTCCACGCAAAACCTGTGTTCTCCATTTGGTTTCTTTACTAGCACTACCGGCGAGGACCAAGGGCTTGATGACCGCTCTACGATTCCAGCCTCTAACATTTTGTCTAACTCCTTATTTATTATAGCCTGAATTGCAGGCGATACAGGGTAATATCTCTGCTTAATAGCCTTGTTGTTACCTGTGTAAAATTAAAAACATCTTGAGAAAGCGTTATAATGTTTTTTGTTTATAAATTAAACGAATATTAAACTACAACCTATTTCCAATGGACGAATGTTTGTGAAATAGGTGATAGAGTGGGAGGGATACAGCAGTAAGTAAACCAGTTAGGTAATACTATTTTTTAGCAAAGTATTACTTTGATCGTCTTAATAACATGTACACGATTTAACTTTCGCCAATAAAGATAAGAGAAAGAGCGTCCAGCCGCTAAGTTAAAGATTAAGCACACAGCATTTTCTTTATGTAAAATAAAATATATCAAATAATAAGTAAAGTAACTACAGCATTGCTTTTTAATTAATGAGATGGGTGTGCCTGGTGTTTCTTTGCAAGGTTCGCTATATTGGGTACGAAATTATTTTTCCTTCAACTCCCTGTCTTAGATCGACCTCTACTTTTGTTTAGAAATTAACAAAATAATAAAATGAATATTATTTTAGAATTGATATTCTAAAAAAACCTTGGAACTTATTTTATCCTTCAAGCATCAGTATTTAAGTTCGCCAGGTTTTGTATTTTGGTGTGGATTCCTCTTACAAGTTGGAATGTGTCAGTGAACTTCTATATAGTAGCCTCAAGTCAGTTTTATTTTAGTGTAAACGACTACAGTATTAATTATTTTCATTTTAATTTGTCTCAATTTTTTGGGGCGGGGCGGAATCACTTTTTTTAAAAATAGGGATTTGAATCAACTCGTTCCACCATCGGAGTCCGCTCTAATAGCCCATCACTACTTTGATCGTCTTAATAAGATGTACATGATTCAACTTTCACCAATAAAGATAAGAGAAAGAGCGTCCAGCCGTTAAGATAAAAATTCAGCACACAGCATTTTCTTTATGTAAAATAAAATATATTAAATAATAAGTAAAGCAACTACAGCATTGCTTTTTAATTAATGAGATGGGTGTGCCTGGTATTTCTTTGCAAGGTTCGCTATATTGGGTACGAAATTATTTTTCCTTCGACTCCCTGTCTTAGATCGACCCCTACTTTTTTTTAGAAATTAAAAAAAATATTAAAATGAATATTATTTTAGAATTGATATTCTAAAAAAACCTTGGAACTTATTTTATTCTTCAAGCATCAGTATGTAAGCTCGCCAGGTTTTGTATTTTGGTGTGGATTCCTCTTACAAGTTGGAATGTGTCAGTGAACTTCTACATAGTAGCCTCAAGTCAGTTTTATTATTTTCATTTTAATTTGCCTCAATTTTTTGGGGCGGGGCGGAATCACTTTTTTTTAAAATAGGTATTTGAATCAACTCTAATTGCCCATCACTAATTCTTACTTATTTGAACCACTCCTAGCAACAACATCTCATTTATGTTAAATTTAACACTAAACCAACACGACCGGTTAATTGACCGTTTTTTAATTTTGGTTTAAATTTTCTAAGTACAGTGTTATCGTACCGCCATTAAACTTCACAACTTTTCCTAAAATATGTAAACAATTGTTTTTTTAATATTCTCTTCTTTTCCTAACATTTGATTTTTGAGAAAAATACATAGTCCACCTTAACTACCACGACCGGTCATTTGACCGGCTGAATATTTTCATTTTATTTACTAATTTTAAAATTCTATTTTATTTATTTATTATTATTATTATTTTTGAAACAGAATTCTCTCGAAAACTCAATTTGATAATGTATTTATTGGATTATTGTTTGCATGTGGTGCAAATGAGGCCAAAAAATGTATGAACAAAAAATAGGGACAAGCATTCTTCTCAAACACTGAGAGCAGAAATGTTTAGACGGAATTATGAGGTTTAATCGATTGGATCAAAGATATCATCGCTTACAAACCAACACATTTGCTTTGATTTCTAAATTTTGGAACAAATTCGTAGAGAACAGACAACACTGTTATAACCAAGAGCTTTTATCTTTGGACATTTGTTCCCAACAAAATCAAGATGTAGATTTACTCAGTACATGCCAAATAAACCGGAAAAATTTGGTAACATTTTTTGACTAGGTTTCGATGCAATTAAAGACTGTTCATATTTGGGAAAACGTGAAAGCAGAGAACCTTCAGTTCCGCTTGGGGAGTATGTCGCACTGAAATTAGCAGAAATGTATACAGCTCATGGAAGAAATATAACCGTGGAAAATCTCGGAGATGCCTCCTCAAAAAGTTTTCAATATCCAAGACTTACTTGGGATAAATCCACAGATTTTGTATATAAAAACAACCGGAAGTGAATTTTCAAGGCAAAACTTTGTATTACCATTGCGAATGCATGACAAAAATTAGTTCACGAACAAGTGGTCGGAAAATAGCCAAATAAGATACTGCAAAGGCACCAGGACTAAGAAATACTGCCTAAAGTTCAACACTGACCGTGAGACAGTACACATCGCTCTGAGTTAAAATAGTGAATTTTCAAAGTTCTAATTTTTTGAATGACTTAAAAATTGGCAAACTCGAAGAAAAGCAATTAAAGCATACGCGTGTGTGATTTCAAGAAAATTTATCGACTAGTTTAGTGATAAAAACGTTTTTTAATTTAATAGATTTTATTAAAGAATCCATTAGTTCAGTAACATTTAAGTGGTGGGAAGAATGAGTGTTGATACCATAAACATTGAGAGCACAGGTGTGCCTGCTGGAGGGGATAAGCTCATAGGCGTTGGTGAGTCAGTACTAAATAATATTTTTTCTGCACTATCTTCTATTGAAAACCAAATAAAAAATTTAAATGAAGAAAATAAGCGAATCTCGCTATCACTTGTTTCAAGTGAAAATTACTTGAAAAAAACAATTAAGAAATTTAGGCAAGATATTAACGAAATAAAGAGCTATAACTGTTACCGATAAAAATCGGCTACATTAGATTTTTAGGAAAATTCTATAATAGTTTATTAAATATTTAATTAGCAAATGTACGCCAATTAATTCGAAAAGAATAGTCTAAAGCACAAGGTTTTCAATATGTTAGTAGAAAACACATGTATATTTCAACTGTCCAAAATTCTACTATAGATCATATGAAATGATATAAAAAAAAAAAACAAGGGAAAATCAAAAAAATAACAACAAGAGACGAAGATCAACCGAGGAGTAGTTTTTGAAGCAAGCATCGAGTGCACATCTGCCTTGCGTTCGGCGTTGCCGAAAATTCTGTTTCAATCTTCAGGTGAAGAAATAGGTAGCAGGTGGAAGCAACTCTGGATTTTTTACTTAGACAAAAGGAACTGGAAGAACTGGGCCCGAAGAGAGAAGTCATCCAGGGTTATTTGGTGAGAGAGTGATTTCACCCAGATACTGTTTGGACTATTTATAGATATTTTTTTGATTATTCAATTACTTTTTATTGTTATAGAAAAGCTATTTAGTACATTTGCTATTTAATACCTGCATTATTCTCCTTGATATATATATTTTGGTATAATATATACATCTTTTGGTTTATTTAATTTTTCATTTTCTTTGTCTACTATTTTATCCGTAGGTTCGCTGTTGCTACGGTAACAAAATAAACAGCGTGGCGCTCAACATATTTCATCGTTAATTTCTAATAACATTATTATATTTATTTATCCAAGTTTAGTTCCCTTTTCGATCCACCCCGTCTCCACTGAAGCTGGCCGCGGACAGGAGCTTGTAAATTGGTAACAATTTTATCTGGCGCCCAACGTGAGGCCCGAGCAAGTTTGCGAGTTTATTAATACTTATTTTTTTTGCCCTTAATTGGTGGTTTATTAAAATATTTTTTTGTATTTATTCCTATTTCTGACTTGCATTGTTTTTTTTAGGTTGGTTTTGTTTCATAAAATTTATTAATCATGGATCCTTATAGGCTCTTAAAAGATGAATTAAGTTATGAATTGGCCATAAGGGGTATTTCTGGTGAAGGATTAGTCCCCGATTTACGAAAGAGGTTTGTTAAGGCTTTGCAATCAAAGATACCACCAATTGAGAAATTATTTTCTGCTCTACCTGCTAAAGGAGAATTTACACTTTGTGTTAAGAAGTTCGAAGCGCTTAAAGATCAAGCGGAAGTATTAGCAGAAGACGATACCAATGACATTAAACGACTCCATACACGGCTTCTTCATGTAAAGTTTCGGCTGGATAGAATCACTGAGCTCGAGAGTGAGGAGGCAGTTGAGCAAGAAGCTATGAAGAAAGACGTAGGTAACCTTTTGGAGTATCTCACAGAACTTCAAGGAGAAGCAGAAGTACCAGGGAAGCAGAAGACCCCCTTATTAAAACTAGGTACTACGTCAAAGCCTGTTGTTTTTACAGATGTAGGCGCGCAGTCCCAACCGGATCAGCAACAAGCTATGCGTCAGACCATGTCAATTAGAGACCTAAAATTGTACAAATGGGGCCTCAAGTACACTGCTGATGACCCGGATCAGTCTCTTTGCTCTTTTCTAGCTGAAGTAGAAGATAGAAGAACAGCCAAGGGGATCGCCAAAGAGGAACTATTTCGTTCTGCAGGCGAACTATTGGGAGGTACTGCCCTTGTGTGGTACAGGTCAAAGCGGGATGCCATCAATACATGGGATGAATTTGTAGCAAGGCTGAGGAAAACATTCTTAGACCCAGATTATGACCACCAATTGATGGAAGAAATACGTAAGCGCACCCAAGGACATCAGGAGAGCATCGCTATCTATATTGCGAAGATGCAGGCGCTGTTCGCTCGTCTTTCCAAGCCTCTAAGTGACATAGAAAAATTTGGAATTATTAAGCGCAATGTGAAAGGAGAGTATCGCGCGCTGCTTCCTCTGGCGTCGCCCACTAATATTGAGGAACTGGAAATGGTCTTGAGAAATCTTGAGATTGGGGCTACTATGGCATCACGATACGAAGAACCACCTGTAAAGGGATCCCTGGAGCCTGATCTTGCTTATAAAAGACCACCTGGAAAACCTGTTAAGGTGAATCCAATAGTCACTTCCACTACCCCTTCCACACCACCAGCGGAGCAGCAGAGGTTAGGAACTAACTTGAGGTGCTGGAATTGCCATCAAATCGGCCATACGCTTAGGGTTTGCCCGAAAAGAAATAGTAGCGGCGCTCCCTCACAGGATACTACTAACTCAAATGCTAGCTGCCCTCATTGTCAACAACAGAGAAACTCCAAAGGCGACCGAGCATGAGAGGACAGAGCTCGAGTCATTCGCCTAAGATTCCCCATCAGATCCCGAGTGGCGCGAATGGATTGCGGTAGTTTCTGCCTTTATGCAGGGAAAGACTGTGCGACCACTCCACCAGATGGCTGAGAAGCAAGACGGAAGACCACATTTACGAATTTCTATTTTTGGGCTATGGTTTACGGCATTATTGGACTCTGGAGCCACTCGTTCTCTTATTGGAGGGGTCGGTTGGAGAAGGCTGAAGAAATTAGAATTGCCGGTAAAGAAAGTAGAGCCACTGAGAGTCATTACCGCGAATGGGAACCGCTGCGAAGTGCTTGGTTCTGTTGAGATGCCTGTGGAGTTGACTGGGAAAGTAAAAATAATTGAATTCTTAATAGCCCCAGCCTTGGTGAATACCATAATTTTAGGGGTAGACTTCTGGGAAGCAATGGGCATTCTCCCAGATTTGAAGAACAAGCAGTGGACATTCAGTGAAGTTGATGAAGAAGAGGTCCATGTATCTGCAGCGTTGGTAGAAAGGGCGGAACTGACCACACGACAAGAGAAAGAACTCCAGAAATTTCTGCAATATTGGCAATCAATCACCAATACGTCGGAGGGTACAGATATCGTGCAGCACTCGATCGACACAGGTAACAACAAGGCTATTAAGCAGAGATATTACCCTGTATCGCCTGCAATTCAGGCTATAATAAATAAGGAGTTAGACAAAATGTTAGAGGCTGGAATCGTAGAGCGGTCATCAAGCCCTTGGTCCTCGCCGGTAGTGCTAGTAAAGAAACCAAATGGAGAACACAGGTTTTGCGTGGACTTTCGGAAGCTAAACGCTGTTACGAAGAGAGACGCGTATCCGTTGCCGTACATTTCACACATACTGGACAAGTTAAGAGGGGCAAGGTATTTATCTTCCTTAGACCTGAAGTCAGCTTACTGGCAAGTGAAAGTGAAAGAAGAAGACAGAGAGAAAACAGCTTTCACTGTTCCGGGTAGAGGTCTGTTCCAATTTATACGTATGCCTTTCGGGCTCAATAACGCCCCAGCTACTTGGCAACGGTTAATCGATACAGTCCTAGGACCAGAGTTGGAACCGAAAGTGTTTGTGTACCTTGATGACATTGTGGTGGCAACCCAAGAGTATGGAGAACATCTAGAGATATTGGAGCTGGTGCTGAAGAGACTTCAAGAGGCAGGCTTAATTGTCAACTGGGAAAAAGCACAAATCTGCAGAGCCGAACTCAAGTATTTGGGCTATATTGTATTTATTATAGCCTGAATTGCAGGCGATACAGGGTAATATCTCTGCTTAATAGCCTTGTTGTTACCTGTGTCGATCGAGTGCTGCACGATATCTGTACCCTCCGACGTATTGGTGATTGATTGCCAATATTGCAGAAATTTCTGGAGTTCTTTCTCTTGTCGTGTGGTCAGTTCCGCCCTTTCTACCAACGCTGCAGATACATGGACCTCTTCTTCATCAACTTCACTGAATGTCCACTGCTTGTTCTTCAAATCTGGGAGAATGCCCATTGCTTCCCAGAAGTCTACCCCTAAAATTATGGTATTCACCAAGGCTGGGGCTATTAAGAATTCAATTATTTTTACTTTCCCAGTCAACTCCACAGGCATCTCAACAGAACCAAGCACTTCGCAGCGGTTCCCATTCGCGGTAATGACTCTCAGTGGCTCTACTTTCTTTACCGGCAATTCTAATTTCTTCAGCCTTCTCCAACCGACCCCTCCAATAAGAGAACGAGTGGCTCCAGAGTCCAATAATGCCGTAAACCATAGCCCAAAAATAGAAATTCGTAAATGTGGTCTTCCGTCTTGCTTCTCAGCCATCTGGTGGAGTGGTCGCACAGTCTTTCCCTGCATAAAGGCAGAAACTACCGCAATCCATTCGCGCCACTCGGGATCTGATGGGGAATCTTAGGCGAATGACTCGAGCTCTGTCCTCTCATGCTCGGTCGCCTTTGGAGTTTCCCTGTTGTTGACAATGAGGGCAGCTAGCATTTGAGTTAGTAGTATCCTGTGAGGGAGCGCCGCTACTATTTCTTTTCGGGCAAACCCTAAGCGTATGGCCGATTTGATGGCAATTCCAGCACCTCAAGTTAGTTCCTAACCTCTGCTGCTCCGCTGGTGGTGTGGAAGGGGTAGTGGAAGTGACTATTGGATTCACCTTAACAGGTTTTCCAGGTGGTCTTTTATAAGCAAGATCAGGCTCCAGGGATCCCTTTACAGGTGGTTCTTCGTATCGTGATGCCATAGTAGCCCCAATCTCAAGATTTCTCAAGACCATTTCCAGTTCCTCAATATTAGTGGGCGACGTCAGAGGAAGCAGCGCGCGATACTCTCCTTTCACATTGCGCTTAATAATTCCAAATTTTTCTATGTCACTTAGAGGCTTGGAAAGACGAGCGAACAGCGCCTGCATCTTCGCAATATAGATAGCGATGCTCTCCTGATGTCCTTGGGTGCGCTTACGTATTTCTTCCATCAATTGGTGGTCATAATCTGGGTCTAAGAATGTTTTCCTCAGCCTTGCTACAAATTCATCCCATGTATTGATGGCATCCCGCTTTGACCTGTACCACACAAGGGCAGTACCTCCCAATAGTTCGCCTGCAGAACGAAATAGTTCCTCTTTGGCGATCCCCTTGGCTGTTCTTCTATCTTCTACTTCAGCTAGAAAAGAGCAAAGAGACTGATCCGGGTCATCAGCAGTGTACTTGAGGCCCCATTTGTACAATTTTAGGTCTCTAATTGACATGGTCTGACGCATAGCTTGTTGCTGATCCGGTTGGGACTGCGCGCCTACATCTGTAAAAACAACAGGCTTTGACGTAGTACCTAGTTTTAATAAGGGGGTCTTCTGCTTCCCTGGTACTTCTGCTTCTCCTTGAAGTTCTGTGAGATACTCCAAAAGGTTACCTACGTCTTTCTTCATAGCTTCTTGCTCAACTGCCTCCTCACTCTCGAGCTCAGTGATTCTATCCAGCCGAAACTTTACATGAAGAAGCCGTGTATGGAGTCGTTTAATGTCATTGGTATCGTCTTCTGCTAATACTTCCGCTTGATCTTTAAGCGCTTCGAACTTCTTAACACAAAGTGTAAATTCTCCTTTAGCAGGTAGAGCAGAAAATAATTTCTCAATTGGTGGTATCTTTGATTGCAAAGCCTTAACAAACCTCTTTCGTAAATCGGGGACTAATCCTTCACCAGAAATACCCCTTATGGCCAATTCATAACTTAATTCATCTTTTAAGAGCCTATAAGGATCCATGATTAATAAATTTTATGAAACAAAACCAACCTAAAAAAAACAATGCAAGTCAGAAATAGGAATAAATACAAAAAAATATTTTAATAAACCACCAATTAAGGGCAAAAAAAATAAGTATTAATAAACTCGCAAACTTGCTCGGGCCTCACGTTGGGCGCCAGATAAAATTGTTACCAATTTACAAGCTCCTGTCCGCGGCCAGCTTCAGTGGAGACGGGGTGGATCGAAAAGGGAACTAAACTTGGATAAATAAATATAATAATGTTATTAGAAATTAACGATGAAATATGTTGAGCGCCACGCTGTTTATTTTGTTACCGTAGCAACAGCGAACCTACGGATAAAATAGTAGACAAAGAAAATGAAAAATTAAATAAACCAAAAGATGTATATATTATACCAAAATATATATATCAAGGAGAATAATGCAGGTATTAAATAGCAAATGTACTAAATAGCTTTTCTATAACAATAAAAAGTAATTGAATAATCAAAAAAATATCTATAAATAGTCCAAACAGTATCTGGGTGAAATCACTCTCTCACCAAATAACCCTGGATGACTTCTCTCTTCGGGCCCAGTTCTTCCAGTTCCTTTTGTCTAAGTAAAAAATCCAGAGTTGCTTCCACCTGCTACCTATTTCTTCACCTGAAGATTGAAACAGAATTTTCGGCAACGCCGAACGCAAGGCAGATGTGCACTCGATGCTTGCTTCAAAAACTACTCCTCGGTTGATCTTCGTCTCTTGTTGTTATTTTTTTGATTTTCCCTTGTTTTTTTTTTTTTATATCATTTCATATGATCTATAGTAGAATTTTGGACAGTTGAAATATACATGTGTTTTCTACTAACATATTGAAAACCTTGTGCTTTAGACTATTCTTTTCGAATTAATTGGCGTACATTTGCTAATTAAATATTTAATAAACTATTATAGAATTTTCCTAAAAATCTAATGTAGCCGATTTTTATCGGTAACAGTTATAGCTCTTTATTTCGTTAATATCTTGCCTAAATTTCTTAATTGTTTTTTTCAAGTAATTTTCACTTGAAACAAGTGATAGCGAGATTCGCTTATTTTCTTCATTTAAATTTTTTATTTGGTTTTCAATAGAAGATAGTGCAGAAAAAATATTATTTAGTACTGACTCACCAACGCCTATGAGCTTATCCCCTCCAGCAGGCACACCTGTGCTCTCAATGTTTATGGTATCAACACTCATTCTTCCCACCACTTAAATGTTACTGAACTAATGGATTCTTTAATAAAATCTATTAAATTAAAAAACGTTTTTATCACTAAACTAGTCGATAAATTTTCTTGAAATCACACACGCGTATGCTTTAATTGCTTTTCTTCGAGTTTGCCAATTTTTAAGTCATTCAAAAAATTAGAACTTTGAAAATTCACTATTTTAACTCAGAGCGATGTGTACTGTCTCACGGTCAGTGTTGAACTTTAGGCAGTATTTCTTAGTCCTGGTGCCTTTGCAGTATCTTATTTGGCTATTTTCCGACCACTTGTTCGTGAACTAATTTTTGTCATGCATTCGCAATGGTAATACAAAGTTTTGCCTTGAAAATTCACTTCCGGTTGTTTTTATATACAAAATCTGTGGATTTATCCCAAGTAAGTCTTGGATATTGAAAACTTTTTGAGGAGGCATCTCCGAGATTTTCCACGGTTATATTTCTTCCATGAGCTGTATACATTTCTGCTAATTTCAGTGCGACATACTCCCCAAGCGGAACTGAAGGTTCTCTGCTTTCACGTTTTCCCAAATATGAACAGTCTTTAATTGCATCGAAACCTAGTCAAAAAATGTTACCAAATTTTTCCGGTTTATTTGGCATGTACTGAGTAAATCTACATCTTGATTTTGTTGGGAACAAATGTCCAAAGATAAAAGCTCTTGGTTATAACAGTGTTGTCTGTTCTCTACGAATTTGTTCCAAAATTTAGAAATCAAAGCAAATGTGTTGGTTTGTAAGCGATGATATCTTTGATCCAATCGATTAAACCTCATAATTCCGTCTAAACATTTCTGCTCTCAGTGTTTGAGAAGAATGCTTGTCCCTATTTTTTGTTCATACATTTTTTGGCCTCATTTGCACCACATGCAAACAATAATCCAATAAATACATTATCAAATTGAGTTTTCGAGAGAATTCTGTTTCAAAAATAATAATAATAATAAATAAATAAAATAGAATTTTAAAATTAGTAAATAAAATGAAAATATTCAGCCGGTCAAATGACCGGTCGTGGTAGTTAAGGTGGACTATGTATTTTTCTCAAAAATCAAATGTTAGGAAAAGAAGAGAATATTAAAAAAACAATTGTTTACATATTTTAGGAAAAGTTGTGAAGTTTAATGGCGGTACGATAACACTGTACTTAGAAAATTTAAACCAAAATTAAAAAACGGTCAATTAACCGGTCGTGTTGGTTTAGTGTTAAATTTAACATAAATGAGATGTTGTTGCTAGGAGTGGTTCAAATAAGTAAGAATTAGTGATGGGCAATTAGAGTTGATTCAAATACCTATTTTAAAAAAAAGTGATTCCGCCCCGCCCCAAAAAATTGAGGCAAATTAAAATGAAAATAATAAAACTGACTTGAGGCTACTATGTAGAAGTTCACTGACACATTCCAACTTGTAAGAGGAATCCACACCAAAATACAAAACCTGGCGAGCTTACATACTGATGCTTGAAGAATAAAATAAGTTCCAAGGTTTTTTTAGAATATCAATTCTAAAATAATATTCATTTTAATATTTTTTTTAATTTCTAAAAAAAAGTAGGGGTCGATCTAAGACAGGGAGTCGAAGGAAAAATAATTTCGTACCCAATATAGCGAACCTTGCAAAGAAATACCAGGCACACCCATCTCATTAATTAAAAAGCAATGCTGTAGTTGCTTTACTTATTATTTAATATATTTTATTTTACATAAAGAAAATGCTGTGTGCTGAATTTTTATCTTAGCGGCTGGGCGCTCTTTCTCTTATCTTTATTGGCAAAAGTTAAATCGTGTACATGTTATTAAGACGATCAAAGTAGTGATGGGCTATTAGAGCGGACTCCGATGGTGGAACGAGTTGATTCAAATCCCTATTTTTAAAAAAAGTGATTCCGCCCCGCCCCAAAAAATTGAGGCAAATTAAAATGAAAATAATTAATACTGTAGTCGTTTACACTAAAATAAAACTGACTTGAGGCTACTATGTAGAAGTTCACTGACACATTCCAACTTGTAAGAGGAATCCACACCAAAATACAAAACCTGGCGAACTTAAATACTGATGCTTGAAGGATAAAATAAGTTCCAAGGTTTTTTTAGAATATCAATTCTAAAATAATATTCATTTTATTATTTTGTTAATTTCTAAACAAAAGTAGGGGTCGATCTAAGACAGGGAGTTGAAGGAAAAATAATTTCGTACCCAATATAGCGAACCTTGCAAAGAAACACCAGGCACACCCATCTCATTAATTAAAAAGCAATGCTGTAGTTACTTTACTTATTATTTGATATATTTTATTTTACATAAAGAAAATGCTGTGTGCTTAATCTTTAACTTAGCGGCTGGACGCTCTTTCTCTTATCTTTATTGGCGAAAGTTAAATCGTGTACATGTTATTAAGACGATCAAAGTAATACTTTGCTAAAAAATAGTATTACCTAACTGGTTTACTTACTGCTGTATCCCTCCCACTCTATCACCTATTTCACAAACATTCGTCCATTGGAAATAGGTTGTAGTTTAATATTCGTTTAATTTATAAACAAAAAACATTATAACGCTTTCTCAAGATGTTTTTAATTTTTAAAAATTTGTTTTTGTCCATTACTCTTATAAAATACGAAGAATTTCAAATAAAATATAATATACAAACACAGAATGGGCTGTTATGAGCGAGAGCTCGGTAACGGCCCATCCGGTGTGTGTAAAAAAAAAAAAAAAAAAAATACAAATACATACTTGAGTAGAATGCTTGTCCCTATTTTTTGTTCATACATTTTTTGGCCTCATTTGCACCACATGCAAACAATAATCCAATAAATATATTATCAAATTGAGTTTTCGAGAGAATTCTGTTTCAAAAATAATAATAATAATAAATAAATAAAATAGAATTTTAAAATTAGTAAATAAAATGAAAATATTCAGCCGGTCAAATGACCGGTCGTGGTAGTTAAGGTGGACTATGTATTTTTCTCAAAAATCAAATGTTAGGAAAAGAAGAGAATATTAAAAAAACAATTGTTTACATATTTTAGGAAAAGTTGTGCAACCTATTTCCAATCGACGAATGTTTGTGAAATAGGTGATAGAGTGGGAGGGATACAGCAGTAATGATCTAGAGTGCAGGTGGAGTCAGTCGTCGTTACTATGGTGATGGAACCGTTTAACGACTCCGGCCCAACACCAGCAATTTCATTGGTTAAATCCTCTGGAATTGGTGGAGTTAAATCCGGAGTGATTTAAATCCTTTTGAAACCGGACTCGTTCCATTTTTTCGTTCACTGAATCTAGCCAATAGAAAATGCTGGAGCTGGAACCGGAGTTGTTAAACGGTTCCATTGCCATGGCAACGACGATTGACTCCACCTGCATTCTAGATCATTTGTGTTTGTATATTATATTTTATTTGAAATTCTTCGTATTTTATAAGAGTAATGGACAAAAACAAATTTTTAAAAATTAAAAACTTCTTGAGAAAGCGTTATAATGTTTTTTGTTTTCAAATGAAACGAATATTTAACTAAAACCTATTTCCAATCGACGAATGTTTGTGAAATAGGTGATAGATTGGAAGGGATACAGCAGTAAGTAAACCAGTTAGGTAATACTATTTTTTAGCTCAGAATTACTTTGATCGTCGTCGTGGCATGTACACGATTTAACTTTCGCCAATGAAGATAAGAGAAAGAGCGTCCAGCCGCTAAGTTAAAGATTTGGCACACAGCTTTTTCTTTTTGTAAAATAATAACATATTTTAAAAGCTTGATATTCAATTCATTGTAAATAAATATTTCTTTCTTTATGAGTAATTATCATTTTGTTTGAAGGGTTATAATTTTTTTTTATGGGAATAATTTCCTACCCATTTCCGTTTTTCTTCTTGAATCAAGTTAACTCCAGTGGTCAAGCTAGATAACGACAAAACTGCAGTTGCTTTAATTTTTATATTTGACTAGCCTATTTTTTGTTAATATTTGGTTACGTTGTTAATTTTATATTTATCAGAGCAATTGGAAATTAGGGATAGTACTTAATGTGTTTTAAAGAAATATAGTTTTGTTATTAACTGGAAAAGCTAACTTTTAATGATTTATTTAATTACAACATGTGACATTTGTACTAATGCATAGGGTAAGTACAGACTGGAATCAGTGAACGAGTTGTTGGAATCGATTCCAACCCTGGAACTGATTCAAATCCAACGACTCCAAACGCGGACTCGTTCTGCCCATCACTAGTAAGAATATTGTTTCGTTTTCCAAAAGTTGCGGCCCCCCTGACTGCAATTTGCTAAGGGCGCCCTGTGTCGGATGGTGGAATTGTGTGTGTGGACGGAGTAGGAGTAAGGACAGAGTGCCAGGGACTGAGTTGGGTGACTGCGTCATAGGATCGGTGTAAAAAGGTTGTTGTGCTTTTTGGCGCCATATTGGCTTCCTGTTGTAAAACCACCTCGTGTTGAACTTTGTGTTAATTGCAACTCTTTATGCAATTTTATGTAATTGTGCGGTATTCTGGACCTTAGCTATATTGGCTATCAAATGCTTGTAAGTCAGATACTTATATATTGTAATTGTTAATAGACCTTTTCCCCTTTTTTATACGCCCTGTATATTGAATTTAATATTGAGCCAAGTGCAGTATCCCGCACTAATATATATGATAGATATTTCCCTTGTTTTGTATATGGTTGCCTGTAATTTAGTAATAAGTGCAGTGTCCCGCACTATTGTAATTGTTTACAGACTTTCTAGGGAAAAAAGGGTTTTATACGCCTGGTATATTGAATTCAATATTGAGCCAAGTGCAGTATCCCGCACTAATATATATGATAGACATTTCCCTTGTTTTGTACATTGTCGCCTGTGCGTTATTAATTATGTGCACTATTCTAATTAATGATAAATTTTTATTTAGCAGTGTATATTGTTGCCTGTAATTGATAAGCCTGGTCAAATAAAATAATAATTGCCATTTGTAGTAAAAGTGTTCTGTAGACTGGTGGCGTCCCCCACTCTTGTTCCAACCTTGATTCCTAATTGCGTTGCAAGTCCGTTTTCCAGTTCTTCCTCCAGTTATTTCCCTTGTCTATTAAACCCCTTTTTAGAATATTTTTGATGGTGTCGAAACCCGGGAAACAGTCTTCAGAATACTATGTTTATGCCAGGAACATTTAGATATTAATTTGATATAGTTTTAATTAATTATAATACAAATTTAATTATTTTGATTGTGTACAGAAGGCCTGTTTTTATGTCGGTTGTGCTATTCAACTGTTTTTTTTTGTAAAGTAATTTCGTCTTTGGTTGTAACAATTTACTTATATGATTGGTTATACGAGTACTCTTGTTCATATGCTCTGTTGGCATTGATTGTAATGTTAAATGGTTGGCCTACTATAGCCTTAGTTTCTTCTTTCTTTGTTATACTAGCGTATATATAATTGTTTATATATGAAAAATAATCAAAAAGGGGGGGAGATGGACATAAACGCAATTTAAATTAAAGGCTGGAATAGTGGGGGACGCCACCAGTCTTCAGAACACTTTTGAATAGATAATAATTTAACACCCAGATAAGTCTGGGGGGGGCCGCCACTATTGGGGAACCAAACAATATATTTATTCATATCAACTATTGTTTATTTATAAAACTTAAGCGCCTTGCGTACAGTATTATTTTAGTTCTATTTTCTTATGTTAGTATACCTAATTATTTGATTTTTTTTTTGTTTTTTCTTTTTTTTCACATGTACTATGGGCATTAGTTATTAAGTTAAGAGGCCTATTTACATATTTATGTTGTATATCTTTGTCTTGTAGTATTGTATTGTAACTTGTGTATAATTTTTGTATTGTAAGTCCCTCCAGCCATAGTTAATTATGGGTAATTCATTTACTTCCGGCAATGACACTCCTCCCCCTTCCATGCACGCCCAACCACTCCGTCAATGGAGGATACTCCCTCAATGTCCATGCCGTCAGGGGGTGAAGCAGATCTTAAAGCCATCAAGTGCCGATACCTCATTGACAGGCTTGATCGATGGACTCAGAATGCAAAAACCTTGGACACAGATGTTCCTACGTGCCAGCGGCTTTCCTCCGGGTTTTTGACGTTGTCCCAGACTGTGGACGGGGAAGTGTGGAAATGGCTCCGAGCACTGGTCCCGGAGGAACGAGGTCCGCTTGCCAGAGCCTTGACAAAAAGCTTTGCCCAAGCTGAGCAAGTCCATTTGTCAAGGATTGCACCTTTTCTAGATTCGTCTATTTCGTTTTGCGCGTCTGCCCCTCCTGGCCCAGTTTCGCAAGTCTTGGTCTCGGACGAGTCGGTGGTCGAACTCGCGAGGAGACAATTACAGGAATTGGTGATTCCAAAGATCACCCCATTCGAAAGGGATGTTCTCGCTTACCAGGAGTTCAAGCGCACCTTCCAGTTTGAGATCAATAAATTATCCCTGCCTCCTCATAGGCGTCTCCAAGCTCTTAAGTCCTGCCTGAAAGGGCCCCTTCTGTCTATTATTCAGAATTCCACACCTACAGAGGAAGGTTACAGCTCTGCCTGGGAGACCTTAGATGCTCGCTATGAAGGCAAGTTGCGCACCGCCAGTGCGTTGTTCGAAACCTTCCTTCAGGTCCCGGAAGGGAATCCCACCATTGATGAATGTATCGCTTGGATTTCTAGGAGGCAAATGCTACTAGATCAACACGATATCCCCCAGCCGTTGGACTTCCTTTTGTGTCACATAATTCTGTCGGCTTTGTCTGCTAACCTCCAAGAGGAGTTTAGGAAGAAGTATTTAAGATCCTTTGATGAACTGCCCCAAAGTGCACAAGTACTAGAATTCTTGAAAAATCAAGAAGACAAGTTCGCCCCTAAAATAACATTCAGGAAATCCACCTCTCCGCCCCAAGACGTGACAGCTCCCTCTAGTCGTCTCCCTGAAGGCCCCTCCTCCCAACAATCTGAAACCCCTTCCCTTCCTAGAACATTCTTTAAGCCTAGGGCTGTCTCCACCTTGAAGCCCTCCAAGACCCACACACCCAAATCAGCTAAGTCTCCGTCCCCTTCACCCAAGAAAGCCTCTCCATCCGCTTCTCCTATTCCTACCCGACGGACACCCCCTCCACATCGAGAGCTCCTTCCCCTCCAGTCCACTCCTTACGCTGTTACTTTTGTGACGAATGGCATCAGATATCTAAGTGTAACGAATACCTGCGACTGCCAGTGAGCAATAGATGGAGTTTCATCACTGAGAACCACTTATGTGTTAACTGTTTCTCCACTCAGTGGCTCAATGCCCTCGAAGTTCTGGGTGCCTGGAGTGCGGTGGTGCTCATCACACCACCCTTCATCCCCCTGCCCCTCTTCTAGTCTAAGTCAAAGGACTTTACCCGATATTGTCATTCCCCCGTTAATGTCTTTAAGCCCTAAGCTGACTAAGAAACTTCCTGACCCTTCTCCTAAAAGGGCAGTTCCCCACCTTCGAGATGACGTTTCTTCTCCTTCGACTTCATCTGGTAGCAGCATCCTTTCTTCACTCCCAACTATCTACTTTGGTAGTGATTCACCAAAAGCTACCTTTTAGGGATTCGGCCCGCGCGATACCATTCCCCAGTCCTGCTATGTTTTGTCGAGTTTTCGCCGAAACTGTCACTTGTATCACAGACCTAATCCACAAAGCAAATCTATTTTGAAGTCTTTCCCCTCCGATTTGTCGGTATCCCCCACTGCCCTGGTTTACCTCCTTGGAGGAGATGGCCAGTGGTATCGCGCGCGTATCCTGTTGGATTCAGGCAGTGAAGTTAACTTAATGTCGAAGGCCTTCGCCAAGGAATGCAAATTAAATTATACTCCTATTACAGGTGACATTCGGGGAGTAGGAGGTAACTTCCTACGCAAGTCGTAGGTTTTGCTTCAACTAACATGAGACAATGTCCACCGTTTACCCAACTGAAAATCCCTCTTCGTATAGTTACGAGAACCATCCCTGATGCTCCTTCTTCTTATTTTCCCGTGGGCAATTGGTGGCATCTATAAGGCAAATACTTAGCCGACCCTACCTTTAATGAACCCCGTCCGGTCGATGTAGTCCTTTCAGCTTCCGTTTTTGATACCATCGACCTCGGACAAATAATACGCTCAAAGAATGGTTCCCCCAATGCTCGATTGACAAACCTGGGCTGGATTATATCTGGTCTCTTGAAAAAATTTCCCATCAAAAGGGTTAGATTTGACTCTTCCATCCGGGACAGCGGGTTCAATTCTAAGCTGTACCGGACCTATTATAAAATTTTGTTTAACCACAAGTATGGTCACTTAACCGCCCCTAAGGTAATCACTGACCCAGCTATCTCAGAAGACAAACCCTTGACAGGAACCCTTCCTCGCAAGTCTGAGTCTGAATCATCTGGACAGCCTAATAACCCTGAATTTTTATTGGAGTCAGATCAATCAGTTTCCCCGAGCTTGTCTCCGTCCTCTACTCAAATTTTGTCAACTCCCCAAGAGGAAGTCATTTCTCAGCTATCTGCTCGTCCAACCTTGGCTATTCCGCTTCCTCCTCCTAAACCACAACTGAAGGATTTCTGAAAAGACTGAGGACAATGTGTTAGGCTTTCCTAGGTAATTTGGGAGAGCAACACAAATAAAATAAAATAACGAATTAAAGGAAAGGGAAGGGTGGGGGACGCCACCAACACCCAGAATACCTTCACTTAAAAAGAACAAATATATTTTTATTCTCAATTTGGTAAAAGTACAAAGAAAATACCATGAGGTCTAGATCATAATTACTTATTACAACTTACAGTTCAGAACCCTATAACCATACATATAGCTCACATTAGCACGTGCTTGGCCTTTAATGCTCTACAATTTAAACACTGTTGGGAATGACACAGGAAGACGATGGCAATAAATTTCAATATTACAGTCAGATACAGAACTCTTGGCAGGGAGAGATACTTCGGCGTTTGCGGGGCCACATGGCTTGACTTGGCTGCAACCGTCGTACAAAGTGACACAGATTAAGGATCCTGTGAGAAGCCCCAAGGGCAACTGGCTCGAGCTCCCAGGAACACGCTGGAGCCCCCTCTCCGTTGACTTCTCCAGTGCTGCCAACCGGACAATGCTGCGCTATTAGCACCAACAGATAAATTCTAGGTCGAGGGGCCGCACATCCCTTCGAGGATCGAACATCCTCCCCCGCAGTGGACTCGCCAGAGTTCCACTCACTGAGTTGGGGCAGGAGCAGCTTGCTGACTGGTCTGCTGGTCGCTCTTGACGTGGTTTTGGCGAGGTATGACTCTTGTACCTGACAGTCCGCAAAGGCGCAATCTTGACGTTGGGTGTGTCAGTGTCGTCAAGGCTGACACTGATGAAAAATAATAAAGCGTTGGCTCTTCTGTCCGGAAGTTGGCTCATAAAAGGGTTGCACGGTGCTGACTTTATACTGAAACATTTCAAATTTAGACTGACTGACTAACTTAGGGAATGGGGCTTTGTCATGGGCTGGTGGAAGGAGGTGGAGTATTAGGTTAATAGGAGGCTGGGACTTCAGGAGGAGAAGGGGGACAAGGTACTAAGTTAATGGGAGACTGGGACTTCGGGAGGACCCATGGGACACTAACTGACTGACTAAGGGAATGGCCTTGGGGAAAACTACTGACTGACTGACAAAGGGAATGGCCTTGAGGAGAAAGGCTGAGCTTTACTGGAGAAAGGGGGCAAAGTACCCGGTTAATAGGAGGCTGGGACTTCAGGAGGAGAAGTGGGACAAGTGGGATATGGCGGATAAGTGGGGTTTGACACTTACAGACAGAAATTTAATTTACAATAAAATTAAAAAATTAAAAACCAATTGAGAATCCCTAGACAATGGACTAAACATATACAAAGACTAATGACAAATAACATGTGGTTTAAAAAAAAAAATTAACTTTAAAACAAAACCCACGCATCTACCTTCAAAACCCACGCATCTACCTTCAAAACCCACGCATCTACCTTCCTCAGCCTCCTTTCGATTCTAGGCAAAATTTTTGAGAGACTCCTCCTATCACGTCTTCAAGAAAGTTTTGATGGCCTTGGAATTATCCCAAATCATCAATTTGGTTTTCGCAGTTGCCACTCTACAATCCAGCAGGCCCATCGCGTTGTGGACACCATCGCTACATTACTGGAGCTTAAACATTTCTGCGCTGGAGTATTCTTGGATGTCTCACAGGCCTTTGACCGAGTATGGCACAAGGGTTTGCTATGGAAGCTTAAGGGTATTCTACCAAGAACATACTATCTTATACTCAAATCCTATCTCTCCGACCGATTCTTCCTAGTAACTCAAGGCTCTTCTCGATCATCTATTTTTCCTGTCCTTGCTGGTGTACCACAAGGTAGCGTCTTAGCTCCTCTTCTCTACACAATCTTTACAGCCGACTTACCTTCAAATCCCAACACCTCCATATACTGATCCTGTCTTCGCTATCCGCTCTCTACAATCTCACCTTCACTCACTAGAACCCTGGCTACAAAAATGGCGAATAAAAATCAACCCAAACAAATCCAAACACATAGTCTTCACACTCAAACGAACAACTCTTGGACCTGTCTTCTTATATAACACTCCTATCCCACCAGACGACCATGTGGGGTACCTTGGACTGTACCTAGACAAAAGACTAACTTGGAACCCTCATACGAGACTTAAACGGGCTGAATTACACAAACGATACAAACTCCTTGCTAGACTACTGGACAAACGCTCAAAACTAACATTACAGAACAAGCGTCGACTGTACACTTCCCTTCTTGCTCCAATATGGACTTACGGACTTGAACTTTACGGGACAGCTAAACGATCTAACATCAACAGATTACAAACACTCCAATCTAAAATACTCCGCCGCATTGTAAACGCTCCCTTTTATGTCAGTAACCACTCCATACACAGACCTCAACATTCCATTTATACCAGAACTTGCCAAAACCCGCTACAACACATTCCACCAAAAACTATCATTTCACCCTAATCCTTTAGCTGCAAACCTATTCTCAACCACACTTCCCTCCAACCCCCGAGGACGGCTGAGGCGCCGTTGGCCCCGTGACCAACTGGTAGACTAATGATGGTCATCACTGGATGATCATCATTCATGATTGCCACGCCATTTTTATTGTACGCACAGCATATTTACTTATTGTACTGCACGAGTGCAGGTGTAAATTTCAAATAAAAGATATATAAAAAAAAAACCTTAAAACAAAATTAGAAAAGACAAAAGATAGAAAAGACTAAAATGACAAAAAACTTAACGTTAACAAAGGAAATTTTAAAACAAAATTCAAATGTGACAATGCAAAGACAAGACATGTCTATATAGACTAATGAAAACTTAACAACGTTTAAATAGAACGCGGCGTCCGCTGCAAATCCTTACCACCCCTGATTCTGAGCCTTTTACCATAATTTCTGCGGAAGTCATTCCCTCTGAGATTCTACTCTGCCTGTTGAGTCCTCTTTCGTCAATCCTGTGTCGGCTATCTCTATTCAACCTACAGTACTCCGCCTCAGCTCTGGAAAAGTCTCCCAACCAATTCAGCACCCCCCTGACCAAGTCTTGTCCCGTCTGATGGAGAAAATGTTTGCCCTGGAGGAAGTATCTGAGGTCTCCCCCTTTACCCCAGAGGAATTGAAGGCCGAGGAATGTTTCGCTAAGTCATATTCCCGACTCCCTGATGGTCGCTTCTCAGTGGCCTTGCCGCTTAAGACGAGTCCATGCTGTGTAGGCGAATCGAGAAAAATTGCCCTCAAGCGCCTACTCCAAACTGAGTCTCGTCATGCAAAGTCTCCACATCTTCGTACCCCCTACGTCGAATTCATGAAAGATTACTTAGAGTCGAACCACATGGAGCTAGCCCCTCCACTCAAGTTGGGTCAAATTTCTTACTATATACCCCATCACGCTGTGCACCGTCCAGATGACCCCTTGCCCTCATCAATTGTGCAGGAATGGGCTCAGTTCGCCGTCTCCCTGCCTGACCTGCCCAAGATTCACATACCTAGATTTTTGTCCTTACCTACTCCTAAGTGGGTTTCGCTGACGCGCCTGAGCGAGCCTATGCGGCCGTGGTTTACCTCGTGCCCCAGTCTGAGGACACTGTCATTAGCCTAGTCATGTCTAAAGCCAGAATGGCCCCCATGAAACCTGTCACGCTCCCTCGTCTGGAGCTTTGTGCGGCCCACCTACTTGCCCTTACGATTCATAAAGTCAGTTTGCTGTCCCCTCAGATAACCACCCAAAATATCCTAGCATTTTCTGATTCCACTATTGCCCTGGCTTGGATCACACCACCTCCGCATTGGAAGGTGTTCGTGGGTAATAGAGTGGCTGCTATTTTGGAAAAGGTGCCTGCCTCCCAATGGTTCCATGTTTCCTCCTCACAAAATCCCGCTGACTGTGCCTCACGTGGACTACGACCCCAAGAGCTAGTAAGCCACCAGTTATGGTGGGAAGGCCCCCATTGGCTGAAATTAGACCAAACGTCATGGCCTCTTGGCCAAGTGAGTGCCGATTTGTTTGACCCCGTCGTAGGAGCAGAAATTCGCTCCCAGGCACTTAATGTGTCAATTGTAATGTCCTGCCCTGAGGAATTGGAGGCTAAGTTTTCCAGTCTGTATACGCTGCAGAATGTAATGGCCTGGTGCCAGCGGTTTGCGCACAATGCTAGAAATCCAGTACATCGGTCAGGTCCATTGAATGTAAAGGAACGCAACAAAGCCCTGCGAGTTCTAATTGTCCGAGCGCAGCAGCACTCGCTTTCCGAGGAAATTGAAGATGCCCAGTCCCCCCGGCCTAGGATGCGCCTAGTCAAAACCCTGGGCTTATTTCTGCACACTGATGGAGTGTTGCGAGTTGGAGGGAGACTAAGATTGGCCGGTATCCCCGACTCTCAGAAGCACCCAGCTTTGTTGCCTCCGCAACACCCCTTCACTACTCTAGTCATTCAAGATGCCCACATCTCCAACCTCCATGTGGGTCCCACTGCCCCTCATGCATTTCTGCGAAGTCGATATTGGATTGTCAATGGGAAAAATGTAGTCCGCCGACAATTGTCAGCCTGTAATAAGTGTTTCAGCATCAAGCCAACACCCTTCAACCCGCTCATGGGTCATCTGCCATAAGGAAGAGCCAGCGCTTCACCACCCTTCACCGCCACCGGTATAGATTATGCAGGCCCATTCAACGTGAAAATTGCTTCTCTGCGTTCAGCCAAGGTTCTTCAGTCTTACCTTGCCATTTTCGTCTGCTTCTCCACCAAGGCCATACACCTGGAGCTAGTCACAGACCTCACTTTGCAAGCATTTCTGGCGGCTTTGATCCGCTTCGTTGCCAGGAGAGGCGTGCCAAGTCACATTTGGTCAGACTAACTTTGTCGGGGCCAAAAGAAAACTCAAGGAGGTATACACTCTACTAAAAGACGCCAAGTCGCAGGAGGCCATTCAGAGAGAGTCCAATAAACGAGGCATTGAGTGGCACTTCATCCCTCCTAGAGCGCCACACTTTGGAGGCTTGTGGGAAGCTGCGGTTAAATCAGCCAAAAGATTACTGAAGGTCACGTTGGGCACCCAAGAGCCTACTATGGAGTGCTTCCTTACTATCCTGTGTCAAATTGAAGCCATTTTGAACTCCCGACCACTTACTGCTGTGTCCTCCTCTCCAGATGATCTTCAGGTATTGACGCCCGGTCATTTTTTAATAATGCGGCGACTGACCACCCTGCCAACTGGTGACTCCTTGACGCCGCGCACCGCCCTCAGGTCCAAATGGGCAATGGTGCAGTTTACTGTCGGCCAATTCTGGAAGAGATGGCATCGGGAGTATCTACTTGACCAACAAGCCATGTTTAATAATTAATAATAATTTTTATTTAGCAGTGTATATTGTTGCCTGTAATTGATAAGCCTGGTCAAATACAATAATAATTGCCATTTGTAGTAAAAGTGTTCTGAAGATTGGTGGCGTCCCCCACTCTTGTTCCAACCTAGATTCCTAATTGCGTTGCAAGTCCGTTTTCCAGTTCTTCCTCCAGTTATTTCCCTTGTCTATTAACCCCCTTGTTCCGTAAACATTTCATTAATATCTCCTTAACAAAAACTTACAGTTTAAAAATTTAAGTATAAGGGTTGTTTGAACGCCAAAAGGTACACAAATCAGCAAGTACCCAACATTTCATTTATACGTCCTTGATTTTATTTAAGTAATTTTACTGCATTAATTTTCATTCATATTTTTTTAAATTTATTAGATGTCACAGAACCTTATGCTGGCCAGTTCATTCATTATATTTTTTTTGTTATAATTTTGATAAAATGTATAATATATCTTCGTTATTAAATAGGTACTTTATTTTAGCTTAAGTAACAAAATTAAACTGCGATTTCAGTACTTCCTTTTAAGAGGAGTAAGAAAAATAAACTGCAATAAACTTACAGTACTGCTCCCTAAAAGGCAAAGGTTTTGAATTGAACGACAATTCATTGGTGTAAATCGGTTCACTCATTGATAATTTTAACGATTGCTATACTTTCTCTTAGTAGGTGTAAGAGCATGATGACACTTCACAGCCACGTAGAGGAGCTTTAACCAATTCTTCCTGCTAAATTTTATCAAAATCGGACATAGAAATATTAGTATTAATAATTTTAGAAAGGGCCTTTCTTGGGTGGGGCGAACTCCCCTCCTCATGAGGCATAGTGTCGAGACTTACAAAGTGCAAATCTATACAAAATTTCGATTCGAATGACACTACATTCATGAAAATCGGTTCACGTGCCTATAATTTGAAACGATTGCTATACTTCCCCTTATCAAATGTAAGAGCTGATCGCCGCTTTAATGTCACGTAGGGGAGCCCTACCCCTATCATCCTACCAAATTTTATCATAATCGGGCCAAGATTTACAGAGTAATAATTAGTAATTCATAATTTTGGAGGGGGCCTAACCTAAATGAGGCTAACTCCTCTTCCATTCGCTGTACAGACCCCCAAAAGGCTCATCTGTACAAAATTCCGAATCGAATGACACCTCATTCATGAAAATCGGCCCACGCGTTTAGGCGCTACATTGTTTACAAAAAAGGTAACAACAAGAAGAACAACTAGAACAAGACCAATTTTTGAAAATGCCGTTTTTGCTCATTTTCAGCAACTTTTTTCTCGTAATATATTAAATCTGGGTTTTGACAAAAAAATTACTGTTATAAAGGAGGACTTGCCCTATAATTTAAAGAAAATTTGGGAATTTTATCTTTTATTCAAAAAGAGAAAAAAAATTGTCAAAGTTGGGCGTTTTTCAACGTTACGCTTTTTCGTGCACTTTTTGACGATCAACCCTTATACAACTGTCCTACCGAACAGTTTTAATAACAAGAGAACTGGTCCCACTCTTAACAAAATTGTCTCACTTACATCAATCCCATGCCTGGTTTTGATATCAATCTGCACTTCCAAAACAGTCTTTTTATTGGAAGTTCACCACTACTCAGGTACTATTCCTTCCTGATACCCTTCGAGAAGCAGAAATTCTTCGCTTGTTGAATATTCTTCTTACCCAGAATCGTGCGAGCAATTCCGCCTGGGTGATTTCTTTTCTTTCAATTTGTTTTGGAACCAACCAAAACGGTACAACAACCAATTCGTATTTGCGAAAAGGCATCAGTCTCTGTCTCTCATCTGTTGCTTGCGTCGCTTGTTTTTTTTTTCCGATGCCCTCTTCACACAACCCTGAGCTCTTCAAGTATAATTTCATCCAATACACATTCTTCATTCCTCTTTATTAAATTTCTTAGACTTATTTTCTCACTCCCCGATTTTACCTAGTTCTAACTAACTAAACTGGACAAAATCAAGAAATAATTAAAATCATACTGTAAAAATTATTTTCGTTTGGAAAAGCTGTTACATCTTAACAAAATTTCACAGAATCTGGCCAGTTCCTTCATATCATTTTTTTTGTTAAAACAATAATAAAATGTATGTAGGTATATTAAATATTTATAAATTGACACTTTACTTTAACTCTATTCCAAATTATTCTTCTGATTTATCTTTAATGTGGTCATTATTCTAAATCAACGGTTCCCAATCTTTTTTCATTAGTGGACCCCTTTACTGATTGTTTCCATAGAGTGTACCCCTAACATGTATATATTATATATATACATATATATATATATATATATATATATATATATATGTATATATCTCCTTAACAAAAACTTACAGTTTAAAATGTTAAGTATAAGGGATGATTAAACGCTAAAAGGTACACAAATCAGCAAGTACCCAACATTTCATTAATACTTCATTATTATTTAAGTAATTTTACTGCATTAATTTTCATTAATATTTTTTAGAATTTATTAGATGTCACAGACCCTTATGCTGGCCAGTTTCATCAACAAAATATTTGTTCAAATAGAACACCATTTAACTTAGATTGACTTTAATATCTAATCAACAAACTATTTATTTATTTCTTTTATTTATTTATTGTTATAGTGGTCTTGTTTGCACATTAACCAATTACTTTATATGAGGGCTGGAAAAAACCAACATATTGGTATGCACAGTTACAGTTGGCTTCGAATGCCTTAATTTACCTATATGTATCGAATATTCAATTTGAGGAATAGCGCAGCCTCTTTCACTTCTCTTTTCGTCATGACAGCCACTCTTCTACTACATTCTGCTTCGTGGCTTCCATGAGATAAGGATATCTTGAGCGCTGCGTACTGACATTTCTTCCTAGAACAACACAATGGTCTCTGAATGTGACTTCGTTATTTGATGTGAGCTTAGAGTGGTGTAATTAGTAGTGTAGTTATGATAGTACTTGTGTGAGTAATTAAGAACTAAAATCGCAACTGTGGAGTTGAGCTGCATCCTATATTTTTATTTTATTCTCTCTAATGAATTTGTAAATAATTCGTAGCGCATCAGGATTCATTATGGCTAAAATACTTTTAGCGCTACAGGGAAATCGTACATGTGTTGCCAATTCCTGTAGGAACTTGTCTCTATTTCTATTATTTCTGCTGCATCTGAAGAGGAGGTGATCGATGTCCCCATCCTCCCCGCTATTGCAATCACATTTGGGACTATCTAATAACTTAATTATGTGCAGATGCGGATTTGTGAGATTATGGTTGAACCTCAGTCGCATTATTGTTGTGTAAAATTGCCTTTCCCCCTCCAGTACTTCTACAAACCATGGCTTGTTGGGGATCCTAGGCTGTAAATCAGCGTAATATTTACCCTTAATTTCTTTTTCCAGATCGTAGAGCTTTTGCCATGCGTCATAACAACGCTTTCTTAAAACACCTTCGAAATCCGTTAAATTGAGCACTGGAGTATGTTCCCCTAACAAAATCGCTCTTTTTGCTAGCACGTCGACTTTCTCGTTATCAACAATCCCAGCATGCCCTTTCAGCCAAACCAGATGCAACCTACCCATTGCATTAATCAAATGACTTACAATTTCTATAATTATGGGATCAAAAACATCGCCCGGGCGCTTTATTTTTTGGAGTGCACTTTTAGAATCACTAAGAATGACTATTATGTCATTACTTTGTATTTGTTCCGCCAGGATTACCGCATTCCAAATCGCTACAATTTCTGCAGTAAATATTGAGGCATTATTAGGGAGCTTGTATAGGCGAAAACTTCCCGTTTGCGAGTCAAGTACAGCACAACCTACTCCCTGCTCTGATTTTGATCCGTCCGTAAATAGTAAATAAGGGTTGATTATAATTTCCCTCATACGCGCTATAAAAGCTAGGTATGTTAAATCCCTCCATTCTTCTTTCACCTTATCATATAAATCTAAATGGACGTACGGAGATTCTTTACAAGATACTTCATAGTGAAGAGATCTCCGAGGAGACGCGTGCAACACCTCTAGGCCAGAATATAATTTCTCCGTTACTCTAAACATTTCATACATTAATGGCGTTTTCTTTTTTAAACAAAACCTGTGCGAGCGAACCACTTCTGAGAGCTCTGAGATTCTCATCAAGGAAACTTCTTTAAACTTAATTAGTCTTTTGGTTAAAAACTTCCCCAACAATAATTCTCGACGTATGTGTAGAGGCATAATAATAGATAGATTTTGTCTGTTTCAGGACACTTTTCCACCCCCCCAGCCTATAGTGTGTGTAGGCAAAACATCGGTTTTTTACCCCCTCCACTCAGAACAACAAATATAATTCTCTCTTTAGTTATCTTGTAACCTTTGTGACCCTATTATCTCTGATAACTGATTTACACTTGTTTAAATCTAATTTATTAAAAATATATACTATTTAATAATTTGACCCAAATTAAAAAAGAATTAGCCGGTAGTTTTTTACCCCCTCCACTCAGAAGAATCTCTCTTATATAGCTATCTTGTAACCTTTGTGACCCTATTTACACTTGTTTAAATCCAGTTTATTTAAAAAAATATATAAAGGTATGTATAGATATTAATAAAGGTATGTACTAATAAAGGTATGTTCTAAGGTGGGAGGTTAATGAAACAAAAAAATTATTACAAAAACTTTATTATATAAATCATTTTTATTTATCCAAGAAGGTTTTTTAAAACCTAACCACTTTACATACAGCTTATTTTTTTTACGTCTTAGAATTTTTTCTACAAGATATACATCTTCATATTTAGTTTTCTGCAGTTCTTGTGTATAAAATGCTCCTTGAATAGACTGTCCTGTCAAATCTTCCAACAGGTAAGTGTATGGGATAGTGCTGCGAACATTTTTAATTTTAAATATTTCAGTGCTCCAATTGGGTGTATAACCTCTGCTAAATATAGTTCTTTTTTTCGAAACACGTACATAGTCTCCTTCTTTAAATCGTTGTTTATCTTTTCTTTTTACTTTAGAAGAGTAAACATTAGCTAGTAAGAATGCTTCATTGCCAGAATTTACTTCTGATGGTGTCATACCAATTGTACGGTGTACTTTGTTGTTGTATTTATGACGGTATACTTTGATGTAGGTATTTATGAGATCAGGTAAATGCTTTGTATAATTGTAGTTTCCTCTAAGACTAAACAATTGATACATCATAGTTTTAAAAGTTTTATTAAATTTTTCAACAATTGAACTTTTAACCTGGCTGTAAGTACTGTAGTGATTAATTTTGTGCTTCTCCATGAGTTTCTTGAAGGAAACATTGTAGAATTCCTTCCCATTATCAGTTTGAATATTTTTCGGTACTCTTCCACTTGAATTAAAAATATCATTCACAGCTTTAGTGATATCTTTAGCGCTTTTGGATTTAACATGCTCCACCCAGGCGTACTTTGAAAAACAATCAATCACTGCTAATATATATTTGTAACCACTATTTTGACGAGCATGTGGTATCATTTCCATTAAATCAGCTTGCCACAAATCATCAATACCTTTGAGCAATGTACGCCTTCGAGGGTATCGTGAACGTGCTGGTCTATGAAGTTCAACAACTACAGCCTCTTTGCTAGGCATGACTTTATGGTTCAAAAATCGTTTTAAGCGTAGCAGCAGTTATAGGAACATTTGGATTCAATAAACTTATTCGGTTCCTAAAAACAGTGAATAAACCGCGCACAAAATTATCTGTAACTTTTTTTCGGGCTTGGTCATACGTTTCTAAAAGATAACGTTTACTAACAAAGTGTTCTTGCAAATATGTATTTGTTACTAAATCTAACTCTTTTATATACTTTTCCAATTGTTTAGTTACAAATTGTTCAAGATAAATCTTATTAACAGCATCTGAACTATCAACTGGACTATTGATTCCAAGTAATCGTTTATTTTCAAAGTCGATATATTCTCCATCTTCATCATCACTAGCATGAAATACTGTTTTTAAGTGATGCAAAGGTCTGCCAAACTTGTCTATAGACATATCGAAAACCAAACAACAACTGATAATTTATTCCACAAGTAATTCCTAATAAATAATATCTGCCTCTCTCAACTCTTCGATTATAGAATGAATTTCATTTCCATGTCCAGTGTGACCAGCATTTGTTGATGCATATAAGAGCCGAAGTCGATCCACTAATTCATTTGGATCATCCCAATGTTCATAAATATTTTGCCCCACATCCATACCTTTACCAGTAGTAGTGGTCGTATGTCTTAGACCGTATCTTATTTTAATAGGCTTTGTTGCAATTGTAGTCCGAGGTGTCCTAGTAACTTGATCTGCAGTTGATGGTGGTGTGAAATAGGGTTGAGCCGACTGTTCACCCTTAGAAGTATAAAATAAAGGAGCTATTATATTTTTGTATTTGAATCCTTTGCTTGAGCTAAGATGTTTTTCATCACTAAATTGTTGTTTATGTGCGTTACTAACTTCTAAAATATCCTTATAATTTTCCAAATCTTCTACAGTGTATTTGTTAGGCTTTTTTAAAAATAATAATTGTAATAACCCAGGAGTACCTTTATACCAGTTTCCATTTACATTGATATCATTATCATCAATGGCTACCAGTGAATTTCCTATTGTCATGCCTCCAGTAGGTAACACTCTAATGCCGTATCTATCATCTAGATCTTTAGTATCTGAAGTCATATGTTTCAATAAATATGGTTTTATTAAAGATCCTATATCTTCTACTTCTTCTAAGCTTTTCTCCAATTCCTCTTTACTATGCATTTGTTTTATTTGCTCTAGAGGAGAATCATCATCTTCAAACGTCTCTTCTTCCATTTTAATATCTAAAACATCCTTTCGTGGTATAGGAGTTGAAGCTTTAAGCGGTAATTTTATTTCTTCTTCTTCTTTGAGCGGTAATTTAACATATTCTTCAAGTGATGTCGTAGAAGTCGAAGCGTCAGATTTTAAAGCGGCTTTTTTAGAACGCTTTTTATTCTGTTCAACTAACTCTTGAAGCGGTTTTGTAATGGGCTTTAAACTTCTTTCCAGATCTTGCTGTGATAATTGAAGACCTCTCTTTAAACTTTTGAATTTTTCTCGCAGAGATTTAGAAGTTTTGATAAGATGTTGTGTAACTTTAGGATCCATAATGAAAAATGATAGACCGATGGAAAATATTGCTCTATATATAGATGTATGTATCCAAACCTTTTCGAAATCTCCCATTATATAAGTCTCTTGTTTTATCTATTGTTAGAAAACCATACGGTTCATCCCAGCAGACCTCACACATCTTTTTAAAATTATTAAATGACAAATTTGGTGAACTTACGTGATCATTATAAATATGCCTTAAATTTAAATCGTCCAGCGTAAAAATTATAATAAAATTGGCATTATCACGTATAAGATGTTTAGGGATCCTTGCATAACTTTGTGTCAAATAATAATAATAATAATAATAATATATATTTATTGTTTAAAGATAACATCTTCTAACAATGAGTTTGGTTTTTTTTTTTTTTTTTAAATAAGTGGAAATGCAATAAAAATAGCGTACAAAAAGAAAAGAAAAAGTATCCATAAAAAACAAGAAAAATAAAATGTATCCGTCAAAAATACAAAATAAAAAACGAATTATTACAAAAAAATACGGTTTCTTTTTATACAATACAATTTGACTATGTACAAGTTTATCAATACAATCATAAACACTGTCACTCATCAATTACAAATGTACGAAGCTTCAAACAGTTAATTACATAATAAAACAGATCATTCAATTTATTTAATGAATTTATTATAAGAAGATCTTCAATGCTATAATTTTGATTATCATAATACTTGTCAATGAATTGTTTTCTTATGTTATTATAAACAGGACATGAGAATAGAAAGTGCTGTAGAGTTTCAAATTCCAATTTGTTACAGATAGTGCATACGACCGAACCATCTAATACGTATTTTGAACCTTTATAAATAATCTGTGTTATGGACTTGTTGCTCAATCTGAGTTGCATTATTAATCTAATTTTGTGAATGGAACATTTAAACCTAATGTATTCCTCACCACTATTCAGACTACTAATGCTCCTATACAAAGGGTTAAATTTGGAGTGTACAATTTTATTGATATTTAGAGATAGGTAATGGTTTGAAATTTTTTCAAGAATATCTTTTTTTGTTTTCCTGTATTGAGTACTTAATTCTAAATCCTTGAGACTGGCACCTACATCAAAAAGAAACAGATCTATCTGACTGTACCAGTTATGTTCTATTTTATTATAAGGCAATCCATTTATTTCTTTAAGTTTATTGAACAACACTTTAGGTAACCTATCGTCAGACATTTCCATTAATTTACCAACATAATTAAAAATTCTGTTAAATATGTTAACAACCATTGGAGTGACACCAGTTTCAACCATTATATAATGATCAGGAGTATTAAAAGGCAGCAGATATAGTTGCTTTATGTACTTAATCAAAATTTTACTTATATCCGGAAAATACCTCGCAGACCAAACCTCTGAAGCATACATTGCAGAGGAGGAAACAATAGAATTAAATAATTTAATTTTACTTTCCCAAGTATCAGATTTACCTCCCGATAAGATACTCTTGACAATACCTAAAGCTCTGTTACCTTTATTTATAAAATACTTTGTTGCAGACGAAAACTTACAAACTGAATTGAAGGGTACACCTAGATAATGATATTGATTTACATATTCCAAATTTATTTGATTAAGTGAAAGAGGTTTCAGTTTTTTGACTTTAAAACTTCTCCGAAAAACCATTACTTTAGATTTGTCGGCATTCACTTGTAAAGAATTTATATGGCAATATTCAGAAACAATTTGCAATTTTTTTTGAGCATCAGACCATGAATCAGCGAATAACACCAAGTCATCAGCAAACATTAGAGTTAAAATATCAACAGACCTCGTGATCGAAATTCCTGAGACACCTTTTTTTCTAAGAAAATCCTCAAAATCCGCAATAAAGAGAATAAACAATAAAGGTGACAAGGATTCACCTTGTATAACACCTTTAGTTATATCAATCTCCCAGTTCGATAAAACATTATTCACTGATAATTTAAATGAGGCATTTTTGTATAATTTACTAAATAATCTAATAAATTTACCACTCACTCCAAGAGAATCTAATTTAGCCCATAGTTTATTATGATCGACTGAATCGAACGCTTTTCTAAAATCAATAAAAATACCAAATAGATACTTTTTTTTAATTTGAGATTGAATGCTTGCCACTGAAGACAAAATAAACAAATTATCCACACAGGAGCGCCCATGTCTGAATCCAGATTGTGTTTCTGGTATAATACCGTTTAGCTCTACCCAAGTCACTAGTCTTGTACGTAGTATTGAAGTGAATAATTTCGTTATTGTGTTCAAAAGACCAATACTGCGATAACAGTTCGGGTCATGAGCATCTCCTTTTTTAAATAACAGAACAGATACTACTCTTACCCAGTCTTGAGGTATATTTTCTGTTTCAAACACAACATTAAATAGATTTAATAAATAATGTTCCCATGAAGCAGGTAGATGTTTAAAAACTTCATACGGGATCCCATCTAGTCCTGTGGACTTTTTATTTCGGGACTTACCTATCGCATACTGGAGTTCTGCCAAGGTTATATTACCATCAAGAGAAGGATTTGAATTATTGCATAAAACAGAGAGTGAGGGGGACGAAGTAGTAAAATGTTCACAAAAAAAGTTATACCACAGATCAAAATTTATAGGGTTTATGAATTTATTAGAAGGCTTCAATTTTCTAACTACTTGCCAAAATTGTTGAGAATTACCAACTACCGACAAATTATTTTTTATTTCCTCATAATATTGTTTTTTAACTAGCTTTAAATGTTTTCTATAAGTATTTCTCAATGTTATATAATTTGTCAATTCTGAATTAGAAAAACATGATTTTTTCCATTTACGATAGGCTACACGCATTTCTCTTTTAAGAATTTTACACGACAAGTTGTACCATCGGTTCCTATCATTTGAACAATCCGCAACAGTTTTATTTTTAATCGGTAATCCAGAGGAACAAACAGTATTAACGAAATTACAGTATAACTCAGAACTATCGACACTATTAAAATAAATATTGGAACTATTTTGTAAATTTTCATGAAATATTTTAATTAATGAATTATCCCATTTCAAATATTTTAAGTTTTTATTTAATGTCATCGAATAATTTTCTGAGTTTTTAATACTTTGCACTTGCCCTTTATACCTGATTGAAAGTATACACGCATTATGTTCATAAAAAGGAGATAAATTTTTAATTTTCAAGTTAGCAATTTCATGAAGCAAATTATAACTACACCATCGATCGTACTGCTATTGCCTGAAAATGATATAAACGTAAATTTAGAAGGTGTGTCAGATTTAGTCCGACCGTTGCAAACAGCTAAACCCAAAGATTCCATGGTAGATGTCAGCTGCTTCCCTTTCTTGACTTTGTGTCAAATAGAAACAATCAATTCCTCTATGCCGACCCATACTGAAATATTGTCTGATTATGTCCTGTTGATCCATTGAAATATCATCAAATACAATAATAGAATTTCTTTCTGCATTGTCAGGAGTGATTACCTGCTGTGTATCGTTGATTTTGTGAAATCCTATTTCTGGTGCTAATTTGAATACTTGTTCTAAATACAAATACTTTTCTTGTTGGAGAGATCGGCTACATAAGTATACATTTCCAAATTTTAACCCATTCGGTTGTAAAAGCAAACAAGCTATGAGATTGGTTTTACCAGACCCTGAACTTCCACAAATAAGTGCACGTATATTATCGGGCAACAATTGGCCATGACGACACTCATTTGCTTCATGATCTTCACCTGAAGGAAATAAGTTATAAACAGGTAAACATTCACTTTGCTTCTCCAATCGCATACTGATGATGGTGAGTTTGATTTGCAGCCTATATAAATAGAATCAGTCCTAAAAACAGTCATCATAATGAGAAAGAAAACGACCGGGAAAGGTTTTATAAATTCAGTGATTAACAAGCTTCCATTTGAAGTGCATATTCCAGGATATAAATTTTGTGGCCCCGGAACGAAATTACAAGAAAGACTAAACCGTGGTGATAAAGGTGTTAATCCCTTAGACGAGGCCTGCAAGGAACACGACATTGCATATTTTAAAAACAAAGATTTGAAATCAAGGCATAATGCTGATCGCATCTTAGCGGAAAAAGACTCATCTTTTGGTGAAAAAGCAGCTGCTTGGGCAGTTACAAACGCGATGAAAGTGAAAGTAAAATTAGGTGGTGGTGGTATCAAGAAGAAGAAAAAAACTATCAAAGATATAACCAGTGCAGCTCGCGTAACTTCAATTACATCAATTAGTGGAGCCGCCAAGACGGCACTCAAAAAAGCTAAAAAGTTTTTAGCAAAATCAAAATTACACAAATTACCAAGGATATTGCCAGTCCCAAGAATTGGAGGTGTTCTCCCTTTTCTAATATCATTGTTTGCTGGCTTGTCTGCTATAGGAAGTCTAGCAGGTGGAGCAGCAGCGGTTGCTAAGGCAGTTAAAGACACAAGAGATGCTAGAGATCGTTTGGAAGAAATGAGACGTCACAATAGGAAAATGGAAGAACAGAAAATTGGTCAAGGTTTTTACCTTAGACCATATAAAAAAGGATATGGTCTTTATATTATGCAAGATTGACTACTTCCTGACAGAGCTCTCACAAATATAGATTTGATGAAATTTGCTAAAAACGTACCTCATTTTAGAGGTGTCTATATGCGTGATTCTTTGCCAAGTTATCCTAAAACTAATGAATGTGGTATTGTAAATCTAGATTCAACACAAAACATAGGTACTCATTGGGTTGCCTATATTAAAAAAAGTAATAAAGTAAATTATTTCGATCCTTATGGAAATTTAAGACCGCCTTTAGAACTCCTTCATTATTTCAGAAACTGCGATGTTACCTACAATCGTAAAAGATATCAAGATTTCGGAACTCCGTATTGTGGGCATTTGTGTTTGAAATTTCTATATAATAATGAAGAATAAGCATTTACGGAATTCAGTCATGTCTTATACGTTTACCTTAACAGGAACTTCAAGCATTCTTAGTGCCGATCTGTTTCCACCAATTAATTTAGATGATGATTTTAGCATTGGTTTACTAAGTTTTCAGTCATACAATTCCATACCGAATATCATTGAAGGATTTAACAATCTTTTTCATTATGGAGACAATGTTATTAGTTCACCTACAGGAACTTATGAAGTACAAGCTATTGCATGTTATCTAAAATCACATATAAAATCACCAGATTCATTGAAATTGAAAGGTAATGCCAATACTTTGAAGGTGGAATTAACATGTACACAACCTGTTTACTTCAATAAAGAACATTCGATTGGCCCTTTACTGGGTTTACTAAACATGAGGTGTTAGAAAAAATGATCACTCATAAATCAGACGAAATTGTACAGATTCATAGTGTCAATACAGTTGCTATTAACTGTAATATAGCATCCGGTTCATATAGAAACGGGAAACCGGGACATACTATATATGAATTTTTTCCATTAGTTCCACCAGGATTTAAAATCGTACATGAACCATCTCCAGTCATTTACTTTCCAGTTATCGGTGAAGTGATCAGCAATATAACACTTGTTATAACAGATCAAAGCCAGAACTTGGTGGATTTTCGCGGAGAGACAATCACCATCAGATTACATCTAAAGAAAAATGGGTATTGATTTTCGAAAGTATAAAATGGATTACACTGCGGTGAAAGCAACTAGTATTCAAAGAACGCCTTACCGAGCGTTAACACCATCAAATATTTACTTTCTACAAAGTATAGGACTTTTGATTAAACCAAAATGGAAGAAATACTAAATGTGAACAAAAGAGTGAGTTTTGAGGAGAGAATAACGGATTTTGAGTATCACACCCATCAACCCTATAACCAATCATTAGAAAATTCTGATGAAATTATAATTGCCGTGCAACAGCAAGACATCTACACTGTTCCAGCCAAGAGTTTTCTCTACATTCAAGGACAATTGGTTCAAGAAGGAAAAGCAACTATAGATCCAAGTGTATTGAGATTTGTAAGAAATGGATTTTTGTTTTTGTTTGACGAAATCAAGTATCAGTTGAATGGTGTATTGATTGACCATGTTCGGAATCCTGGAACTGTTAGTACATTAAAAGGTTATGCGTCTCTTAGCCCGGAGAAGGCATTAGGATTAGAAATGAGTGGTTGGATGATGCCTGAAGAATATGTGAAATTAGCTGATGAAAAAGGCAACTTTGACGCTTGCATCCCACTAGACATCATAATGGGTTTCTTCGAAGATTATAATCAAATAATTCTACAGGGAAAACATGAATTAATTCTACATCGCAGCAGAACGGATAATGATTGTATTCAAGTTGTAGGGGAACACGCTGATGTTAAGGCCTCCATTAAATTAAAATCAGTCCAGTGGAAAATGCCTTATGTTAAAGTTTCTGATGAACAAAGGTTAAAATTTTTAAATTTCGTCAACAAAGGAAAAACGGTTCACATGGCATTCCGATCATGGGATTTAATAGAATATCCCTCTCTACCTGCTACAAAGAAGCATACTTGGGCGGTGAAAACTACAGCAAATTTAGAAAAACCTCGATATGTTATAATTGCATTTCAGACAAACAAAAAGAATAATTTAAAAGCTGACATGTCTGAGTTCTATCATTGTAATATATCAAATGTTAAATTGCACCTAAATTCAGAGGTTTATCCTTATGATGATCTTAACATAGACTTCTCAAAGAATCACTGTTCAATGCTATACTATATGTATCAAAATTTCCAGCACAGTTTTTATGGAAAGGAAAATGAACCTATTTTAAGCAAGGAACAGTTCAGGGATGAGGGACCGATTATCGTCATAGATTACTCGCGTCAAATAGAAGCGGTTAAAGCCAGTTCCGTTGACATTAGAATAGAATTGGAAGCTGCAGAAAATTTTAAAGCTGGTACAACAGCCTACGCTTTAATTTTACATGATGCACTAGTTGAATATAATCCATTAACAGGTTTAGTTAGAAGAATATAAGGGAGGGGAGGTAGTATTAATAGAGGAGATTTGGAGGAGAAAATCAGTTCATAATGCGTGCTGGTGTAATTGACTTCCTGGGTTATCTTACTCCTCAAAACTGTTATATTGCCAAGGAAGTGACTATCGTAGATGTGGACTCTCCTTCTGTGTTTTGGCATTGGTTATTCAAACCTCCTTCTCAAGAAGATATCCAAAATTTATCTACAAACAAATGGGTATTTCATAACCTTCATGGAATAAATTGGTATGATGGAGATGTAGAATATTCTGAATTAAGAAGCTTGTGTCAAAAATCAACAGAAAATTTCACGATATTGTAACTGAGCACTAGAATTAGTTGCTAGGTTTATGTTCACAGCTGGGATTTTTATTGGATAAAAAAAGTATTTTATTGACTTTGGGTCATTCTGAGTTGGGACTTGCTGGAATACAGACGAGGATTGAGAGATTGTAGAAAAGCCAAGTTTCCCTCTTGCTGACCTGCGACTTTTCTTGTCTGCGGCCCATGCGGCGTATGTATGTTTATTCCTGTATCAAATATTTTGTTAAGTAAATCCGTTAAGTAAATTCATCAGACTTATTGTTATCATAGCTTTGTTCAAGTAGTTTAGTTGTCCTATCTATCTGTGAGTGTATGTACGTGCGTGTGAGTGTGTGCTTGAGTGTGTGTAAGTGGCTCTCTATAGAAGTGTAGTTCGTACGAGGTAGCGGCTGGCCTACATTGGTGTCAGGTGTGGGGTATAGTCGGAAACCCGTAACGTAACGTTAGTATTAGTGCTCTGGAATTAAGGAAGAGGTGAAGGCACTAAAGGAGGAGGTAGACAGGTTGAAAGAGGAGGTGCGCTGGATGCACTCCCAAAGGGAAGCAGCAAGCTTATCCTCTAATGAAGGGGGGGTTAAGCGAGATCTTTCACTTCAATCGTTAATCATGCCTTGGAGTGGGGACATATCAGATAGGCCTATTGACCAATTTCTGCAAAATTTTTCCTTAGTGGCCGAAAGAGGCGGGTGGTCAGAAGCGGATAAAATTATGATATGTCGTCTTAAACTAAAAGGGGCTGCAGCAGATTGTGTGGCTTGTCGACCGGAGCTATTGCTACCCACGGCGACATTTGCGGATATGGTTGATGTGATTAAAACTCGCTTTGCGGGGGTGGCTACGCCTGAGCAAAAGCTGTTGGAGCTTAACTCTCTTGAACAACTGTCGGGAGAAGATGCGCGTCAGTTTGCAGATCGGTGTCGGCAAGTCGGGGAGAAAACATTGCCTATCTCGGCATCAGTAGCTGAAGCAGGGTGGGCTAGGGCTCAGCTTGAAAGAATTCTTATGGCTGCCTATATAAAAGGGCTCAAAGGAGAACCAAGCCGGCAACTACAATACGTTCCCCCGAAAACGTTTCACGAAGCGGTGGCACGGGCTTCGCGTATTGAGCAAGTGAGGGTGAAGTCAACCTCTCCACGGGAAATATGGGCTGTGCAAGGAAGTTCCGGTCTAGAAGGGAAGACAACAGTGGAGCCCCAACGATCAGGGGGCATGTGCTTTCGTTGTGGGAGACCGGGACATTTTGCAAAGTCATGTGATCTGAGAAGGAGGAAGAGCCTTGGGTGGGGTAACCAACGCAGTGAGGCTGCTCGCTCAAAACGGGAGACAGCCTGTTTTGTTTGTGGCCAAATGGGAAACTATGCGCGAGATTGCACTCGACGAGCTACCTTAGCAAAAGTCAGGACTTGTTATGAGGGGGAAGGCCCGCACCCAAAAGCGGAGGGCTCGGCCGATGGCCCGACGTCGAATGCCCGTTAAAACCGAGGGCCCCTGCCCTGGTGCCAAATGTAGCAACGGGGAAGTCTAAGGGTTTAACAATACCTGTGTTTACAGGAAAGAGTCGGTTGGAATTACTTGTTGACAGCGGGTCAGAAATTTCCATTTTAAAACAAGCAATTCCTGGAGTGGCAGTCAAGCAGTCCCGTATTAAAGCAACAGGAGTTACGGGGAGTTCGGTACCCATTAGAGGTGAACAGGAACTGGAGTTCTTTGTAGAGGGGAGCCGGGCGAACCACACCTTTGTGATCGCTGCGGTAGCCACTCGCGGGGGTGGTCTCATGGGTTGGGACCTAATGAGGAAACTAGGGTTGGTTGTAGACGCTGGCCAAGGTCAGGTCACAATTAAACCCAGAAACCCGTCAGTAGCACTGGTGGAGAATGGCTGCAAGGAGAAAGCAGTGTCCTGTGGGACGGACAATCAGGAGAACAGGGAAAGGAACCCTAACAGGTCTCGGGAAGGCAGTGCAAGCGAGATCGGCGTGAAGGTAGCACGCTGTCAGAAGATACCAGGTCACAGCGAATGCTTAGTGGAGGGGAAGATAGCCCGTGACCTGGAAGGGGACATTCTTTTAGAACCCCTGATGCCGATTGAAGGGGGCTTGAGGATAGCGAGGAGTTTAAACCGGGCTGAAGGCCGCCGGGTTTGGGTGAAAGTGATAAACCTAACGGAGTCAGAAGTGAATGTTGGGAAGGGTCAGTGGGTAGCAAAAGCGAAGAGGGTGAACTTAGGAAGCGAATCGTCTCACTCGAAGGTGGTGGGTGCCGTGGGTCAGGAAGTGGTCCCAGAGGGAGAAGTGGAAGTCGAATGTATTGGGAAGTTAAGCCACTTGGCCGAGGGTGATCGCGGTAAATTGATGAAAGTGCTACGAACGTATCTACAAGTCTTTGTGGAGCCAGGGCCAGAAGGGTGCAAGTTACCTGTGTATCATAGAATTAAGACAACAGAGGAAGGCCCCGTTATCAAGCGTCCCTACCGGGTACCCTATAATCAAAGACCAATTGTAGAAGAACATCTCCGCGAAATGCTAGATAAGGGGGTAATTGCACCTTCAAGCAGCCCATGGTCCGCCCCGATCGTGTTAGTACCAAAGAAGAGTAGGGATGGCACGTGTAAGTACCGTTTCTGTACTGATTTTAGAGGGCTTAATAAAATCACGAAAGTAGACCCCTATCCTTTACCCCTGATAACGGAAACGTTGGAGAACTTGGGTAGAAGTCGGTACTTTTCCACTATCGATTTGGCCAGTGGTTACCACCAAATCCCCATCCACCCAGAGGATTGCGAAAAAACCGCTTTTTCAACTATAGGGGGCCATTTTGAGTACAAACGGATGGCTTTTGGTCTGGTTAATGCGCCGGCTACGTTTCAACGATTAATGGACCAATTATTGTCGGACATCAAAGGGAAGGAGTGCCTGGTTTACATGGATGATATAATTATCTACAGTCCTGCTCTCGAAGAACATTGCCAACGATTAAGTAATGTACTACATCGCTTGGAGCGGGCGGGGTTGAAAGCAAATCTTGGGAAGTGTGCTTTTGCACAGCGAGAGGTGCAGTACTTGGGGCATATTGTATCTTCGGAAGGCGTAAAGCCAGATCCGAACAAATTGGTCGCCATCAACTCGTATCCCGCCCCAATTTCTGCGAAAGAAGTAAAGAGTTTCTTGGGTCTTGCGGGGTATTACCGCCACTTCATAAAGGGGTTTGCTGACCTTGCGCAACCACTTACCTCGTTACTAAAGAAAGATGTGGCATTCACTTGGGGCAAGGAGGAACAGTCTGCGTTCGAGTCTTTGAAGGGAGCACTGTGTTCATCAGCAGTGTTAGTGTACCCAGATTTTCGGGACAGTTTTATATTAGCGACCGACGCTTCGGGGATAGCGCTAGGAGCAGTACTCTCCCAAATGTGTGCGGGGCAAGAAAGACCAGTGCTTACGCTAGCCGTCAACTAACACCGGCTGAGCAAAAGTATTCCACCACTGAAAGAGAATTGCTAGCAGTGGTCTGGGCCACAACCCAATTCCGTTGCTATCTTTTAGGTCGGAAATTTAAACTCGTCACAGACCATGCTGCTTTGAAATGGATGCTAAGCCTGAAAGACCCCTCCGTGAAATTGACACGTTGGTCCCTAAGATTGTCCGAATTCGTGTATGATGTGGAACATAGACCAGGGATTAAACACCTTAACGCTGACGGGTTAAGTCGAAGGGTCGCTTCAGCTTCCAAGCCAGAGTTGTTCAGTGAAGTGCAGTGGGCCACGGGGAAAAGCGACCAGTTCGGGCAAGAGCAGTCTAAAGATCGCTGGTGTAGCCAAACCAGGAAGTCCTGGTTCATGAATCCGGGCTCTTGTACTGGACGGATGGTAAAGCCCAGGAAGACCAGTGGCGAATAATGGTACCAGCTAAACAGAGAATTCGTTTAATCAAGGCCCATCATGACACCCCCTGGTCCGGCCATCCCGGTATAGAGAGGACGTTAACTCGTATTAAAGAAAACTTTTTTTGGCCCGAGATGGCCAGAGATGTGAAACTGTACGTCAAGAGCTGCCAGTCGTGTAACGAACGTAAAACACCGAGTGGAATAGCAGTACCATTGGGCCGGGTAAATGAAGCCACTTATCCTTTCGAACTGGTCTCCCTCGACGTGGTGGAGTGCCCGCTAAGTAGTAGGGGAAACCGCTACCTCCTTACTATGGTTGACCATTTCACAAGATATGCAGAGGTTATCCCCATGAGAACGCAAACGGCTGAAGAGACTGCTCGGGCATTTGTTCATAATATTATTTTAAGACATGGGGCCCCTCGTCAGGTTCTCACCGATAGAGGTACGAATTTCCTGTCCAATTTGTTTAAAGCTGTCTGCCACTTGCTGCACATAAAGAAACTGCAGACCACCGCCTACCATCCCCAGAGCAATGGGATAGTGGAGCGTATGCATCGGACACTAATTGACTCTCTTTCTCACTTTGTTCGAAAGGACGGCCGGAATTGGGATCGATGGGTGCCATTTGTTGTGATGGCGTACCGCTCTACTGTGCATTCGTCAACAGGGTTTACTCCTCATTATTTGTTATATGGGCGAGACTTTGAAATGTCATTTGATTTTCCATATACTTGGCAGCAACGGGCGGCGTCAGTGGAGGACTATGTGATGCAGTTAAAAGAGAGGCTCTCTGCGGCGTATGCCCAGGCCAAAGGGAGTGAGGCTAAAGCCCGAGAGTCGTGGACCCGTTTCTATGACGCGGGGAAGAAGGACCGGGTATTTCGCGTAGGCGACAAAGTGTATTTATTGGAACCGGCCGTACCACAAGGTCAGGCAAAAAAATTTTATAAACCGTGGACCGGGCCACATGAGATAAGTGCACAACTTTCTCCCTGTGACTATGAATTGGCTCTGAGTACAGGGGGTCGATATGTGGTACATGCCAACCGCCTCAAATCTGCTTATCAGGCCAGAGAGGACCATGGTAGTGGGCAAGCAAATGTAGAGGCTCACCCCTCAAGGGTTGCAGAGGAACCAACCACCTCAGGTAGTAATTCTCCGGCGGATAATGAGCAAGGGTGGTGGGAAGACTTGAGTGAAACCCCTCCCAGAGTCTCCCTAGCACCATCCACACCGGGTGAGGCGGTGGAAGAGGGGGATGAAGACGCTCCCGAAAGTTCCGAATCTACGTTGGCAGAGGGAGATTCATCGTGGCATCCCACCTCCGGGGAGTGGGATCCAACAGAAAACCCAAGGTCTCCTTATTTGTTACGTGGGCAGGAGAGCGAGCAGGAATCTAACTCCATTCCTAGGGAGGTTAGGATCAATCTGCGGCCGAGGCATAGTCGGGAGTGCATGGAGGATGAATAACGGCGAACTACCAGATTCGGTTCTCATACCTACTGATTGACGGCAAAACTATTTGAATATAAGCTTATGAAACAAAACCAAAGTATTAGTATTGATAACTCAGGCTCAGATGAGCAGTATATGGATACGCGTGTGCGGCGGTGGGGATGTGGACGGAGAAATGGCCGTGGGAAAATGAGAGGATCTACAGAGTAAGCTCAAAATGGATCTTTCACAAACCGAATACCAGCAAAGAGAGATTTTGGGAGGCCAACTCAGAAATCCAGTCAGCCAGCTAAGAGCGGAGTATCTTTGAGCAGGGGAGATCATAGGGCTGAAGATTGCCTTAAGTAAGCCACAAACATAGGCAACGAGATCGTCGAGGCACCTAGGAAGAAAGAAACTTACCCTGAAAACCTTACCCGAAGGGAGGAGTAGCGTTGGAAGCTGTGCGGGTAAAATGGTAGGGCAAGAGGAGCCCTCGGAGCTTTCCAGATGTTAGAGTTCGAGAAGTGGCAATATTCTCGCCAACGGGATACTCCTACATCGCATCAACTGCGAAGAGAGCGACCAGGAAGATTCCAGGTTCAGCTGCCCATGTGGAGGGGCACTAGGAGTGAACCAGAAGCTGCGGAGTCAACTACCTCCCCTGAGCTTGAAAAGTGGAGTCCACTTTTCTTTAAAGGGGGGGATAATGTAACTGAGCACTAGAATTAGTTGCTAGGTTTATGTTCACAGCTGGGATTTTTATTGGATAAAAAAAGTATTTTATTGACTTTGGGTCATTCTGAGTTGGGACTTGCTGGAATACAGACGAGGATTGAGAGATTGTAGAAAAGCCAAGTTTCCCTCTTACTGACCTGCGACTTTTCTTGTCTGCGGCCCATGCGGCGTATGTATGTTTATTCCTGTATCAAATATTTTATTAAGTAAATCCGTTAAGTAAATTCATCAGACTTATTGTTATCATAGCTTTGTTCAAGTAGTTTAGTTGTCCTATCTATCTGTGAGTGTATGTACGTGCGTGTGAGTGTGTGTAAGTGGCTCTCTATAGAAGTGTAGTTCGTACGAGGTAGCGGCTGGTCTACAATATTGTTTGCTAAAGGTCTTGAAAAATCTGTTTTTCTTGAAAAACTTATTGGAAAAGAAGTCTTTGATCTTCAAGATTTTGGCTGCCCATCACTGAAATGTCTCACTTCAACAATGGAATTTATTAAATGTATCTACCATTGTGGAAAGAAATCCAACTGTTCATTAAAATTTGCAAAGATATTAGCCGATTGGATTTCAAATAATAGATCAAAGGTGGATCTTTATGATGCAAGAATAAGAGAAAAAACATTCAATCATTGGACGGGATCAGTGAATGCAAGTTTACTTTCATTTAATAGCTTCTTCTACACAAGAAAACACACGTTAAAATATATTTATTGCGGGCTTGAACTTTTAGACAATATTCACTTTTGCCCTTGGCTGTACATAAATTAAATAATCCAAAGTGCATTTGGTTTGTAAAAAATGGTTTAATATAATAAACAAATTTTTTTTTTTAATCTCTTGTTTACTTTTTTGTTTTTCCTAACCTAATTATGATATAGTTTAAGGGGGAAAAAAAACTTTTTTTTCTTTTCAGCCTTTATTACTAAAAAGCAAAAATTATTTTTCAACACAAGTAAGTAAAGCGTAAACGCTTATCAGTTTTAAAGATAATGGATTTACATTTTTAAAAAGTAATGGTATAATACAATTGTTCTTACATATAACAACATAAGGATTTCTGCTTGAAGTATGATTTAATCTTAAAGAGTACTTTACACTATTCAATGAAGTAGGACCAATGCTTTTAAAAATAAATACAAAAACTGTTAATTTGTTAAAAAAAGATAAATATGGAATACCATTCACATTTTTTCGGTTTAAAAAGTTCAAATTGTTTACTGCAACTATATGAGGAAAAAATAATTTAGAATAAAAGTTTTTTAAATTTACAAAAATGTGGTATTCATTTGTATTGTTTTGTACAGCAAAAGAAGCTATATTAAAGCTTGCAAACATTTTCAAATTTCGATTTATAATTTCTAAAACTTCATCCATTGGATGGAAAAAAATTCTTTCAATTATCTGAAGGATTTCCTCATTTAAATATGCATCATCGCCACATTTTAAGACATCTAACAAACAAAAAAATTATTCTTTAAATCCTATTGCTTTAGTATTTATTCCATTAGCATCAATTATACGTTTATCATCATGTGGGGATAAACTTATTTTATTTATTTTTACAGTAAACATATCATGTTTTATGGATTTTATATTGTTAACTGGTGTTCTCATCACACATTTGGTTTGTAAACACTTCAAATAGTCCTTATATTGAATAAATTTTTTTAAAGCAGAATTTTGGATTCCCTTAGCCTTTAAAATTTCCTTGAAATTATCTTCAAAACGGATTGCATACATTTTCGCTTTAAGACCTACAAATTCTGTTATAATTCTCCCACAAGCTTCATCTTTAAATTTTCCGAGTTTCTTCTTGTTTTTAGTTGAAAAACAGAGGTGATCATTAGGGTAATCTGAAGTATCCAAATAATCTAACATAGCTAGCATATCCTGAAATATACAGTTTGTCCTTATGAAGTATATGAATGAATCTGTATCCATATATGCAAGCGAGAGCTTCTCTGGACCGTACTTAGGAAGCATTACTTCGTAATGATACTCATACATAGTGTGCTTAGCTAAGTCTAAAACACTTAAACCTATGTATATCGGTTTCACGAATTTTATAACAGTTTTGGCCATATGTACTGCTGCTAAATTTTCTCCATAAAGTGTTCGATCTATAAATGTTGGTTTTGAAATTAACTTTTCCAATTTCTTGGCGTCACATACTAATTTTATATTTCTTCTATTTCGCAGATTTTCCATCGTTTTCCCATAAACTGAATTGTTATAAAGCTTATATAAATCTTTTTCAAAGTTATTCGATGCAGATGCACGAAGATTGGTATTATATTCAATGAATGGTCTTAAAAATTCACGTTGACGAAATTTCAACACTCTATTTATTTTTTTAAAAATAATCCCATGTCTTAGGGCTTGTTTTAAAGCTACGTAATGAACAATGTAATTATTTCTATCGTTTAAATGAGGAACCAACTTTGTTTGTTTGTTAATTTTGATGACTTCTGGCAAGAAAGGTAAATCGTTATGTAATTGGTGCAATTCTTTTGGATAAGCTAAGTCTACATCTAAAATGTATCCATAGTCTGAATTTTCCTCAATATTCTCTAAATTTACTTCTTTTGGTGATATCCATGTAAATTCTGCATAAGGTAATGGTTTTATCATTGAATTACCATATAAATTGTTACAATCATGAGATAAATGTACTATCTAAATTCGGATCATAATCTTGTAAATACTTGTTGTTGGCTTTGCAATGGCGCTGAGAAACTTGACAAATTCCACCACGAATACCTTTTTCAACCATCAAAATCATAGAATAATCTTGGAGTAATTCGAGCTCCACGTGTGTTAAACGTAACATAGCGTCCCACGATAGTCCAGGTAAGGTATAATAGTGAGCAGGATCAAGAAAATGTGTTTTCATTGTGACATCACGGAAATTTTCAAAGATAACTGATAAAAAAATTACATCTGATTTTAAGTAATGGTCGCTGTAGTCACCCAAATTTTTACATTTAAAAACTGACCACACTTTTTTGGCATGTTCATAATCTTCTTCTGTTATTGAGGAACATGTTAATTTATTAGAAAATTCTTCAATTGAAGGTAAGGTAGTCACTTGTAATTTGTCAAAAGATGTTATATAGTCATAGGGAAAAATACCCTTTCTAGTTAAAAGTTTAATCTCTTCCTCGTTATAAAATCTCTCCAGTTCTCTAAATGTGGGTAGTTTTCTCACTAAACTGTCCAAGCTTGCAGGCATGAACCTGTATGTATCTAAAAATCTAATTGAAAAATCATCGTTTACTTTCTTGGAAAATGATATGTATTTTTCTTCGGTATTTGGAATCACAAATATTTCTTTATTGTCGTATCCAAGATTTTTCACTATATAGTGACTGTCGTACCCATTTAAATTGTGGAAAAAAACTGGTAAAAATTTCGGATTTCTAACTTTTAAATTACAGGAGTTGTGGGCAGCTCCTCTAAATTTTCCTGTCAAATGGCAATGATCATGAACTTTCTTATCATCAAGTTGAAACGCTTCACCACACATAAAACACTCATTTGCAGATTCAAATAAAGTTTGTTCTTCCTGAGTGAGAGGAATCATTGGTGCGTTTAATTTATAGATTTTTGAAACTTCCTCGTCTATAGTTTTAATGCATTTTATAAATTGTTCAGCCACATCTTTTCCTCGGTATAAATAAGGTTTTTTAGGTATATTTGAAGGTATGTTGGCCACATCATCTGTTGTTTTCACATACAAACAAAAACTCATGGCTTCATGCTTTTGATATGGTATTGTTTTTCTATTAACAGTCAATTGCAAATCATGCTCTATAGGATGTAAAATTGATTCAAAATCTGCATAAACTACAAAATGTATTCTCGTACCTCGTTCCATATTTTCAAATTTGATATATGGCTTATCTGTTGGTAGTTCTATTCTAACTGGTTTATTGTTGTTACAAAGTTCCAGATGTTCTTGCAGTTTTCTTTTCCCATCGTGTATTAAGTAAAAGTGTGTGAAACACCTGTTGCAGGTAACTATTTTACCAGTATTCCTGGTTAATTGACTATGAATAAGACGTTCAAAGTTTTGAATGTATATATAATGTTGTACATTATCTTTGTTAATTAGTAATAAATCGCGATGATCGCCCAGTTCTTGTTTACAGATTTTTAATGGATAAACATTCTGTTTTTTATCTAATCCAAACACATTAATTGATATATTATTCTTTTTTCAAATTTTCTTATTTCATGCAGAGGTGTGGGAAATGTAATGTTTGAAAAATCATACCTTTGCAATAAATCAGGAGTATACTTGCTTACTCTATGAGGCGTTATTTTTACGAATTTAGCTAAAACAGCATATTGGAAACATTTTAAATCATTACTTTTAACATTAATACAAGCACGTTTACGAGCTACATTGGTAGGTAAAGATATATATGAACTACCTTTTAGTGGTTTGTACTTGTTGATTTTTAGACGAGCTCCATCGACTCCAAATAAAGACCAATTGCTTTTTTTTTTAATTGTGTCTCCTCCAGTTCTTCTTGTAACTTGATAAAAGCTTTATTCAACACATCTTCTAAATTTGTCTCTTCTACTGCAATAATATTTTTGGTCTTTACTGCTGTTTCTTATTCCTCTCCTAAGTGATTGTACAATTTACATTCAACAAATATGTTGAATTTAATACTATTATGTTCCTGGAGTGCTTCTTTTAAGCAATTTATTATTTTATCTTTAATTATAGTAGAAATGAATAGAGATCAAAATTATGTTTGGATCGTATAAAAAATGATTTTAATCGGGCAGAAAATCCAGTCTCATATGGTAAAATACCTTCACTATCATGAGATTGCGCTAAAAGAGTTCCCCTCTTAGGTTCTGTTTTGGCTTTCTTTTGTGGTGGTGCTCTGGTGCAGTATGCTTCATGTCGAATTAAGTTATAATAATTATCAAATTGGTTTCCACATTTCGTACAAAGTCCTTCAAATTCTTCTCGACATTGTTCTTCATGACGTTTTCTTTTTCTTAAGCTTGACAAATCTGTTGAGCATTTATTACAGATGTTTTTCTTTATACGATTATCCATTTGAATAAGTGAGAAGTAATTAATAAATTTAGAGGTATTATCTATACCTAGTTGACAATGCTAAATGAGTTATTGTGTTAATTTATACCTTTATAAATGATGAGTTTTCAAGCTCTGTCAATATTGATCTTCCAAATTTGGTTTTCACGGCCTTGAATGAAATTACTTTATTGCTTTCACCTGTTGTTAACTCCTTAGTGGAGATTTCATATGTAGCTGGATGGAAGCTTGGTTTAAATTTGTCTTCAACAAATCTGCCATCTAAAATTACAAATATATACAAAATAATATTACAAAAGATTAGATGTGTGCACTGTGTGCAATGCCACATTAAAAATTCAATACAAGTAACATAAATACATACAAAATAAAAAAAAATATAAGATGTTACTCACTGTGGTAATAAATACTTGTTCACTGACTGATCAACTAGTATTGATGGCACTTCTTCAGTTAGCGAACCTTTAAATACTGTTTCAAATTTTTTTTATTTCCGTAAACATGTTTTTTACAAATTAATATTTTTTCCCTTTTTAAAACTCTAGTTGTATATCTAATATATAAAATTCTCGTGTCACGGTGTTCGAACTTGAACTCCTCCGAAACGGCTCGATCGATTTTTGTGATCCTTAGCGTGATTGTCGGCCAGGGTGGAGAATCGGCCAACATCTATTTTTCATCCCCCTAAATGTTAAGGGTAGTCCACCCCAAAATTTTTTTTTTATTTTTTAGGCAAAATTTTTTGTTTTTATTTTTTTATGACACATCATACAAAAATACATACAACCCTAAATTTTTACCCCTCTACGATCAACCCTTATATTTTATTTGTTAATTAAAAACTTTAATTTTTTTTAGTAAATTTTTTTTTTTATTTTTTGATGACTTACAATAAAAAATCTCATATTACTCTCAACTTTTCACCCCTCTACGATCAACCCCTATTTTTTATTTGTTAATTATAAACTTTAATTTTTTGGCAAATTTTTTTTTTTATTTTTTGATGACTTACAATAAAAAATCTGTTAATACTCTCAATTTTTCACCCCTCTACGATCAACCCCTATTTTTTATTTGTTAATTCCTATCCAGATATTATAATTTCAAGTTCCTTTAATTATGATTTTTTTTTAAATTCAATTTGATCTCCCGCCCTCACCGTTCGACTACTGATCACCTATCAATCGATCAGTTATCCCCGCCATTTAAGTATTTTAACTTCATTTATTTATATGTTCTATGTACAGTCAGCAATGCCAAAAAAACGCAAAGGGGCTAATTTGAGTCGTCGAACGATCAATTCTAGAGCCCGGCTAGATGAAAGAGTACAAAGATCAAGCGAACAAATTCAAAAAGTCAATGCTGATGCGAGTAGGAGAATGTCACAGTTACGTGAATTACGATCACAAGAGGCACGAGATGAACGAAATCAACAAAGACAACTAGAACGAAGAGAAACTCGCAGATTCATAGTCGATGGACGTAGAGGAATTGACCAACAACGCCAACAAGTTCATCGAGCATTTACGTCAAATTTATTTCTTCGACTAGCGTTCCAGTACGAGCCGGATGTTGAATATTATAATCATTCTAAAGTGGTTATTGGTACTTTGGAAAAGGAATGCCCGCGTTGCCATGCACTTAAATTTAAAAATGAGCCAGTTGGGATGTGTTGCTCATCAGGAAAAATACAACTAACCGAAATTGAAACACCACCTGAACCATTGCACGGTTTACTTATCGGTACAGATCCAGATTCTAGCCTGTTCCTGAAGTCAATTCGCACATTCAATTCATGTTTCCAAATGACATCATTTGGAGCAACAGAAATAGTTAACAATACCGCTGCAAACGGTCAACAATTTAATTCCACGTTCAAAATCAAAGGCCAAGTTTATCACAAAGTGGGCTCATTGCTGCCAATGCCAAACGAACCTCATAAATTTTTACAAATATACTTTATGGGTGGCGAGGATTCCGAACGTGCACTCGCTAATCGCGTGGATGCACGTTGCGACTACCATAATCTTAATTCACCTTTTGCCAGGCGTATCGTCAGCGAGCTGGACGCTCTGTTAAATGAGCACAATGAATTATTAAAATTCTTCAAATCACACATGCCCAAGCTACAAAGTGACAATCACGCTATTGTCATCAATCCTGATAGAACACCAGCTGGAGAGCATGTACGTAGATTCAACGCACCTGTTGTTGACGACGTTGCTGGAATCATGGTTGGCGACCGTACAGCTACGCGACAAATCGTGATTCGAAGAAGAAATAATGATCTTCAGTTCATCAGTGATACCCATCGTTCATATGACGCTCTCCAATATCCACTAATTTTCTGGAAGGGACAAGATGGATATTGCGTAAACATTAAACAACGAGATCCCGTAACAGGTAATTCTTTCATTATTAAGAACACACCTGTTTTATTATTAAAGAATAAATTTTCAATTAATTTAAATATATATTATTACAGGAGCTGAAACAAATAAGAACGTTAGCTCGAAGGATTTTTATTCATATCGTTTGATGATTAGACGTGGCCGAGATAACATCATTTTACGATGTCGTGAGCTTTGACAACAATTTATGGTCGACATGTATGCGAAGATAGAGAGTGAACGGCTACGATACTTGCGATATAATCAACAGAAGCTGCGTGCGGAAGAATATATTCTCTTGCGAGATGCTATTGCGAACAACGCTGACACTGCCGAAATCGGTAACTCTGTTATCTTACCATCATCGTACGTAGGTAGTCCACGTCACATGCAAGAATACATTCAGGATGCTATGACTTTCGTGTGTGAATATGGACGACCGTGTCTTTTCATTACTTTTACATGTAATCCAAAATGGCAGGAAATTATATCATTGCTATTGCCAGGACAAAACGCAATACATCGTCATGACATTACAGCACGTGTGTTTAAACAAAAATTAAAGTCTTTAATCAGCATCATTACCAAATTGCAGGTATTTGGCCCCACACGTTGTTGGATGTATTCAGTTGAGTGGCAAAAGCGTTGATTACCTCATGCACACATTTTAATTTGGTTCGTCGACAAAATACGTGCTGAAGACATCGATAGTTTGATTTCTGCAGAGATTCCAGATCCGTCTACTGATCAATTACTGTTTGATATTGTTACAACAAACATGATTCATGGTCCATGCGGACGTCTGAATCGTTCATCACCTTGCATGGTAGATGGAAAACGTACAAAGCGTTTTCCTAAAGATTTCACTAACGACACGGTCACACATGTTGACGGATATCCAATATATCGTCGAAGAAGTACCGAAAATGGCGGACAATCTTTCATTAAAACTACCAACAACGGAGACATCGACATTGACAATCGTTGGGTGGTACCATATTCTCCTCTGCTGAGCAAAACCTTTAATGCTCATATAAATGTTGAGTCATGCAGTTCGGTGAAGAGTATCAAATATATTTGCAAGTATGTGAATAAAGGAAGTGATATGGCTGTATTTTGGATTGAAAATAATAATGTTCATTCTCCTCCGTTGAATCAAAATGATGAAATCACGAATTACCAAATTGGCCGGTATATCAGTTCCAATGAAGCTGTCTGGCGTATTTTCGGTTTCCCAATTCATGAACGGGATCCAGCAGTTATCCATTTAGCTGTCCATCTTGAAAACGGCCAGCGCGTATATTTCACGAACGACACAGCGCTTGATCATGCTATAAATCCACCGAAAACTACGCTCACCGAATTTTTTGAATTGTGCAATCGTGCGGATGCTTTTGGTGCCTTCGCACAAACACTGCTCTATTCTGAAGTTCCGCGGTATTTTACATGGGCTCAATCGAAAAAATGGATACCCCGCAAGCAAGGGATACCTGTTGATGCGTGCCCCGGTTTATTCAAATCAAATAGTTTGGGTCGTGTATATACCGTCAATCCAAGGCAGACTGAGTGCTTTTATCTGCGACTATTGTTGGTTAATGTCACCGGACCATTGTCATTTCAAGATATACGGAAGGTAGATGGACAACAGTATCCTACGTATAAAGATGCATGCCTTGCTCTAGGCTTGCTAGAAGACGACAATCATTGGGACAGCATGCTTGCTGAAGCAGCATTAAACTGTACAGGAACACAAATTCGTCTACTATTTGCTATAGTACTGGCTACATGTTTCCCGGCCCGAGCACAAATGTTGTGGGATAATCACAAAGATTCAATGACTGATGATATATTGTATCGACATCGTACAAGGTGCAACGATCTAACAATATCATTCAGTGAAGCAATGTACAATGAAGCATTGATTGCTATCGAGGATCTTTGCATTGCTATTGCGAATTTACCAATCAGTCATTTCGGTATGGGCTCACCGAATCGAAGTGCATCTGATTTACTCAACACAGATATGAATCGTGAACTACAGTACGATACTGTACAAATGGCGAGCATTGTTAGCCGCAATGTTCTACTACTTAATGATGAACAAAAAATTATCTACGACCGTATCATGCTGGCAGTTTCGGCAGGACAAGGAGGATTCTTTTTTTTAGATGCACCAGGTGTGACTGGCAAAACATTTCTTATTTCGCTACTTCTTGCCGAGATACGATCAAAAAATGGCATCGCATTGGCCGTTGCATCTTCTGGCATTGCAGCAACTTTATTAGATGGAGGCAGAACAGCTCATTCAGCATTTAAGCTGCCGTTAAACATTAAAAATAATCCAGATGCAGTGTGCAACATAAAAAAACAATCGTCTATGGCCACAGTGCTGAAACAATGTAAAATTATTATCTGGGATGAATGCACTATGGCACACAAACATTCGCTTGAGGCATTGGATAGGACATTAAAGGATATAAAAAACAACGATAAACTATTTGGCGGCACTTTGTTACTCCTTTCAGGTGATTTCAGACAAACACTTCCCGTTATTCCGCGTTCAACCTACGCTGATGAAATCAACGCGTGCTTAAAATCATCGCGACTATGGCGTAATGTTGAAAAAGTACAACTGACGGTGAACATGCGCGTTCAAATGCTTCAGGATCCATCCGCCGAACCTTTCTCTAAACAACTGTTAGTTATTGGCGATGGGAAAGTTGCTGTACATGAAAATACTGGATGCATAAAATTACAGACGGACTTCTGCACAATCATCGACTCGCAAAATAGTCTCATCGATCACATATTTCCCGACGTACACACACAATATGCAAATCATAAGTGGCTGGCAGAAAGAGCGATCTTGGCAGCTAAAAATGTGGACGTCAATGGGTTAAATTTAAAGATACAACAGCTGTTGCCTGGGGACTTGGTGTCTAATATATAAAATTCTCGTGTCACGGTGTTCGAACTTGAACTCCTCCGAAACGGCTCGATCGATTTTTGTGATCCTTAGCGTGATTGTCGGCCAGGGTGGAGAATCGGCCAACATCTATTTTTCATCCCCCTAAATGTTAAGGGTAGTCCACCCCAAAATTTTTTTTTTATTTTTTAGGCAAAATTTTTTGTTTTTATTTTTTTATGACACATCATACAAAAATACATACAACCCTAAATTTTTACCCCTCTACGATCAACCCTTATATTTTATTTGTTAATTAAAAACTTTAATTTTTTTTAGTAAATTTTTTTTTTTATTTTTTGATGACTTACAATAAAAAATCTCATATTACTCTCAACTTTTCACCCCTCTACGATCAACCCCTATTTTTTATTTGTTAATTATAAACTTTAATTTTTTGGCAAATTTTTTTTTTTATTTTTTGATGACTTACAATAAAAAATCTGTTAATACTCTCAATTTTTCACCCCTCTACGATCAACCCCTATTTTTTATTTGTTAATTCCTATCCAGATATTATAATTTCAAGTTCCTTTAATTATGATTTTTTTTTAAATTCAATTTGATCTCCCGCCCTCACCGTTCGACTACTGATCACCTATCAATCGATCAGTTATCCCCGCCATTTAAGTATTTTAACTTCATTTATTTATATGTTCTATGTACAGTCAGCAATGCCAAAAAAACGCAAAGGGGCTAATTTGAGTCGTCGAACGATCAATTCTAGAGCCCGGCTAGATGAAAGAGTACAAAGATCAAGCGAACAAATTCAAAAAGTCAATGCTGATGCGAGTAGGAGAATGTCACAGTTACGTGAATTACGATCACAAGAGGCACGAGATGAACGAAATCAACAAAGACAACTAGAACGAAGAGAAACTCGCAGATTCATAGTCGATGGACGTAGAGGAATTGACCAACAACGCCAACAAGTTCATCGAGCATTTACGTCAAATTTATTTCTTCGACTAGCGTTCCAGTACGAGCCGGATGTTGAATATTATAATCATTCTAAAGTGGTTATTGGTACTTTGGAAAAGGAATGCCCGCGTTGCCATGCACTTAAATTTAAAAATGAGCCAGTTGGGATGTGTTGCTCATCAGGAAAAATACAACTAACCGAAATTGAAACACCACCTGAACCATTGCACGGTTTACTTATCGGTACAGATCCAGATTCTAGCCTGTTCCTGAAGTCAATTCGCACATTCAATTCATGTTTCCAAATGACATCATTTGGAGCAACAGAAATAGTTAACAATACCGCTGCAAACGGTCAACAATTTAATTCCACGTTCAAAATCAAAGGCCAAGTTTATCACAAAGTGGGCTCATTGCTGCCAATGCCAAACGAACCTCATAAATTTTTACAAATATACTTTATGGGTGGCGAGGATTCCGAACGTGCACTCGCTAATCGCGTGGATGCACGTTGCGACTACCATAATCTTAATTCACCTTTTGCCAGGCGTATCGTCAGCGAGCTGGACGCTCTGTTAAATGAGCACAATGAATTATTAAAATTCTTCAAATCACACATGCCCAAGCTACAAAGTGACAATCACGCTATTGTCATCAATCCTGATAGAACACCAGCTGGAGAGCATGTACGTAGATTCAACGCACCTGTTGTTGACGACGTTGCTGGAATCATGGTTGGCGACCGTACAGCTACGCGACAAATCGTGATTCGAAGAAGAAATAATGATCTTCAGTTCATCAGTGATACCCATCGTTCATATGACGCTCTCCAATATCCACTAATTTTCTGGAAGGGACAAGATGGATATTGCGTAAACATTAAACAACGAGATCCCGTAACAGGTAATTCTTTCATTATTAAGAACACACCTGTTTTATTATTAAAGAATAAATTTTCAATTAATTTAAATATATATTATTACAGGAGCTGAAACAAATAAGAACGTTAGCTCGAAGGATTTTTATTCATATCGTTTGATGATTAGACGTGGCCGAGATAACATCATTTTACGATGTCGTGAGCTTTGACAACAATTTATGGTCGACATGTATGCGAAGATAGAGAGTGAACGGCTACGATACTTGCGATATAATCAACAGAAGCTGCGTGCGGAAGAATATATTCTCTTGCGAGATGCTATTGCGAACAACGCTGACACTGCCGAAATCGGTAACTCTGTTATCTTACCATCATCGTACGTAGGTAGTCCACGTCACATGCAAGAATACATTCAGGATGCTATGACTTTCGTGTGTGAATATGGACGACCGTGTCTTTTCATTACTTTTACATGTAATCCAAAATGGCAGGAAATTATATCATTGCTATTGCCAGGACAAAACGCAATACATCGTCATGACATTACAGCACGTGTGTTTAAACAAAAATTAAAGTCTTTAATCAGCATCATTACCAAATTGCAGGTATTTGGCCCCACACGTTGTTGGATGTATTCAGTTGAGTGGCAAAAGCGTTGATTACCTCATGCACACATTTTAATTTGGTTCGTCGACAAAATACGTGCTGAAGACATCGATAGTTTGATTTCTGCAGAGATTCCAGATCCGTCTACTGATCAATTACTGTTTGATATTGTTACAACAAACATGATTCATGGTCCATGCGGACGTCTGAATCGTTCATCACCTTGCATGGTAGATGGAAAACGTACAAAGCGTTTTCCTAAAGATTTCACTAACGACACGGTCACACATGTTGACGGATATCCAATATATCGTCGAAGAAGTACCGAAAATGGCGGACAATCTTTCATTAAAACTACCAACAACGGAGACATCGACATTGACAATCGTTGGGTGGTACCATATTCTCCTCTGCTGAGCAAAACCTTTAATGCTCATATAAATGTTGAGTCATGCAGTTCGGTGAAGAGTATCAAATATATTTGCAAGTATGTGAATAAAGGAAGTGATATGGCTGTATTTTGGATTGAAAATAATAATGTTCATTCTCCTCCGTTGAATCAAAATGATGAAATCACGAATTACCAAATTGGCCGGTATATCAGTTCCAATGAAGCTGTCTGGCGTATTTTCGGTTTCCCAATTCATGAACGGGATCCAGCAGTTATCCATTTAGCTGTCCATCTTGAAAACGGCCAGCGCGTATATTTCACGAACGACACAGCGCTTGATCATGCTATAAATCCACCGAAAACTACGCTCACCGAATTTTTTGAATTGTGCAATCGTGCGGATGCTTTTGGTGCCTTCGCACAAACACTGCTCTATTCTGAAGTTCCGCGGTATTTTACATGGGCTCAATCGAAAAAATGGATACCCCGCAAGCAAGGGATACCTGTTGATGCGTGCCCCGGTTTATTCAAATCAAATAGTTTGGGTCGTGTATATACCGTCAATCCAAGGCAGACTGAGTGCTTTTATCTGCGACTATTGTTGGTTAATGTCACCGGACCATTGTCATTTCAAGATATACGGAAGGTAGATGGACAACAGTATCCTACGTATAAAGATGCATGCCTTGCTCTAGGCTTGCTAGAAGACGACAATCATTGGGACAGCATGCTTGCTGAAGCAGCATTAAACTGTACAGGAACACAAATTCGTCTACTATTTGCTATAGTACTGGCTACATGTTTCCCGGCCCGAGCACAAATGTTGTGGGATAATCACAAAGATTCAATGACTGATGATATATTGTATCGACATCGTACAAGGTGCAACGATCTAACAATATCATTCAGTGAAGCAATGTACAATGAAGCATTGATTGCTATCGAGGATCTTTGCATTGCTATTGCGAATTTACCAATCAGTCATTTCGGTATGGGCTCACCGAATCGAAGTGCATCTGATTTACTCAACACAGATATGAATCGTGAACTACAGTACGATACTGTACAAATGGCGAGCATTGTTAGCCGCAATGTTCTACTACTTAATGATGAACAAAAAATTATCTACGACCGTATCATGCTGGCAGTTTCGGCAGGACAAGGAGGATTCTTTTTTTTAGATGCACCAGGTGTGACTGGCAAAACATTTCTTATTTCGCTACTTCTTGCCGAGATACGATCAAAAAATGGCATCGCATTGGCCGTTGCATCTTCTGGCATTGCAGCAACTTTATTAGATGGAGGCAGAACAGCTCATTCAGCATTTAAGCTGCCGTTAAACATTAAAAATAATCCAGATGCAGTGTGCAACATAAAAAAACAATCGTCTATGGCCACAGTGCTGAAACAATGTAAAATTATTATCTGGGATGAATGCACTATGGCACACAAACATTCGCTTGAGGCATTGGATAGGACATTAAAGGATATAAAAAACAACGATAAACTATTTGGCGGCACTTTGTTACTCCTTTCAGGTGATTTCAGACAAACACTTCCCGTTATTCCGCGTTCAACCTACGCTGATGAAATCAACGCGTGCTTAAAATCATCGCGACTATGGCGTAATGTTGAAAAAGTACAACTGACGGTGAACATGCGCGTTCAAATGCTTCAGGATCCATCCGCCGAACCTTTCTCTAAACAACTGTTAGTTATTGGCGATGGGAAAGTTGCTGTACATGAAAATACTGGATGCATAAAATTACAGACGGACTTCTGCACAATCATCGACTCGCAAAATAGTCTCATCGATCACATATTTCCCGACGTACACACACAATATGCAAATCATAAGTGGCTGGCAGAAAGAGCGATCTTGGCAGCTAAAAATGTGGACGTCAATGGGTTAAATTTAAAGATACAACAGCTGTTGCCTGGGGACTTGGTGTCATATAAATCTATCGATGCAGTTTGCGATACCAACGAGACTGTGAATTATCCAATTGAGTTCTTAAATTCATTGGATTTGCCAGGCATGCCACCACATCATTTACAATTGAAGGTTGGATCTCCGATTATTCTACTTCGAAACTTAAACCCACCACGGCTATGTAATGGCACACGATTAGTCATTAAAAAATTAATGAATATTGAAGCCATCATCTTGAATGGCAACTTTCAAGGCGAAAATGTGTTGCTGCCACGAATCCCTATGATTCCTACAGATGTGCCAATTGAATTCAAACGCACTCAATTCCCAATTAGATTGGCATTCGCTATGACAATCAATAAGTCACAAGGACAAACATTGTCTGTATGTGGCTTAGATTTGGAAACACCGTGCTTCTCCCACGGACAACTATATGTGGGATGTTCTCGCGTGGGAAAACCATCCAGTTTGTTTGTGTTGGCTAAAGACGGACTAACCAAAAATATTGTACACTCTATTGCGCTAAGAGATTAATTTTTTTTTTTCAACTGCCATAATTGATAGTAAAAATATAAATATTTATTTTTGATGTTTAGATAGCTATCAAAGACTGTTGTTTAAAATATATTCGTTACTCTAATAAAGATTTATTTATTAACCTAAATAAAACATACTTTTATTCTTTATAATGCATTCGATTATAAATACTTCCCCGCACACTTATAGTAGATAATTATTTTTATTTAACTATAAAAATGTTTCCTAGAAATAACATACATGGCAAAACAACGTTTGCCGGGTCAGCTAGTTTCCATATAGATTATTTTAGAAATTAATCACTTTAGATAATAAGAATAATAATAATCTAATATAATTCTTTTAATGAAGTCATTACTCTTTGTCCTATTTTTGATGATTTCTTATTAAAAAAAAAAAAAAAAAAAAAAAAAAAAAAAAAAATTATTTATTTTATACAACTTTTAAGTTTCAACACATCTCTCAACAATTTTCTTTAAGTAATCAAATTGTTTACTAACAACTTCAAACCGATTTGCTAAGGTAAAATATTCTTTCTTTAATAAATTAATTTGTGTTGGCTTATAAGTTAACAGTTCTTCCAACCATGAGGGTTTTGCTGTTAAAACAATAGTTTTATGGGTGAATTTTTCAAAAAAGATGATCGAATTTTGAAGATGAATTTCTTCAGGACAGCATTCATACTTCTTGTTGAAAAACTCTTCAATTATAGTTTTCTTCTTCTGTAAAGTCAACCATTCCTCTTCGTTCAGATAGATCACACATTTCTTACTTGATCTTACAGCCACAACTGGTTTCCAATCCTGCGATAAGCCTATCACCAGCTGTTTAGAATTGAAATTGTTTAATGGATAACTGGTGGTGAGCTGTAACGCTAATTCACAAGCCATCTTGTAATAAACTGAAGTTAAATAGGAAAATAAAAAAATTAACTTGTATTTCCCCCACTTTTGAACAGTTTATATATCGCACTTTCAATTTCGAAGTATAACCACTCAATGATATCACACATACAAGTGTCTGGTACGTTTTCCAGATAAGGATCAGACTTTATACATGTTGTAAAATGATTATTACTTGCTTTCATAATATACGTTTTAGCCAACTCTTCTAACTCTAATATTTTGTGGTGAATATCGATATAAGAATTTGCTACATCCAATTTTGTCAATGTAATGTTTGGAAAAGAAGATATAAATTTTCTATAGTTGTTACTTGCCGAAAGTAGTTTCATGTAGTAAGCCATTGTAACAAAAAAATACTTGATGCTTAGATAACCCTTATTAATTTATTTTTAATTTGCTTAGGACTACCTTGAAAGAAGGAAAGTCTAAACCTACTGATCAGTACGCTGTGTTTCACTTAATCAAGTTGAACCCCCACCCTTTACCAGTTTAATTTAAGGTCCATTACCCCCTTCCAACAAATAAAACTACCGGCTAATCATTTTTAAATAAAAAGAAATTTAATCACTACAGTACTTACAGCCAGGTTAAAAGTTCAATTGTTGAAAGATTTAATAAAACTTTTAAAACTATGATGTATCAATTGTTTAGTCTTAGAGGAAACTACAATTATGCAAAGCATTTACCTGATCTCATAAATACCTACAACAACAAAGTACACCGTACAATTGGTATGACACCATCAGAAGTAAATTCTGGCAATGAAGCATTCTTACTAGCTAATGTTTACTCTTCTAAAGTAAAAAGAAAAGATAAACAACGATTTAAAGAAGGAGGCTATGTACGTGTTTCGAAAAAAAGAACTATATTTAGCAGAGGTTATACACCCAATTGGAGCACTGAAATATTTAAAATTAAAAATGTTCGCAGCACTATTCCATACACTTACCTGTTGGAAGATTTGACAGGACAGTCTATTCAAGGGCATTTTATACACAAGAACTGCAGAAAACTAAATATAAAGATGTATATCTTGTAAAAAAAATTCTAAGACGAAAAAAAATAAGCTGTATGTAAAGTGGTTAGGTTTTAAGAAACTTTAAATTTTTTTTTTTTTATTAACCTCCCACCTTAGTACATACCTTTATTAATACCTATACATACCTTTACCTTTATATATTTTTTAAATAAACTGGATTTAAACAAGTGTAAATCAGACATAATAGGGTCACAAAGGTTACAAGATAGCTAAATAAGAAGATTCTTCTGAGTGGAGGGGGTAAAAAACTACCGGCTAATTCTTTTTTAATTTGGGTCAAATTATTAAATAGTATATATTTTTAATAAATTAGATTTAAACAAGTGTAAATCAGTTATCAGAGATAATAGGGTCACAAAGGTTACAAGATAACTAAAGAGAGAATTATATTTGTTGTTCATCTGAGTGGAGGGGGTAAAAAACCGATGTTTTGCCTACACACACTATAGGCCGGTGGCGGGGGGGGGGGGGGGGTGGAAAAGTGTCCTGAAACAGATAAAATCTATCTACTCATAATTTTAGCCTCCACAAGGAGAACATTTGTGGGAGTTGATCTCATAGCTCCCAGACAAATGCGTATTGCTTTGTACTGGACCTTGTCTAACCCTATCTGGGTTAGAAGGAAGAGCTCGTCCTTCTAGGTTTTCCCGATGTCCCCCCCACATTGGATGAAGCGCATTAAAATCTCCACCAAGAATAAGAGGACCCGAAACCTGATTTCGTACATTACTCCATTCCTCCACTGAGGCTTTATGCCCAGGACGGCAGTAAGTGCTAAGAACCGTAATACTGACGCTCCTAAATAGGATTTTAGCCCCACATATCTGAACTCTGCCCCTTAATGGATTATTCAGCATTATAGGGTCGAAAGACAATTTTTTACTGATAAATATGGCACTTCCACCATACCCATCCTCACGATCGTCTCTGACAACGTGATATCTTTGCAACTCTAATTTTAGGTTATACTTAAACCATGTTTCACTCAAGATGGCTGACCTTGGCGGACCGTAGTGACGCAATTTTCACATTGAAGGGACCTGCGTAGTCAATGCCAGTAGTCGTGAAGGGTGGTGAGGCACAGGCTCTTGCCTCTGGCAGCTGACCGGTGGATTGAAGGGTGTTGGCTTGATGCTGAAACACTTGTTACAGACTGACAATTGGCGGCGAACTACATTTTTACCATTGACGATCCAATATTGACTTCGCAGAAATGCGTGTGTGGCAGCAGGACCTACATGGAGACTGGAGATGTGGGCATCTTGGATAATTAGGGCTGTCAAGGGGTGTTGCGGAGGCAACAAGGCAGGGTGTTTGCTAATTTCAGGAAGATTAGCTAGCCTTAGCCTTCCTCCAACTCGTAACATTCCATCAGTATGTAAGAACAGGCCTAAAGTTTTAACTAGGCGTAATTTAGGTCGAGGGGACTGGGTATCTTGGATTTCTTCTGGGAACGAGTGTTGCTGCGCTCGGATAATCAGGGCGCGCAAGGCTTCATTACATTCTTTGACCTTTAATGGACCTGACAAGTGATGGGCTGAATTTCTGGCATTATGGGCGAATCTCAGGCACCAGGCTACTACATTTATCAGTGTATGCAAACTGGAAAACTTGGACTCCAATTCCTCGGGACAGGAGGCTGCGGTCGATACATTAAGAGCCTGGGAACTAATTTCTGCTCCTACCATCGGATCAGACAAATCCGCACTTACTTGACCTAAGGGCCATGACTCTGAATTTAATTTTAGCCAAGGAGGGCCTTCCCACCATAAATGGTGGTTTACTAATTCCTGTGAACGTAACCCACGTGAGGCACAGTCAGCAGGGGTTCTGCGAGGATGGGACGTGAAACCATTGGGAAGCGGGAACCTTTTCTAATATGGCAGCCACTCTATTGCCGACGAATACCTTCCAATGCGGAGGTAGAGTAGCAGTTATCCATGCCAGAGCTGGAATCGGAAAAAGCTAAAATGTTTGGAGAGGGTATCTGAGGGAAGAGGAGGCTGACTTTGTGGAGAGTGAGGGCCAGGAGATGAGCGGCACAAAGCTCCAGACGTGGGAGTGTAACAGGTTTCATTGGAGCCATTCTGGCTTTGGACATGACCAATCTAATGACTGGTTCTTCATATAATGCCACAAGATACACTACCGCCGCATACGCCCGTTCTGATGCATCAGCAAAACCGATTAAATATAACTTAGGAGTAGACGAAGACAAGAATCTAGGGATACGGATATTTGAGAGTTCCGGAAGGGTGACAGCAAACTGAGACCACTCCTGGATAATGGATGCAGGCAAGGGGTCATCCCAGTTAAAGGAGGCTTGACAAACGACTCGAAATATTGCACGAGCAAAAACTGTTATTGGGATTAACCATCCCAACGGATCAAAGCTTTGGAAATCTGACTAGCTAGCTGTCTTTTTGTTTGAATATTGGGAACTGAACGAATCAAAAAATGAAAATCGTCTTGTGAGGGATTCCAACAGAGGCCAAGAATTTTTAATTGCGCCTCCTCGTCAATCTCTAAGCATACAGAAGACATGGCTGGGAGAAGGTGGTCGAGGGAGATTTTTTCTAATAGTCGAGGATGATTAGGTGCCCATTTTCTGAGCTCAATTTGAGCTTGACTTAGTAAGCTTATGAGTTGGTCTCTTGATTTCAAGGCCGCTTCTAGAGTAGGGCCCTCTCCAGAAATGACAAAGACTTAAGTACGATCCCTAAGGATCTCTGCTGCTTGGGGAAAGGAATTCTGCGAAGTGAGGGCTAACTCTTGTAACACGCGACATGCTAAATAGGGCGCTGACGTGGTTCCATACGTGACAGTACACAGTCAGTACTCCTGAACCGGTTGACTGGTATCGAAGCGCCAAAGAATACGTAATAGGTCTCGATCTTCAGGGGGGTGTAATATTTGACGAAACATTTGACGAATGTCGGCTGTAAATACCCATTTATCAACTCTGAATCTGGTCACAACCTTCCAGATGTCAAGCTGTAATTTAGGTCCAGGGAGCAGGAGTTCATTGAGTGAGATTCCTGAGGAGGACTTTTGGGATGCGTTAAAGACGACTCTGATTTTTTCCGGGGGATCATCTAGACGGTGGACTGCATGGTGGGGAATGTAATATGCAATTTGACCTGACTTGAGAAGAGGGTCCAGCTCCATATGTTTAGACTCTTAAGTAGTCCTTCATAAACTCGACATAGGGAGTACGCAGATGTGGGGACTTAGCATGGCGAGTTTCGGTTTGGAGAAGGCGCCTCAGAGCGATTTTTCTGGTTTCTCGTAGACAGCAAGGACTAGTTTTAAGTGGCAAGGCCACAGAGAAACGACCATTGGGGAGTCGGAGACATGACTTTGAGAAGCATTCCTCGGCCTTTAATTCATCGGGGGTAAGGGGGGAGACCTCAGACACTTCCTCTAGGGCGAACATTTTTTCCATAAGACGGGACAAGACCTGGTCAGGGGGGTGCTGAATTGGTTGGGAGACTTTTCCCGAGCTGAGGCGTAGTACTGTAGGTTGAATAGAGATAGCTGAAACAGGATTAACTACAGAGGAATGAAAAGTTCATTAAAAGTGACAGTGGTTAATGATCGTCTCTACATCGATTCTCACCGTTTTGATTTTTGTCAGGTGTATGGTTTGAAATTTGGCTCTGAAAATGGTGCGGATAAGCTCAAGGATATTGTGGGCTTTGACATTTCCTCTTTCTTGTCTGCAGTTTCTTCGAATACTCTGCCACGTGATTACTTCTCCCGTACTTCTGCTTTGGTGAAGGGAGTTGTTCAACCTAAGGTCACCCCCAGCACTTCTGGAAAAATTGATGGATGAGATTTAACCGTCTGTCGGCATGTCCTGGACTGTATTGTTGAGCATATTCATTCCTTGTCTATTATTTCATACAACATCTGTGGTTTAAAAAGCAAAATTGAAAATGTTGATTTTTTGAATTCATTAAGAACATACGATATTTTTATTCTGCTAGAAACTTTTGTAGAAGAAAAAAAATTTGATTTTTATGAGAAGTTCTTTTCTAATTATAATTTACTTTGGGTTTCTGCTACTAGATCTTCTAAATTCGGAAGACCTATGGGTGGAAGGGTATATGGTATTAAAAATAGCTCTTTTCCTAATACTCTTATTAATTATTGTAAACTAGATGGTGTTGACTTAATACGAATTAAAAACACAAATTTTGAAATATTTTTGTTGCCTGTATATTTGAACGCTTGGGAAGAAGATTTTTCAGGGTGATCTTCAAGGAGATTATACCTTTATTGGAAGTATGGGTTGCTCAGTCAACGATCTGTGTTGTGTCCCCCTGGATTTTATCTCCAATATATTTAATTTCGAAGTATTATCTCTTAATTTCTCAGACCACCTCCCAATAGTTTTATCTCTAACTTTGTTTATCACTGCTAATCATGACACCTTACCTTTACTACCTCAGTTGATCTGGCGCGAGAGAGATGCGGAAATTTTCAAAAAAACGTTGGAAACTAATGTAAATAGTATTTCTTCTTTTCCTAGTTGTAATAATGAATTTTTAACTGTTCTAGTGGATCTAATTAAATGTTCTTATCCTCATATCCCAGGTTGCTCTGATTTCATTAGATCAGTTCGTAAGATGAGTTGGTTTGATGGTAATTGTTTTCGAGCCAGAAAAAAATCCTTTGCTCTTTTAAATTTATTTCGTAACTCTAACTCTGATTTAGTTAGAAAAGCGTATCTGGCTGCTAATTATTCATATAAAAATAATCTGTTTAGAAAAGAAAAAAGAATTTTTTAAGTCGCTTACTGAACAGTTTAAATCAGCTAAATGCTCAACAGATTTTTGGAATCTTGTCTCTCACTTTAAACGGAAATCGTTTATTTGTAGTTCTAAAATTTCTGTCACTGAATTAGTTACCCATTTCAAAAGTTTACTTAATCCACCGCCTCCCTCCTCTACTGTATTATATGCCCAACCCTTGATTCATTCTTATGCTCTTGATTCCCCTTTCTCTCTCCAGGAATTAAATGCTGTTATTCAGAACTTAAAAAATAACAAGGCACCCGGTTTCGATCGTGTTACCTATGAGTTTTTCAAAAATTCCCCGGAGGTTTTTCACTCCCAAATGTTATCACTCTTCAATAGAATTTATGATTTTGAAGCTACCCCACCTTCTTTTGGTAGATCGATTATTTTCCCACTCTTCAAGCAGGGTAATGTGAATGAAATAAGTAACTATAGAGGAATCTCTTGCTTAGATGCAGTTGCTAAAATATTCACTGGACTTTTGCTTCGTCGTCTGGAATCGTTTGTTACAGACAACTCCCTTTTAAGTGAATTCCAGTCTGGTTTCAGACGTGGTTACTCCGCGATTGACAACTTGTTTGTTATAACCAATATAATTAAGCTTAAATTTATGCGACCAGGGAATAAGTTGTATTGCTTTTTTGTAGACCTAAAAGCAGCCTTCGATTTTTGAAGCTCTTTAATCTTGGGGTTTCGTCCAAATTTATTAATACTTTGAAAAGTTTATATGTCCAGGCGTCTTCTGCTGTTAGGTGCAAAGATGGCATTTCTGACTTTTTCAAAGTCACTAGTGGGGTTCGTCAGGGCTGCCTGCTCAGTCCGTTATTATTCTCGCTTTTCCTGGACGATTTACCTCTGGCCCTTGAAGGTGGTGTTCGTATAGGTGGAGTTGTATTCAAGATATTAATGTATGCCGACGATGTGGTGCTTTTAGCGGATAACCCTACTACTCTCAAAAGAAATATTAAAATTTTAGAATCTTATTGTGATCTCTGGAATTTATCCTTGAATTTAACAAAATCTAAAATTATGGTATTTCGGAAGGGAGGTAGACTTGCTTCTTCTGAACGTTGGCTTTACAAGGGTTCACCCGTGGAAGTTGTTAACCAGTATAAATACCTGGGTGTTTTGCTGTCTACCCGATTGTCTATGACTTCACACTTGAAAGATAGAATCTCTTCGGCCAAATTCGGGCTCAACAGGTTTTGGTCCGATTTCATTGCAAATAATTCAGTCCCGCCTTCGGCTAAATATACTTTTTTTAATGCTGTTTCTCGTACCGTGGTTTGTTATGCATGTCAGGTTTGGGGCTTTCAAAGGTATGAAGAATTAGAAAAGTTTCAAAGATTTTTTATTAAAAAAGTTTTCAGATTGCCTTCAGTGACCCCTAATTATATGCTTCCTATTGAAACGTCCACAACTCTTATTAAGGTTTTTACTTTTTCTTTACATTTTAGCTACTGTCTAAGAGTTCTTAACTTGCCCGATTATCGCCTTCCCAAAATATTGGCTTTGGAGATTATTAAAAATAAAATTTCTTGGTTTAAGCACTGGTCTTCTTTAGCTCAGCGCTACTCTTGTGCATTTGATTCATCCATTGCAAATATGTCTAATTGGCGGACGCAACTAACGGCCATCGTACAAAGAATAGGGGTTCACCATCTTGAGGAGTGTGTGGGGTTGGCTCGTTGCTCTACGAGGTTTTTATTGTATAAAGAGTTGGATTATTCTGTCAAGCCTTGTAGCTTGGTGTCCAACTCAATGAAACTAACGCTTAGTCAACTTGGTTGGCTATTCAGACTTCGTGGTTAGCTACTCTATTTAAATTATACCCCTTGGGTTGAGAGAAGTAACTCCTTGTGCTCTCTGTGTAACTCTCGAGCGAGGGAGGATGTCTGTCATTTTTTGGCAGACTGCTCCATTCTCTCGGAGATACGTAGGCTTTATGTTGGTTGTGGCAAATTATCTAGATCGGAGTTAATATTGATGCTCAATGGCGAAAACTGCATTGGGATTATTAATTTTGCGAGACACGCCTGGCAATATAGATACAATTTGATCATGGAATTTAATTTTGATTAAGCTTTCTTTGTATTACACTATACAGGTTCTTTTTGCTTTAACTAAGTGTACTTAGTTTAGTAGTTCATATATTTAGTATATTATTGTTATTATTATTATTATTTTTTTTTTATTATATTTAGTTTATTTTTTTATTATTATTATTATTTTTTTCTTTCTTTTTTATTATTTATTTTATTTTTTTTATATTTAGTTTATTTTTTTATTATTATTATTTTTTTTCTTTTTTATTATTTATTTTATTTTTTTTATATTTAGTTTATTTCATGTATTTTTACTTAAAAAGAAAAAGAAGAAGAAAAAAATAGAAAATAATAATTTATTTTAAGAGAATAACTTTCTTTTCTTTTTCTGCTTATTATTACTATTTTATTTGTATTATTATTTATTTGTTTTTTTTTTTTTTTTCTCATCTTTTGTATTCTCTTTTAGCAGTTTTTGTTTTTAATTACTTAGTCAATTTATAAAGCAATTTGTAATTGTTATTTTATATATGTATATCAACCTCCGGCAGACGGTTTTCCATTGCCGTAGAATACTTTTCTTTTCATTTTTTTATGTTTGTATTAGAATTTCTTTTCAAATAAAGTATTATTATTATTATTATTATTATTATTATTATATTACAGAGGAATCAACAGGTAGGGTAGCAACTTCCGGGGAAGTGACTTCCGCAGAGGTTATGAGAGGAGAAAGAGTTTCAGGGTCAGGAGAGGTAAGACTTTGTAGCGGACGTCGTGTTCTGGTGACACGTTGTGGTTTAGGAGGAGGAAATTGACTAGTTTCAATTGCACAAGCGCGTTTTTAGGGTTTAGCTTCTTCTGAGGAAATTGATGAAATTTGAGCGGAGGATGCAGACAGACTGGGTGTGCTTTGCGGAGCTGACTCCACGACAACTTCAGGGTCATCACAAAGGGCACTTGGCTCAGACACAGACTCGTAAGGAGGAGTTTCGGTCGAAGGCTTGTTTTCTGAGATAGTTGGTTCGGTGATTACTTTGGGGGCAGTTAAATGTCCATACTTATGTTTGAATAAGATTTTGTAGTAAGTCCGGTAAAGGTTAGAGTTGGACGTGTGGTTGTGGACAGAAGGATCAAAACGAACTCTTTCAACAGGAATTTTTTTCAAAGGACCAGACATGATCCAGCCAAGGGTTGTCAATCGTGCGTTGGGGGAACCATTTTGTGAGCGAATCATCTGGCTGAGATCGATGGCATCAACGGCCGAGGCTGAGAATACCACATCTACTGGACTTGGTTCGTTGAAGGTTGGGTCGGCTAAGTGTCTGTCTGCCAGGTGTTCCCAATCACTGACGGGAAAATACGAGAATGGGGCATCCGGAACAGTCTTGGTAACTATACGAAAGGGAACTTTGAGTTGGGGAAAGGGGGAACATTGTTTTAAATTAGTTGATACATGACCCACGACTTGGGTGGCAATACTTCCTCCTATTCCTCGGATAGCACCTGACAAAGGAGCATACTTTAATTTGCATTCTTTAGCGAATGTTGCAGACATTAGGTTAATCTCACTACCTGAATCCAGCAGGGCATGAGCGCGATACCAATGGCTATCTCCTCCAAGGAGATACACCAGGGCAGTGGGGGATACTGACATGTCTGACGGAAAGGAGTTAAAGATAGATTTACAAGGGGCTTTTGTTGAGTGGCATAAGGGGCGGTTTCTATGACGGCAGGACATAAAGCTGGACAAGGGGACGGTATCGCGCCTGCCAGGAACCTAAAATTCTGACTGTTGGGATGGTGCTGGATGACGGCCAAAATAGGTGATAGGCAATATGGGGGAGAGACTGGTAGAGGAGGACGGCGATGTGGGTCGGGACTCCGAGTCCCTGGCTGGAACGTCAGACCGGAATGGCTCGAACGTACTGGGGGGCAGGAGAGCGCGTTGGGGAGAAGCAGGTGTAAACCTAGGTTGCGCTGATACAGGGGGTTCCTTGGAGGAGGAATTAGGCTTGGGAGGCGAGCGAATCCTCAGTGACATCAAGAGAGGAACGTAAGGGGCACTCTTCGCCTCCTGGCACACTCTAGAGAATGGAGGAGGGGGATGCAGGGTAGTATGGTGCTCCCCATTACACCTACTACACCCCACCTGACAGGGGCAGGGAGAAATCGGGTGGTATTTTGATAGACAGTTGGCACATAGGCGTTCCTCGACGACGAAATTCCACCTATCCTTGGAGGCCAGCCGCAAATATTCGTCACAGCGGGACAACCGGTGTGGTCCCCCACAAAAGTAACATCGGACTGACGGGACTGAGGAGGCGGGGGCACAGGAAGTAGAGGGCATGGAGCGTCGAACTGGAGGCGGTGAGGGGGTAGGTGACGGCCTCCTCGGTGGACGGGGGACAAAACTGACTGACTTGGGGCGATACGGTTTAGACTGGCTCGGCGAAGGAACCCCCACCAACTCTGATTCGTCGACCGGAGGGGCAGGACCAGGTGAGGGAGTAGAGGGAACGGAAGCCTGGCTGGGACTAGGCTGAGCAGATGGATGCGGCATTTTCTTTAAAGAGACCAGTTTAGGGGAAAAACTGTCCTCCTGCTGCTTCAGGAAGTCCAGTACCTGGGCACTACGGGGCAATTCGTCAATGGACCTAAGGCACTTCTTCCGGAACTCCTCCTGAAGGCCAGGAGACAGGACAGACAAGGAGACATGGCACAACAAGAAGTGTAAGGGATCAGGGATATCCCAGTGGTCGAGGAGGATTTGTCGTCCAGACAACCAGGCTATGATATCCTCCATGCTGGAGTCCGCGGCCGGAAATTGAAGGAAGGCTTCCAGCATGGCGCTAGCAATTCTTAGCCTCCCCTCATACCGGCCGTCCAATGTCTCCTAAGCGTAGATGTACCCTGCCTCCGTCAGGGTGGCATTCTGAATGATCGACAAGGGTGGACCCCTCAGGCAAGACCGCAACGCCTGAAGTCGCTTGGCAGGTGAAAGAGCCAATTTATGGATCTCAGGCTGGAAGGTCCGTTTAAACTCTCTGTACGACAATACTTCCCCTCCAAACACGGGAATTCTAGGGATGACCAGTTCCTGAAGCTGTCTCCGCGCCAACTCTGACACAGAATCATCGGCAACGGGGCTGGGCGGTGAGGAAGTCGGCGCCTGTTCCATCGTAAGGGATGTGGCCAAGGCAGGGAGGATAATAGACAAATGGGCAAGTTCTGCTTGCGCATGACTGGGAGACAGGGCCAGGGCTAAAGGACCACTATCCTCTGGCGCCAACAGTTGAAGCCACTCCCAGGCTTCCTTGTCTACAGTCTGGAACAAGGATTGAAAGAGAGCGGAGAACTGTTGGCACCTTCTGACTCTGTCTGGGGAATCCAGGTCCAGCAGTTGAACACTCCGTGTCCACTGGTACAATCTGGCAACAAGGTGGCGGCATCGAATAACATTGAGGTCCCCGCTGGCCTCAGATTGGCTATGGCCTCGCGGAGTTTCCTCCAACGATGGGGAATCAGATGGGACTGGCGAAATGGGGGGTGACTTTCTCCAGTGACTCCTCCATAATCCTAAGAATGGACACAAACAATAGCTCTTGGCAAAAAGAGAGAAAAAAAAATTACAAAAGATAGTATAAATTTGATAACAAGTTGAACAAGACTTGACAGAGTGAATCAAATCCAAATAGAAAGTTGATAACGCAAGAAAAGTAAAGACAAAAAATAATATAAATATATGTACATACAATATTGTAACGAAGTTGACCTGGGCAGAGAAGAAAGGCCTAGATTGTTCTAGGGGTTGAGCGACCAAAGTCGGTAACAGGCTACCACAGTGTGAACAAAAGGGCGGTCTCTACCTGAGGAGAAAAGAAAGGCCTAGATTGTTCTAGGGGTTAAGCAACCAAAGCCGGTAACAGGCCACCACTGTGTAGACAAAAGGGTCGGTCTCTACCTGAACTAGAAAGGAAAGGGCTAGATTGTTCAAGGAGTTTAGTGACCGTAGCCTGTAATGGTCCACCGCTGTGTAAAAGCCAGCTAAGAGAAAGTTGGGGTGGTAGCTCATGTGTTTTCCCAGCCAGTGATTGACAGGTGGGAGCAAGACAGGCGGAGTTGGAGTGTGACAGAAGGTTGGAGGAGGGTGGCCCCAGTTGGGGTGGTGGCAATATGTGTTTTCCTCAGCCAGTGACCGGCCGGTGGGAGTGACACGGACGGAGTGGGGCAGTCGCCGTTAAAAGGAAGCAGACGCAGCTGGAGAAGTCAGTTCTTAATGAGTTGTTAATCAGTTTTAAACAGTTATTAGAGTTTAGAGTTATCAGTCAAGTTTATGAGTTAGTTTTGAGAGAGTCAGTGTTGCGGAGTGCTTCAAAGTTAGCTAGTCAGGCGGTTAGTCAGTTAGTGAGTAGAGCTTTGTTTGTGTAGCAGAGATTAGTGCAATTCGGTGCAGTGCGGACCAGTGGTCAGTCGGGGAACAGTTTTGTGGCGTTACGTAGTGAGTAAGTGAAGGGGCCAGCATAATCCCTAGATATTTATAACGATTGACTACTTTAACCAGCTGGCCATCAAACCTCCAGGACTCATTTTTACTAAGTCTCCCTCCGCTCTTCCTAAACACCATGATGTTTGACTTAGAAAGGTTTACGGTCAAGTTCCACCTTTTAACATAATTTTCAAGTTCATTCATCATAATTTGCAGAGCCATCGGGCTATCTGCCAATAATACTATGTCGTCTGCGAATAATAACAGCTTTATTCTATAACCCTTAATCCACATTCCTCCATGTAGGCTTTCCTTAAGGTCATTTATAAATAGAATAAATAAGAGTGGGCTGAGATTGCAACCCTGCCGAACCCCAGAGAACGTTTCAAATGGCGCAGACCGTCCCTGTTTACTCCAAACCGATAATTTGGTGTTTGTGTAGAGGCCGGATACCGCATAAATAAATTTTGTAGAAACGCCTAACTGCGCGAGTTTAAACATTAATGCACTTCTATCGACGGAATCAAAAGCGGATTTAAAGTCAACAAAAAAGCAGTAGATTTTCTTTACACCTTCATGCCACTTCAATTCAATTAAATTTATAAGGATGAAAATATTATCTACTGTGGAGTAACCTTCTCTAAACCCGGCCTGCTCCTCACAAATCAAACGCTTCTGACCCACCCAGGACTTCAACCTCGCTGCGAGCAAACTGGTGTATATTTTCTTAATTGTGTCCTGCAAAACTATCCCTCTGTAGTTCACCACCAAATTGACATCATCCTTTTTGTGTAAGGGAAGTACGATGGCCTCGTTCATACTATCAGGAACCAAACCCATTTCAAAACACTTGTTAATGAAAGTTAGCAGCATGCGTGAAAACCTTTGTGGAGCAAATTGGTAGAATTCATAAGAAATGCCATCTAACCCCGGCGCTTTTCCAGTCTTAAACCTTTTTAGCACACCCTCTAGTTCACCAATGCTGAAAGGGGAATGAAGCGACTCATCTAATACCCACGGTAGAGCATACTGCGTAGAAAGGGCAGCCTCGAGGAAGTAGTTTTCACGTTTTCGATTACAAAGCTTTCTGTATTTATTTTTTTCTATAAGATAGTGTTCCCTCACTAAAATAGCGCCTGATTTTCTAAATAAACTCAGTAACTTGAAAATTCTGTCCCTTTTTTTTAAACACTCTCTATCAAACCAGGGTTGAATAGGTTTAAACGATTTTCCGTGAGGTTGCATAAACTTCGCGCTACTTCTAACAATTTCCTTCATCGAATCCAGGTCTACCAGCATTGTATTTTCATAACTGTCCATTATCTCTTCTATTTTATTTCTATATCTCAGAGATTCAGAATTTTTCCAAACTAACTTCGGCCTAAGCGACAGAAAATCCACCTTCCGCTCCTCAAACTCCAGCCGCAAACATACCTCAATCGCCATGTGGTCAGACCAAAACACACTTTGCACAGAAAAATCCCTAACTGCTTCTATTTTACTGATAGAGATCGTTATAAATATCTAGGGATTATGCTGGCCCCTTCACTGTCTCTCGCTTCGCATTTTTCGGACTGTGCTCGCCATGCCTTGTTGGGTCTTAACACTGTCTGGTCAAATCTATTTTCAAATGATAGCATCCCTCTTTCGGCCAAGTTCGATATTTTCAGATCTGTGTCACGGTCTGTCCTCACTTATGGTTGCCAGGCCTGGGGGTATCAGCATGTGGAAATCATTGAAAAAGTGCAGAGGACATTCATCAAAAAATTATTAAGACTTCCAAAAAATACTCCTGACTATATGATCTACCTAGAGACCAAATGTTTGCCTATATACGTCTTCACTTTCTCTCTTCATTTTAACTACGTGTTAAAGACCTTAAATTTTGAAGATTTTCGACTTACCAAATTGATAGCTCAGGAAGTAATCCAAAAGAAAATTTTGTGGTTTAATGATTGGATCAATTGGTCTAAGCAAAGAAATTGTGAATTTGGGCAAGTTTTCGTGTCCATAGAGCAATGGAGGAAGGAGCTGAATACCCTGAAAAGTAATCTAACCGTTGGTTATCGGTCGGATTACCGAGATAAAGCTTTGAAAGGGGTATTTCATAATATTTACAAGCAACTTTCCCTGGATGTAGACTATATAAATTTGGGTATGCGTGTCTCCAATATCAGTAATATATTCAAAATAAGAGGAGAACTTATTAATTTAAATTATAAACCTTTCAACCAGGGAAAAGACTACTCCTGCTCTATGTGTAACCTTCGTGAGGACGAGGACGTGTACCATTTCTTAGGTCGCTGTAGGAAATAAGGAAAAAGTGTTTGGGTGGCCTCACCTTAACGAGAGACGAAATGATAGCATGGTTGAATGGTGCAGATTGGGCAGCTCTGACCAGATACCTAAACGAAGCTACACTTTATCGGTCATATTTAGTTGAAAATTTCAATTTTTAATTATACAACCTAAAATAAAAAATGTAAAATAAACAAAAAATGTATTTATTAATTATTTTTTCTTTTATATAGAATTTATTCACAGTTTTCCTTCTTTGTGTTAATGTAAAGTTTTATTTTCTTAGGTAAACTTTCTTTTTCTTTTTATTTTCTTATTTGTTGTATTAACAGCACTCCTGACAGACAGCCGTTGCTATGTCAGTACCAATATTTTTATGTAGAGTTCTTTTTTCTTTCAAAAATGAATTGTAAATATTTTCAATAAAAAAAAAAAAATAAATAAATAATAGTGAGTAAGTAACAGTAAACTATTGTAAATGGTGACTGTAATGAATAGCGTTAGTTGCTAGTAAATGTTAGTGTGAGTAAAGGTAATGTGTTAATAAATCAGGTTATTACTTACAAATTTAGCGAGTTTTATTATTTAATCAAACCCACATATTTAACGTAACTAGTGGCAGGCATTAGTTGTGTAAGTAAAGTTTTCTTAGTAAAAGGACAAGAAAAACTTTACAATATTATAGCTTCAAAGACAATTTTTTTTTTTTTTTAAGGACACTTACTGCGCCACAAGGCTTGAAAGAGACATAACATATAACAAAAAAAAACGCTGAAAAATAGGTTCTAACACGTACAAAACTAAAATATAAACTAGAAGACTTATAACACTTAATAACAGAAATATATTAAAAAATAAATTTTATCAGACTAAGACACGATAGCTAAACATTACATAAAGCGAAGTGAAACATGAGATCACCACTTGGCGCCTTTTTTATAAATTTGATGACTCTATCTAAAGGTATTCTGAGTGTTTTCCCGGGTTTCGGCACCATGTAAAATATTGCAATAAGGGGGGGGATTAGAAAGACAAAAGGGCATGAAAATCAGAAATTGGGAGAGCAGACTGGAAAAGGAGAATTATGATAAAATAATATTAAAGGTTGGGTAGGGTGGGGGACGCCACCAACACTCAGAATATCTTCACAAGACTTAAATAAAATAACACTATTTTATTTTGAAAGTACAATATTTGATTCAACAGATTTAAGAAAAGTTGACTTGCTATTCAATTATTATTTATATAAATACGTGTTATAAACCTGCCTGGCAGAATTAAAAGGATAGTAATCCAAGATAAATCTTAATCAAGTCCTTCACTCCAGATTAACACAAATTGACAATTGACAGCCTTAAAACTAAAATAGAAAATGAAACGTATAGACATACAAAAAAAAGACAATTTTTTCTGGTCAGATCGACACTAGACAATAAAAAAGGCGTATAGACGCTTAGATCTAAGCAAAACCAAACACAGACCCACAACCAGAGTGTTTGACCATCTCACTTCCGTTTCACCTGTGAAGTTTAAGGAAGATACATCGAACAGTTTTTGCATAATTTATAGATAATTAATTTCATTAGAAAAGTTTCATTAGTTTATTTTAAGTATTGCAGGTCAAAAACATTTCTTCTTATTTTATCAAACAATAGAGAATTGCGCGAGTGTGTGGGTAGCTACCCCCACTTATAGGTTTGGGTGGGGTGAGTTTGGTCTGGACAATAGTGGGAGTGGTGGTGTGAGAGAGAGAGATTGTTATATCCCTCTACTTTTCCCAAAACTATATTAAACATTAATTTTTTTTTAAAAAAACTGTCAAAACTTTGGTGTTCTCTTTTGTACTCTTAGAAAAGAAGAAAACAATTTATTAGCTTCTGTACATTTAATATCGAACTTTTATTTTTATTTTTTATTATTTATTGTTCTTTTTTTTTTCAAATTATTTTTTGTATATATTATATCGTTAGTTGTAATTCTTAAGATACTTGTAAGCATTGTAAATTCTATTGTAAATATGTAGTTTTTTTTTTTTGAATTATTTTTATTTAAAAAAAAAAAACATTTATTTATTTAATTTATTTATCTTAATTGTTTATTTAAGTAAATGGGTCTAAGTGACGACACTTACATCTCGTCTGGTGACGAGTCTACCACGTCCAAGACATCAAAGAAATCTCTGATGAAAAGCAGTGCCCCAAGAAATAAGAAGCTCACCACAAAAGCCATGATTACTCGAATTGCTGCTAAAAAAAAAGGAAGGTTCCTTTACCTCATCACCATCACCGGCACTGAAAACAGCTTCAGGCAGTTTGCTTAACGTAACTGCTCCACCAGGGGTATTGACCCCTAACCCTTTCTCACCCCTAACACATGAGGAAACTGCGGATCCTACACCGGTCAGCAAAGAACCGAAACCACATAAACCTCCACCAATTTACGTAAAGAGCGTATCAAGATACGCCACATTCTGTGAAGCTTTATCGCGTGAAGTAGGTCGAGAAACATTTACTTGCAAAGCTAGAATTACTGACCTAATTGTCAACGCCAGTACCGTAGAAAGCTACAGAGGCATCATAAGGTACTTAAAAAGTCACAATGCCGAATACCACACCTTCCAGTTAGAAGAAGACAAGGCATATCGCATTGTCATCAGACACCTGCACCAGAGTACACCAACAGAGATTATTAACGAGCTCTCAGAACTTGGCCACACCGTCCGGAATGTTGCTCCGGTAATACACCCTGTCACCAAGCAAACACTTCCACTATTCTTCGTGGACTTGGAGCCGAAACAGAACAATAGCGAGGTATTCCAAATCGACACCCTCTGCTATTGTAAAATAAAAATAGAAGAACCTCACAAACAGAGGAGCATAGTGCAGTGTAAGCGCTGCCAAGAGTACGGACACACTCGCTCCTACTGCCAACACAAGCCAAAGTGCGTCAAGTGCGCTGGTGACCATCTCTCATCCGACTGCACAAAATCACCCAATACACCTGGAAAGTGCGCACTTTGCAATAACGATCACGTTGCCAGCTACAAAGGATGCATTGTTCATCGCGAACTACAGCGCATTCGAAGAACCCCCGTCTTTGGACATCCTTCTGCTGAAAGAAGATCACATCCGGCCGCTACTTCTTCGGCCTCTACTTCTCCTCCACAAGTCAACAACACCAGCTTTCCTTCTCTACAACGTAGCCAATCGCTAGATAAAAATGTAACTTTTGCTCGGATGGTGGCGGGGCCTACGGCGCCTCAAAATTCTCTTCCTTCACCCAACCCATCTTCCTCTAGCGATATCATCACAGTATTAAATTCTTTCCTGACCGACTTCAAAACCTTAATCACACCTTTAATTACGCTCCTCACCTCAATGGTTAATCACCTTCTCCCAAGCCTTCCTAAGCCTTAAATGCCTCCTAATTTCCATTCCCTCTCCATTCTCCTCTGGAATGCGAACGGACTGAATCAACATTTACGCGAACTCGAAATATTTCTTCATGACAACCGCATAGACGTAGCCTTAATAACTGAAACTCACTTCACAGACAGAACACGATTCCACATCCCCAATTATACTATTTACAAGACTAACCACCCGGACGGAACAGCACATGGTGGAACCGCAATACTCATTCGAAAATCTTTGTCGCATTTCCTGATACCCTACATCCCATCCTCCTATCTGCAACCAACTGTTATATCTCTACTTTCGGAGCCTTTCTCCTATACGCTCGCTGCTGTATACTGCCCCCCGAACCACAACATCCACCAAAATGAATTCCTATCTTTTTTCTCATCACTTGGTCCTCGCTTTATATCCGGCGGGGACTACAACGCAAAGCACCCCAGATGGGGCAGCCGAGTGGCTAATCCTCGGGGTAGACAACTATTAAACGCCATTTCACAATCTAATTTCACCTTCTTATCTCCTTCCCAACCCACTTACTGGCCAACTTCACCTCGAAAACGCCCTGACCTCCTCGATTTCTTCATATGCTCAAACTTAAGCACCTTATCTACTGATACCTTTGCCCTCAATGACCTGTCCTCCGATCATAGTCCAGTTATCTTAACTCTCGACATCCATCCCAAACCATTTCCTCCTCGACCTACTCTCATCAACGGCTCTGTTGACTGGGACGACTTTCGTGATAACTTAACCCAAACCCTCAACTTAAATGTACCACTGAAGACACCCGCACAAGTAGACAGTAACGTTGAGCTGCTAACAAACGCTATACAGGGAAGTCTACACAGAGCCACTATTACTACCAACCAACACCGAACGACGTCTGTATCTTACAACATTCCTCTTAACATCAGGACACTCATCACCTTGAAACGTCGAGCGAGAGCACGATGGCATCGTTCTCGTTACCCATCCGATAAAAGAGCTTTCAATCGGCTAGCTAGACAACTAACTAATGTATTAAATAATTACTACAACGATCAATACTCAAAATATACTCTCTCTCTTTCAACACAGGACAACTCACTTTGGACTACCACAAAAAAGATCCTAAAATATAACAATACCTCTCATCCACTTCAACGTACAGACGGGTCATGGGCTAAATCCTACGAGGATAAAGCACTCTGCTTTGCCCAACACCTCTCCCAAGTTTTTGTACCTCATCCTGATATTGAGGATCCTCATCACAGCGCCACTATAAATGAAGAACTTGATATCCCAGTTCCCCTTTCTTTACCACCCAAAGCATTCACTCCTAAAGAAGTTCAACAGTTAATACAAAATCTCCCCAGGAAAAAAAGTCCTGGATACGACCTAATAACCACCCGCATCCTTCTCCAGCTCCCAACCAAGGCCATTGTATTCCTTACATCCTTGTACAATGCTATCCTTAGAACTACTCACTTTCCCACTCTTTGGAAATTCTCCTCAATCCGTCTGATCCATAAACCCAACAAACCAACTCATTCTCCTTCCTCTTATCGACCTATTAGTCTACTTCCGCTTCTAGGGAAAATGTTCGAGAAACTTTTACTATTCCGTCTCCAATCTATTTTAACTCCTCTCAATTTAATTCCTCACCATCAATTTGGCTTTCGTAGTTACCACTCTACCATCCACCAGGCTCACAGAGTTGTTGACACCGTCGCAACCTCCCTTGAGCGGAGACAGTATTGCCCGGGAGCCTTCCTAGACATTTCTCAAGCATTTGATCGGGTATGGCATCCGGGTCTTCTGTGGAAACTTAAGGGCATCCTTCCTTCAACCTACTACCTCATCTTAAAATCATACCTTGCTGGTCGATATTTCATGGTTGTAGAAGGCACTTCTTTTTCTCCTATATATCCTATTCTTGCCGGTGTCCCACAAGGGAGTATTCTCGCACCCCTCCTCTATACAATTTACACTGCTGACCTTCCACTGCATCCAAATACTGCTACCTTTACCTTCGCTGATGACACGGCCATTTTATCGTCTGACAATGATCCTGTCATGGCAACTCGCCATCTTCAATCCCATATTAATATCCTAGAACCCTGGCTACGAAAGTGGAGAATTAAGGTAAATCAACAAAAATCCAAACATATAGTCTTCACACTAAACCGGAAAACCCTTCCTTCCATATATTTCAACCATATTGCTCTTCCTACCGTTACAAAAGTACGTTACCTTGGACTTCACCTCGACAAACGACTAACCTGGAATCCTCATACTCGACTAAAACGAACTGAGTTAAATAACAGATATAAACTATTAAAAAAATTACTAGACAAACGTTCAAAACTGACGCTACTTAACAAAAGACAGCTGTACTACACATTACTAGCCCCTATATGGACATATGGAATAGAACTGTACGGGACAGCCAAACACTCGAACCTTCATCGTATCCAATCCCTTCAATCCAAAATCCTTCGTACCCTTGTCAATGCTCCTTTCTACGTCTCTAACCATACTATCCACAATGACCTTAAAATCCCCTTCGTCTCTGTCCTCGCCAAATCCCGTTACATAAAATTCCATTCCCAACTATCCTCTCACATGAATCCTTTAGTCCAAGCCCTCTCAACCTCCACCCTCCCAACTAATCCTCCACGACGGTTGAGGCGTCGGCGGCCTCGCGACCATCTGCGAATGTAGCGTCGGCTATCTAGTGAGACAGTCGTGATTCTCCTGCTATATGGCATATTACGACTGCTATCGCTGGATGGCCGTCGTTCATGTCAGACATGTCAATGTGTGCTTGTTGGCCTAGCCTATCAGCACACTATTATCGACCATCTGTTTTGCTTGTTGCATTTATTTCTGTGCAGTGGTAAAAATCTAAATAAAGGTTAAAATAAAAAAAAAAAAGACCCACAACCTTGTTACAGCCAAGGACAACTGCCTGGTCTTGGTCACGTACGCAGTCCCTCACTCCTTCAGACCTCCAATGCCGCCAACCCTCAATTGCATCAACCCAAATTTCCCACAAGGGGGCCGCACTTCCTTGCGAGGATCCAACAATGGCCACATCGATGCACCTCTCGCGCAGCAGGACATCAAGACTGTCCCTATTGGCTAAGTACGATCTTATATTTATTTGTAAAATTTTCATTAGGATTGAGAATGTTTTTGTGCGATTATCTTAGATTTACAGCCTAAAGGCACTTTTGGAATATCCTTCATATGTTCTAGGTTATATGCTTTTGTTTTTGTTCAAGCTCATTCCTACTCCTTTCTGTCCTCCAATGTATGCTAACCGCATCGCACGCATCGACCTCGGCAGTTGTGCTTACGACAGTTCTCGGCTGCTCTTTGCTCTGTGCAGTAGTGATGGGCAGAACGAGTCCGCGTTTGGAGTCGTTGGATTTGAATCGGTTCCAGGGTTGGAATCGATTCCAACAACTCGTTCACTGATTCCAGTCTGTACTTACCCTATGCATTAGTACAAATGTCACGCATTGTAATTAAATAAATCATTAAAAGTTAGCTTTTCCAGTTAATAACAAAACTATATTTCTTTAACACACATTAAGTAGTTCCCTAATTTCCAATTGATCTGATAAATATAAAATTAACAACGTAACCAAATATTAACAAAAATAGGCTAGTCAAATATAAAAATTAAAGCAACTGCAGTTTTGTCGTTATCTAGCTTGACCACCGGAGTTAACTTGATTCAAGAAGAAAAACGCAAATGGGTAGGAAATTATTCCCATAAAAAAAAATTATAACCCTTCAAACAAAATGATAATTACTCTTAAAGAAAGAAATATTTATTTACTATGAATTAATATCAAGCTTTTAAAATAGCTTATTATTTTACAAAAAGAAAAAGCTGTGTGCCAAATCTTTAACTTAGCGGCTGGACGCTCTTTCTCTTATCTTCATTGGCGAAAGTTAAATCGTGTACATGTCATGACGACGATCAAAGTAATACTGAGCTAAAAAATAGTATTACCTAACTGGTTTACTTACTGCTGTATCCCTCCCACTCTATCACCTATTTCACAAACATTCGTCGATTGGAAGTAGGTTTTAGTTAAATATTTGTTTCATTTGAAAACAAAAAACATTATAACGCTTTCTCAAGATGTTTTTAAGTTTTAAAAATTTGTTTTTGTCCATTACTCTTGTAAAATACGAAGAATTTCAAATAAAATATAATGTACAAACACAAATGATCTAGAATGCAGGTGGAGTCAGTCGTCGTTGTCATGGTGATGGAACCGTTTAACGACTCCGGTTCCAGCTCCAGCATTTTCTATTGGCTAGATTCAGTGAACGAAAAAATGGAACGAGTCCGGTTTCAAAAGGATTTAAATCACTCCGGATTTGACTCCACCAATTCCAGTGGATTTAACCAATGAAATTGCTGGTGTTGGGCCGGAGTCGTTAAACGGTTCCATAACCATGACAACGACGACTGACTCCACCTGCACTCTAGATCATTCTGTGTTTGTATATTATATTTTATTCGAAATTCTTCGCATATTATAAGAGTAATGGACAAAAACAAATTTTTAAAAATTAAAAACATCTTGAGAAAGCGTTATAATGTTTTTTGTTTTCAAATGAAACGAATATTAAACTACAACCCATTTCCAATCGACGAATGTTTGTGAAGTAGGTGATAGAGTGGGAGGGATACAGCAGTAAGTAATCCAGTTAGGTAATACTATTTTTTAGCTCAGTATTACTTTGATCGTCATATTAACATGTTCACGATTTAACTTTCGCCAATGAAGATAAAAGAAAGAGCGTCCAGCCGCTAAGTTAAAGATTAAGCACACAGTATTTTCTATATGTAAAAAAAAATATTAAATAATAAGTAAAGTAACTACAGCATTGCTTTTTAATTAATGAGATGGGTGTGCCTGGTGTTTCTTTGCAAAGTTCGCTATATTGGGTACGAAATTATTTTTCCTACGACTCCCTGTCTTAGATCGACCCCTACTTTTGTTTAGAAATTAATAAAATGAATATTATTTTAGAATTGATATTCTAAAAAAACCTTCGAACTTATTTTATTCTTCAAGCATCAGTATTTAAGCTCGTCAGGTTTTGTATTTTGGTGTGGATTCCTCTTACAAGTTGGAATGTGTCAGTGAACTTCTACATAGTAGCCTTAAGTCAGTTTTATTTTAGTGTAAACGACTACAGTATTAATTATTTTTATTTTAATTTGCCTCAATTTTTTGGGGCGGGGCGGAATCACTTTTTTTTAAAATAGGGATTTGAATCAACTCGTTCCACCATCGGACTCGTTCCAGCGGAACGAGTCCGCTCTAATAGCCCATCACTACTGTGCAGTCACCTCTCAGTATGTGAGTGAGTCTCTCTTCGTCGTTTACCGCAGTCTGTTCGTAACGTTGGTTCTCTGGCGCTCGTACGGAAGTGTTTTCCGTTTTCCGCTATTCTCGTTACACCGCACGTTCACCGAAACTGTACGAGTGCTAAGTTTACTACTCTTCCTGTTACACCGCAATTTCAAGTGTTATCCCGTGTTCACTTCCATTCGTTACACCGCATTTCACGGGTACGCAGTTTTCCGCTATTCACGCTACACCGCATGTTCACCGCTATTCTCGCTACACCGCATGTTCACCGCTATCAAAGTATATTACGCCTATTTGGCCTTCAATCAGCTCGCCTTTAGTCAAGAGGACATAATCTATGCTCATAAAGGTATCTTGGGCCAGGGGGTGGGGGAGTCGACTCTCTTTTCCCTTTGGAGTTACCATTTCCTTAGAGCTGTGTCACGCCAGTGTCCACATCTTGCAAGGTAAGCCTTATTACTTCATTCTATTTGTATAATTTCATTTGATTGCCCGCTTAACGAACTACACCCTATTCTATACAGTCCACTTACCGCGTTTGTTTGCAAAGATCAAACAAATTTTGGTCCTCCGGGCCGAATTTATAAAAACAAATTTAATCCAATAAATGTCAGATTCAAAAAAAATAATAATTTTCTATCCTCAAATTTAGTAAATTCATCTCAAAAAATTGTAATATGTTGCAATAAAATTTTTGCATGTTCAGAGCATGTTCGCACAATCATAACATTAAAAGTTAAAAGTTACGCTCGTTTCGTATGTATATTATTACCCGAATATATTCGGGAAATACAGATAATTTATTTTATTAATACTCGTAAAAGGAATAGGCCGGAAACCCCTTAGAACGGTGGGGGAATAGGAGACTGGTGGACGCGGTGGCCGAGAGAGGGGAGAGACGGGGTCAGAGTATTGAAAGACTTCATGTGAGACGGTCGTCCATTATACGGTCAATACCGGATTTTTTAAGGAACTTTTTCTTAAGGACAAAATAGGCAAACAGAAGTACCCTGCCAGCGTACCTGTCTGGAGGAGTTTTCTCAGGCAGACCACCTCTGAGGGATTTAGGGAAACGCCTACCACCTACGTGGACGACCGGAAGTGAGGCTTCTTTAGAAAACTGCGAAAACAAAGCGGTAAGATCATTTTGTAATATTGGCCAATAGTTAATTATTAATTTAATAAACTGTATTTGTCATTTTTTTTTGTATTTGGGTTTTTTCACTTTATTATAAATACATATTGCGTTTTGCGTTTGATATTAACTTTTATTGTTCTATTTTTTTCTTGTTTCTGTTTATTGTTTTATTTTTTTTATCCTTATTTTTGTGGTTCGCTGTTACCACTTTATTAACAGCGTGGCGCTCAACGGTTACCGGTTTTTGAATTAATTTCTTCCCTGATACTTCTGCTTCCTCTTCGATTCCTTTTTTTTTTGGTCATTTAAGCCGCCCACCCCCTTCCCCACTGAGCGATGTCAGGCTTTAATCATTGCCACCAAGTTTTGGGGTAATATTAATTTATCGCCAAACGTGGGGCTCGACTTAACTTGGTCCGACTTAACTTGGCTTGGTTTAACTGAACGTGTACTTAATTTTTATTCATATTGGTTTTCATCTGAAGTTCTCAGTGGTTTTAGAAATATTTCTACCTTAATTTTAGAATTTTGGAAAATTAATTGAGGAAAATTTATTCAGGAAAAAAAAGAGAAAGGCAGAAAAGGGAATAGTAAAACGAATAGATAAAGAACAAATATTAATAATAAGAAAAGGAAACAAACAAAAACAGGAAGTAGAAAAAATTATTGAGGGATTTTTTTGTTTTGTTTAAAGACTTAGGCTTAGTAGTTATTATAGGGTATTACATTGTTTGTGTTCCGTCTTGTGACTTTTTAAGTAGATTTATCACTTACTATTGTTATTGTATACATATTTATCCTTTATTTTAATTTTGTAAATACGAAATTCTTAAGTTAATATCTCTATTTAAGAAATTAGTTTGTTAAAGTATTCATACTGTTCTTTTTTGGTTTGTGTAATTCTTTTTGATTATTATCCTCATTTACAGGAATATTTTAAAACTTTTATTAACTTTAGGAAGTCAACACGAGTTTAAGTATTACTCATTTTTAATTTATGTCACACTGAATTCTTTTTAATCTGTGAACAGTTTATTGTATTATTGGTCTCCCTACTTTCTGTCAAATTTCTTTCCAGTTTCCAGCATCATGGATATTTATAGGTTACTGAAGGATGAACTTTCCTATGAACTATTCATTAGAGATCAACCAACGGAAGGATGCGTCCAGGATCTACGCAGACGACTTTCTAAGGCACTTAGCGACAAGGTCCCTGTTTTGGAAAGATGTTTCGCAGCCTTAGAGGTTGAAGAAGAGCTGTATATTTGCGAAACAAAATGGGATTCAATTCAGAGTCAGCTGGAAGTAGCTGAGTTAACCGAAACTAATGAAATAAAACGTTTCCGCACTCGATCAATCCACTTAAAAGATCGCTTATGGAGAATTGCCACGAAAGATGACAACGAGAAGCGTCGTCAGGAGCTTTTGTCCAGGGTCAAGAATTCGCTAAAGGAATTAGAGGATGCAACCGCTACAGTTCCACAACCCATAAAAGAGGAGGGAGCTGTTAGTCAACAAGACAGACCCGTTCTCGAGGTCGGCAACCATATAGGAAAATCTCCGGAAGTTCGCCAACCTATAGAACGTGATATAAGACTGTACAAATGGAATCTTACCTTCTCTGGTGACGATCAGTCTCCATCATTATGTTCATTTTTAGCTCAAGTAGAAGATAGGCAGATGTCGAGAGGAATAACCAAGGAGGAATTATTTAGATCAGCCAGCGAACTCTTCAGGGGTACTGCTCTTGTCTGGTACCGAACAAAGAGAAATTCATTCAAGACATGGGATGACTTAGTTTCGCACCTCCGGAAGGCATTCCTCGATGTGGATTACGACCATCAGTTAATGGAAGAGATTTATCGCCGTACCCAGGGTCCGTTAGAAAGTCCAACAACTTACATCGCCAAGATGCAAGGATTATGTTCCTGCTTGTCGACAGAGATGTCGGAGGAAAACAAACTGGCAATTATAGCGAGAAATGTCAAGAAAGAGTACCGTGGTCTACTACCACTAACTACCTACACAACCGTTGATGAACTGGAAGCAGTTCTTAGTAAGTTGGAAATAGGAGCAACAATGGCCTCAAGATACCGCGAACCTCCTGTGAAAGGTGCTCTAGAACCTGATCTGGCTTATCGAGGAGGTCACCAGAAGAATTTAAAGACTAATCCAATAGCTTGTTCATCCAGCTTGGATTCTAATACATCTAAGACAACTTCTTATTACGCTTCTAAGGTGAAGTGTTGGAATTGTCAGAAACCTGGCCATGTACACCGGATGTGCCGCAGCAGTAAGAAGACATTCTGCATTGGATGTGGACAGCAAGGCATTTTAAAAGAGAAGTGCTCAAGATGTACACCCAGACAGGGAAACGACCAGGGTGGTCGAGCTTAAGTGGACAAGGCTCGATCCACTCACCAGTGTCCACACGAAATAAAGAGTGGAGAGAATGGCTACAAGTAGTACAACAGTTTATGCAGGCCAAGATTCCAGCCCGTGCTCTTCTTCAAACGGCAGAAACTATTGATGGAAGACCACATGTTATGGTTTCTCTATTGGGAATTAATTTTACCGGATTACTAGACTCAGGAGCCAGTAGATCAATGATTGGAAGCCAAGGATGGAGGAAACACGAAAAATTGGAGTTACCACTTAGACCTGAACCGCACCTGAAGGTAACCATTGCGAATGGCGCTCCATGCAAAATTCAAGGATCGGTGGAAATTCCAGTCACTTTAGAAGGAAATGTGAAGATTATTAATTTCTTAGTTGTGCCATCCCTAGTAAATGACATCATTTTAGGCATCGACTTTTGGAAGGAGATGAGCATTGTGCCGAATGTACAAAATCATACTTGGACTTTTGGAGCTAAGTCAGGAAATACACATGAACTATTGATCTCGGCAGCACTAGTTGAACGATCAAACCGTTCTCTTGACCAGAAAGCTCAACTTGAAAATATTTTAGATTACTGGAAGGAGGTGATTCCACAGAAGCTAGAAGGAACTAATCTGGTGGAACATTTCATTGATACGGGTGACAATCGACCGATCAAACAACGTTATTACCCAGTTTCCCCAGCAATGCAAGCGATAATAGATGAAGAGCTGGAGCGAATGATTCAAGAAGGAGTTATCGAAAGATCATCTAGTCCTTGGTCATCGCCAGTTGTCATGGTGAAAAAGCCCGAGGGAAAGTACCGTTTTTGCGTCGATTATAGAAAATTAAATGCAGTGACAAAAAGAGACGCTTACCCTTTACCATATGTAACCCAGATTCTGGACAGATTGAGAGATGCTAAGTATCTGACTTCCTTAGATTTAAAATCAGCTTATTGGCAGATTAAAGTAGCAGAAAAGGATCGAGAAAAGACTGCCTTTACCGTGCCTGGACGAGGATTGTATCAATTTGCGCGCATGCCATTCGGCCTACATAAAGCACCAGCCACCTGGCAGAGGTTCATTGACACAATCTTAGGGCCAGAACTTGAGCCAAAGGTATGTGGATCCACAGAAGGTGGAATCCATATTGCAGTTTCCGCAACCCAAGACAGTAAAACAAATGCGACGTTTTCTAGGCTTGGCTAGTTGGTATAGAAGGTTTGTTCCTCATTTCGCTTCAGTGAGTGCTCCCTTATCAGAACTCCTAAAGAAGAAGAAGAAATGGTGTTGGGGAGAAGATCAAGATAAGGCCTTCAAGGAATTAAAAGAAGTTCTTGTGTCCGCACCTATTCTTATGTGCCCAGACTTCAGACGACCGTTTGTGCTTCAAACCGATGCTTCGTCGACTGGCATTGGGGCAATATTATCTCAAATTTATGACGAGGGCGAGAAACCCATCGCCTATGCGAGTAGGAGTCTCACAAAGAATGAGCGTAACTTCTCAACAACCGAACAGGTATGTCTAGCGGTCCTCTGGGCCCTAGAGAAGTTCAGGCTTTATTTACAAGGAGCAGAATTTACAGTACTCACAGACCACCACTCTCTCATTTGGTTGAAGAATTTAAAAGATCCGCAAGGACGTCTGGCCAGATGGGCATTAAAAATGCAACAGTATATCTTCAACATACAACATCGACCTGGTAAAGACAACGCAGCAGCAGATGCACTGTCACGTACCAACGAAGACATGCTAGCCAGTATCCAGATTTCCTTCACTGATGTGGATGATTGGTACATGAAGATGGTAAGGAAGTTAACAAAGAACGCTGCAAGTTACCCAAGCTGGAAGGTTGAGCAAGGCATGAAATTGTATAAACGGGTCAGAGATTCAAGAGAGCAAGTGTTGGGTGACGAATGTAGATGGAAATTGGTGGTACCGAAGTCTCAAAGAAAGGATATTCTAACAGAATTTCATGACAGTCCCCTTTCAGGACATCTAGGTGGTTTCAAGACACTACACCGCATTAAGGAGTACTATTATTGGCCAGGCATGGCAGCCTCGATACGTAGCGCGTTGTTCGATCTGCCTCCAAAATAAACCATCGCAACAAGCTAAAGCAGGTCTTATGGGACACCAGAAGATAGTGACACAACCCGGCAGTTGATATCCATAGATCTGATGGGACCTTTACCCTCTTCCTCAAAGCAGAATAATTATTTATTAGTAGTAGTTGACTACTTTTCTAAATACAGTATATTGCGACCGATGAGACAAGCTACAGCTAAAGGTGTCAGCAACTTGGTGGAAGAGCATGTATTGTTGAAGTTTGGAGCCCCTCAGTTAGTTGTCTGCGATAATGGAACGCAATTTAAAAGCAAGGAATTTCAAGATCTAATGGAACAGTACGGACGCACCTTGTGGTATACGGCTGCTTACCACCCACAGGCAAATCCGACGGAAAGAGCTAATCGAGTGATCAAGACCATGATCTCTTGTTACATAAACGATAACCACAGGCATTGGGACAAAAACCTAGCAAAGATCGGGTTTGCATTACAAACCGCCGTTCACGAAGCTACTGGAGTTACCCCTGCTTTTTTGAACTTCGGTAGAGAACTCAAGAGGAACGGAAAAGATTACCGAGACACCCTTGGTAATGACGGTGAACATCAAGTTCCGGATATTTCGAGAGAAAGCCGCGAGGAACAGCTACAAAAACTTCCTCTTTTATACGAAGAAGTGCGAGATCGACTTGCGTGAGCGTATGAGAAGGGCCAAAAGACCTACAACCTTCGGAGACGGCCGGTGAAATATCGAAGTGATGACATCGTCTGGAAGAAAAATTTCGCTCAGTACGATGCGAGTCAACATTACACCCGCAAACTTGCACCAAGATTTGTGCAATGTAAAGTGAGGCGAATGCTGTCTGATGTTATTGCGGAATTGGAGGACTTGGACGGAAGAAACTTAGGGACTTGGCATGTGCAAGATCTGAAACCGAATCCTTCGAGTCCCTAATATCTATTGTACCTTCCAAACCCTTAGATCCTCTCGGCGGGACGTTCCGTCCTGGAGGTAAGGGGGGAATATTACCCGAATATATTCGGGAAATACAGATAATTTATTTTATTAATACTCGTAAAAGGAATAGGCCGGAAACCCCTTAGAACGGTGGGGGAATAGGAGACTGGTGGACGCGGAGGCCGTGAGAGGGGAGAGACGGGGACAGAGTATTGAAAGACTTCATGTGAGACGGACGTCCATTATACGGTCAATACCGGATTTTTTAAGAAACTTTTTCTTAAGGACAAAATAGGCAAACAGAAGTACCCTGCCAGCGTACCTGTCTGGAGGAGTTTTCTCAGGCAGACCACCTCTGAGGGATTTAGGGAAACGCCTACCACCTACGTGGACGACCGGAAGTGAGGCTTCTTTAGAAAACTGCGAAAACAAAGCTGTAAGATCATTTTGTAATATTGGCCAATAGTTAATTATTAATTTAATAAACTGTATTTATCATTTTTTTTTGTATTTGGTTTTTTTCACTTTATTATAAATACATATTGCGTTTTGCGTTTGATATTAACTTTTATTGTTCTATTTTTTCTTGTTTCTGTTTATTGTTTTATTTTTTTATCCTTTTTTTTTGTGGTTCGCTGTTACCACTTTATTAACAGCGTGGCGCTCAACGTTTACCGGTTTTTGAATTAATTTCTTCCCTGATACTTCTGCTTCCTCTTCGATTCCTTTTTTTTTTTGGTCATTTAAGCCGCCCACCCCCTTCTCCACTGAGCGATGTCAGGCTTTAATCATTGCCACCAAGTTTTGGGGTAATAATATCTTTTCAAGTATAAAGTCCAATTTCATAAACTAGCTTTTCAAAACTCTTGTTGCTAGGCGCTATTCGCTCATCCTCGCCGTGTTTCGGAGTACTACGTACATCTCCCGCTAGAGCACTCGCTTCCCACAGCTAGCTATAACCTCTTGCAACCTGCCGTGTTTACTTTGCTCTGTTATTGTTTATGTTTACCTGTCAACTTATGTCATTGAAATAATCTTCCTAGTTTTTCAATTAAATTCAATTATTTATTTTCGTCAGCATTAATTATTATTAATTAAATTAATTATATTTAGAGAATTTTACGAATCATTTAATTTTTACTTGTATTTAAACTGATTCATTTCTGCGCATTTCTTCATCTCAGTTGTTTCAATTTGTTCGAAATATTGCATAACCCGCTTCCTTCTTATCCTACTTACGCCTCGCTCTGTTGCTCACGAATGCGAAACCATGCCTAACGCTAAGGCCAAATCACAACTGGATTCCGATCCTGAGTACGCTACCTCAATTAACCACCATTCAGTCATATGTGTCAAAATTAGAAGGACTTAATCAAGAATTTAAAACCGTGCAGAATAAAATAAAGGATATTAATTTCTTGCTTGAGACTAGCGATCGGCTCGAAATTAATCAAGTTAGCAACGCGTTCACTGACTTAATCGTACACATTGAATCACGTTATTTACTCTTAAAGAAGCAGGAGCCAGCTCCTCCTTCTACTGCAGATGCATCTACTATTAGCCTGCCTCACTATAGTTTCAATCCGCTTCCTCGAATACCTATTCCTCAATTCGCCGGTAATATCGATGAATGGCCGGAATTCCACAGCACTTACAAGTCAAGGGTTCATGACATTAAAGAATTATCTAACGTTCAGAAATTTCAATACTTGAAATCTACCATAACAGGAGAAGCTGCTGCTGTTATTTCTGGCCTTTCGTTTACAGAAGAAAATTATTCCGTTGCGTATAATGCACTCGTTTCCCGTTACGCTAACCCTCGCAGAATTGCCGCTATGTATTTCTCAAAATTAGTTACTTTTAAGAGAAACTCTTCTCCGTCGTTAAATAATCTCAAGTCATTTTTGACTGTTCAGCAAAACTCTGTCAGTGCCCTTAAGGCTCTAAATTTATCAGATTTATGCGACTTCCTGTTGTTTTCTATTTCACTTCAAAATTTAGATCCTGTAACATCTCGTAAATTCGAAGACAGGGTTGCTGGTATTCCTACCTATCAACAATTGATAGATTTTGTAGTTTCTCAAGTACAAACATTGGAAGTAGTACTAGTATTTCATCTAACACTTGGGGCTCTACTACTGTGAAGGAATTCAAACCGAATTCTAAGCAAATATTTATGTTGAATTCTTCATCTTCCGTCAAGAAACTTACGTCTGATGTCCGGCGTTCCAGATCACCCGCTCAAGTTTGTGTTTACTGTAAATCAGCTCACTCCGTGTTTTCTTGTCCTCAGTTTGCCGCTCTTACCGTAGATCGAAGATACGATTTCATACGCCAGCAACAAAAATGCTTCAATTGCTGTGGTTCACATGTCCGACGATACTGCAAATCTAAATCGGTTTGTCGTTTATGTAACTCTAACAGCCATCACACATTGTTACATTCACAGGTTATCCGTGATTCACCCATCTCTCATCCAGCTACTAGCGCGTCACCGCAAGTTATTTCCGCTATTACTGAAAACCCGGCTGTCGCTGAACAAACTTGTTTGTTTAATTCGTCTAATCCTCACATTCCCATGGTGTTACTAGGCACCTTAACTGCCGTTATAATGGACTCGATGGGTCAGCGTCGCACAATCCGCGCCGTTATTGATCCGGGATCGCAAGTGTCGGTAGTTACTCAATCCTGCGTGCAAGCATTGGGTCTTTCTGTTAATCGTATTCTCACTCAAGTTTCATGTGTAGGCAATACACGTACTTCCGCTATGGGCATCATAGGGCTAACGTTACACTCTCGTGTTTTCGCCTTTAAATTATCGTTTCAAGCATTAGTTATGCCTTCTATTGCTTCATTGTTACCCGCTAAACAAATTCCCTCTGATGTCGTATCTCGTTTCAGGCACTTAACGTTGGCCGATCCTACATTTGACACTCCTTCTCCGATTGATGTCTTGCTTGGCGCAGACGTGTTTCCGCAACTACTCATACAAAATTCGTTCGACACCAATACTGGTAATCCTTCTGCGATTTCAACCCAATTCGGATGGGTTATACTGGGACCTCTTGAAAATGAAACTTTTGCAGACCCCATTTCGCTTCACATGTCGTGCCCTATATCCGCTCAGCTGCAAAACTTTTGGGCTATTGAAGAAATTCCCATTCCGTATATATCTAACCCAGATGATGATAGAGTGGAGGAACATTTTTCTACGACCCACACTCGCAATTCTGATGGGCGCTATGTTGTTTCACTTCCGTTCAAGCCCGGAGCTCCCGCACTCACCGTTAAAGCTTACTCGCCGTTTCACGCGCTCAATCGTCTCGAAAGTAAACTCAGTAAAATTCCGTCTCAGTTCAGTTCCTATAATGAATTTATGCGCGAGTATTTAAGCCTGCAGCATATGTCAAACGCTATTACCTCCGCGAAATATATAATTCCTCACCACGTGGTTTGGAAAACTCAGCAAGACTCGTGCAAAATCAGAGTTGTATTTAACGCGTCCGCTAAAGATAGTAACAACGTTTCTCTCAATGATTGCTTGTTGCCAGGCCCCAAACTTCAACGGGACATTCATGCCATTTTGCTATCTTTCCGCTTGCAAGCCGTGGCGTTGTGCGCTGATATCGAGAAAATGTATCGCCAAATATTACTGCGTCCGGAGGATCGTATACACCAGCACATTGTTTGTCGTAATGGCTCCAAAGCGACCATTCAAGAAATGGAGTTAAACACTGTAGCATACGGTCTAACCCCTTCTGCTTTTCTGGCTCAGCGTGTTCTCACTCAACTCGCGCGTGATGAGGGTGAACGATTTCCTCTTGCCGCTCGGGCGCTCCAGCAATGCACATATGTCGATGACATCATCACAGGTGCTTCTAATATTGCAGACGCACAGATACTTCGTCATCAACTCATTGAATTATTAAATAAAGGTGGTTTCACTTTAAAGAAATGGTCATCAAACCACTCAGACCTCCTCAAGGAATGGCAGGATGATCCGAATTGTTCTGCGATACGATTCCACGCTGATGATATTTCAATTAAAATTCTGGGAATCCTATGGGATCCATCCTCTGATACGTTTCGTTTTTCTGTTTCGCCATTCGAAGGTGAGCTCTCCAAAAGAACTCTACTTTCGTATATTGCTCGTATGTTCGACCCGTTAGGGTTTTTAGCCCCAATTACATCCACGTTGAAAATTCTGCTGCAACAATTATGGATCGCAAATCTAGATTGGAATGACCCGTTACCCATTCATTTAAATTCAACCGCTAATAAACTTCTCGAACAACTACCTATTGTATCACGATTTAACATTCCGCGCTACATATTACATTCAAGCTCTTCGATCGTAGACATTGCTGGGTTCTGTGATGCTTCTGCAAAGGCCTATGCTGCTGTTTTGTACATTGTCTTTCGCGATAACGCACTCGTTACGCCTACGTTATGGATCGCCAAATCCCGAGTAGCTCCATTAAAAACGCTCACAATTCCGCGACTTGAGTTATGTGCTGCTTTACTTCTAGCTCGTTTATATGCTTCGTTTGATTTTTCTCATTTCACTCACGCTCCTCAAAGGATATATTTCTTCTCCGACTCGCGTGATGTGCTTCATTGGTTGCACACACCTCCTCACTTGTTAAATACATTTGTTTCTAACCGCGTAGTTACCATTCGTGAGCTTGCTTAACAAGCTCAGTGGGCTCATGTACCCACTTCTGACAATCCAGCTGATTTAGCCACCAGAGCTATACTGCCGTGTAATTTCGTCAGCCATGACAAAATGCGATTTTGGCTTCAAGGCCCTGCCTTCTTAAATTCTACTTTTGATGTTTGGCCTGCCCCTTTTGACAGTGCCCAAATTGATCTTACTCTTGTTTCACCTGCAGAACCGCAATGTTTAATTACTGACAATTTGTCAACCTCCGATTTAACGGACTACATTCAAAACGTTTCTTCATTTGTTAAACTCAAACGTGTTTTCGCCTGGAAAAACCGCTTTATTAATAATACTCGAGCTTCTAAACTCAAATCAGATTCGTTTCAGGGACCGCTGTCCGCGTCAGAACTGACTGAGGCTGAGTTAACGTTACTGCGTATTACTCAGCGCCAGTATTTTCCTCAGCTCATCCACGACTTAAATTCTAACGCTTCCGTCGCCGCTACATACTCCAAATTGTCACCCTTTTTGGATTCAACCGGTCTGGTCAGGGTGGGCGGGAGATGACCCTCTCTAAGTTGAACTTTCATTCAAAACATCCGTTGCTGTTACCCAAGCAGGCGCACCTATCTCGACTTATATGTGTTCATTTTCATGTTATGTATTTACACTCAGGCACTAACACTGTGTCACCCGCTATTCGCGCAAAATTTTGGATCCTTTCTCTTCGTAGTCCTCTTCGTCAAGTATACTACAAGTCTGTCAACACTTCTCCGCTTTCGTGGCCAATAGGGCGCATCCTTAATCTCTTCCCTGGACCCGATCGTGTTTCCCGCGTCGCCTCCTTTCGCACCAGTCACGGCGTTGTCACTCGTCCGGTGCGCAATCACATTCCTCTTCCTATCCAGAGCTGAGCATAGCTCACCCTACAAGCCTTTTCCCCTTACCGTTCCCGATTCCTTGCATCCTATCCTTCCTTACATTTTCCCACTATGGTACCCTCAGTAAAATCTTAACGATTTTAGGTGGGCGGTATGTTCAAGCTAATTCCTACTCCTTTCTGTCCTCCAATGTATGCTAACCGCATCGCACGCATCGACCTCGGCAGTTGTCGTGCTTACGACAGTTCTCGGCTGCTCTTTGCTCTGTGCAGTCACCTCTCAGTATGTGAGTGAGTCTCTCTCTCTTCGTCGTGTACCGCAGTCTGTTCGTAACGTTGGTTCTCTGGCGCTCGTACTGAAGTGTTTTCCGTTTTCCGCTATTCTCGTTACACCGCACGTTCACCGAAACTGTACGAGTGCTAAGTTTACTACTCTTCCTGTTACACCGCAATTTCAAGTGTTATCCCGTGTTCACTTCCATTCGTTACACCGCATTTCACGGGTACACAGTTTTCCGCTATTCTCGCTACACCGCATGTTCACCGCTATTCTCGCTACACCGCATGTTCACCGCTATCAAAGAATATTACGCCTATTTGGCCTTCAATCAGCTCGCCTTTAGTCAAGAGGACATAATCTACGCTCATAAAGGTATCTTGGGACAGGTGGTGGGGGAGTCGACTCTCTTTTCCCTTTGGGGTTTCCATTTCCTTAGAGCTGTGTCACGCCAGTGTCCACATCTTGCAAGGTAAGCCTTATTATTTCATTCTATTTGTATAATTTCATTTGATTGCCCGCTTAACGAACTACACCCTATTCTATACAGTCCACTTACCGCGTTTGTTTGCAAAGATCAAACAGTTTTACTTTTCTCATTTCTTTCCGAACTAGACCGCAGACTACTCCTTCGTTCTTTGGTGAGCATTCTCGCGTTACCCGCAGAATGCGCTCCTTTTGGCGGAGTAGCACTCTCAGTTTTTTCCCCTTTATAGGATTGGGATACAAGTAGTGCTAGGGATTTGGTAGTTTTACCAATATCTCCCTTACTCAATGAATCGATCACTCCAATGATTACATCCACCACTGGGTGATCAACTGCGGCAAAAGTTTTTCGGATATCCTTGACACTGATTTTATCCTTGTCTTTTTTTTTGGCTGACTTCTTCGATTTCCACAATAGGCACATCAGGAACATCCCGATGTTCGCCCAAAATCGGCGTTTTCTTCTCTGACCGCCTCTTTTGTTTTCGTGGCCGTTGATGTTTTATGGGGTGGAGTAAGGGATCTGGAAGGGGGGGAAATTCTTCCTCCGACAAGCACCCGAATCTGTTCCTTTTGGTTACCTCTACGAAGGTGGTACCTCCTAGATATGTAGTACCATATGTAACTTTTTCTTTAATCAATTTGTTTTCTTCTTCATATTTTGGACACGCCGCACCTGTAGCCAAATGATTACCTCGGCAGTGAATGCATTCCGTTTTGTTTATTTCACATTGTTCGATGCTATGAGCACCAGAACATTTACTGCACCTCGGTTGCCCTTTGCATTGTGAGCTGGAGTGCCCGTATCGAAGACAGTTGACGCACGGTCTTCTATTTGGTACATATGATTCCACTTTAAACCTGGCACCATACATTGATACGTATCTCGGTAAGCTCTGACTATCAAACGTCAGAAAGCAGGTCTCGAGTGGCCTGTTTTCTACCCTTCTGAATATTCTTTTTACATTAACTACTCGGATTTGACTTTGAATATTCTCCAAAATCTCTTGTTCAGATATTGAAGACTCCATCCCTTTTATGACACCTTTTGAAAAAATAAGGTGATCCGGAATGTAGGCTTTCAAATTTTTTTTTTTTTAAAAAAATATTAATCAAATAATTTGCTGCCTCGGGGGTGCTTGTTTCAATTTTCATTCTATTCTTCCCAACTGACCTTATATCCAGGATATCATGGGAATGTTTATTATCTTCGGTGTAAATCCATTTGCCAAAAGTAACCCGATGAATACTTCCCAGGTTACCCTCATTTCCCTCAACAAAGATGAAGTAGGAACCTTTATCATTTGGCTTGAATTTATTTTCAGCCTGTAAATGTAATGTTTCTATGGCAACATGACCACTATTTTTTGTCAAGTCGTCATTTTTACCCAATTTGGGAGCCCGGATTAGGTCCAAGGGGGTTCCCTCCCGAACCAGCGACCTTTTATTTGACAAACTATTAAACACAGATTAAAAAGAAAAAACTTTATAAAAAAAAATATGAGGCTAAAAAATTCAAAAACTTTTTTTAAAAAATGCTTACACCAACATTCATCAATGATTCTGTTTATTTTATTTATTTATTTTTATTTTTAAATAAAAATCGTTGGTTTAAGTTCATTATTCGATTAAAGTAATTGTTACTTTAAGTAGTAGTCAAGCGTTTGTGATAATAGGTAATAATTAATCTGGCTTTATCGCAAATAATATAGTTTTCTTCAATTACATTCTCAATCTAGGTATTCTTCCCACAGTATTATATATTTGGAATATAAGATAAATAAGATATGCATATTTTTATGACAGCTAACATAATTATTCCAGTATTTTACTATAAGTAAAATTAGAGGGACTACATTAAATTACAATTGAGAAATGAATAATTATTGTTGAATAATTTACTTGATATTACCTATGCGTTATTTGTGCTCAGAAATACTTCGGAAAGACGAATTCTAGACTGTAATATTGTTTTAAATCCGTGATTCAAATTTAAATAGTAGCCGACCCTACCATAGTCTTTTTCTACTTTAACGTGCATGTACATACTCGTACATACATGTGACTACTCAGAATAAAGAGCATAATAAAGATAAATCAGAAGAATAATTTGGAAAAAGCTAAAATAAAGTACCTATTTAATTATGAAGATATAATATACATTTTATCATAATTATAACAAAAAAATAAAATATGAATGAACAAAGGGAAGGATTAGCTATGCCGTTAGCGTATTGGATTCCCACGTGGAGGTTCCGGGTTCGAATCCAGCTGCAGACCCTTAGATTTTCTCTTTCTAAGAGCTTCTTACAGCTCACTGTCCGGGTGATGGACAGTGTTGTCTGAAACGAGAGAACACTGTCCGGAGGCCGGCAGTGCACTGAAAAAAGCTGCGGGCGCCAATAACCTTAGATGTTGAAGCGACATAAATCATAAAGAAAAAGAAAATGAATGAACTGGCCAGCATAAGGGTCTGTGAAACATCTAATAAATTCAAAAAAATATTAATGAAAATTAATGTAGTAAAATTACTTAAAATAATATCAATGAAGTATTAATGAAATGTTGGGTACTTGCTGATTTGTGTACCTTTTGGCGTTTAATCAACCCTTATACTTAACTTTTTAAACTGTAAGTTTTTGTTAAAGAGATTTTTGTACCTTTTGGATAGATTTTCCTTTTGTATGTTTTGCAAAGTTACATATCTGCTTTACAGATTTTAATAAAATTGAGAATAATAAATTTTAATTTTATCATTATAACCTGAAAAGGTGTTAAGTCGGAGTTACTACCACTGGTGAGATCTTTTTAAAGAATGATTATAGTTACGGTCCCCCAAACCATCCTCAATAACAATTTTTTTGAGAAAGCGTTTTGAATAAAATAGGAAGGTAATTTGTACGTAAACAGCAAAATTAAACTGCGATTTCAGTACTTCCCTTTAAGAGGAGTAAGAAAAATAAACTGCGATTACGTACTTCTCCCTAAAAGGCGAGGAGGCAAAGATTTTGAATCGAACGACAATTCATTGATGTAAATAGGTTCACTCGTTGATAATTTTAACGATTGCAGTACTTCTTCTTAGTAGGTGTAAGAGCATGATGGCACATCACAGCCACGTGGAGGAGCTTTAACCACTTCTTCTTGCTAAATTTAATCAAAATCGGACTAAGCGTTATAGAAATATTGGTAAACATAGTTATAGAAAGGGCCTAACTTGGGTGGGGCAAACTCCCCTCCTTATGAGGCACAGCGTCGAGACTTTAAAAGAGCAAATCTGTACAAAATTTCGATTCGAATGACACTTCATTCATGAAAATCGGTTCGCGTTTCGATAATTTGAAACGATTGCTATACTTCCCCTTAACAAATGTAAGAGCAGATCGTCGCTTTATTGTTAAGTAGGGGAGCCCTAATCCTATCATCCTACCAAATTTTATCAAAATCGGGCTAAGATTTACAGAGTAATTAATAATAATAATTTTGGAGGGGGCCATACATTAAGAGGGCTAACTCCTCCAAAAGGCACATCTACATAAAATTCCGAATCGAATGATTCCTCATTCATGAAAATCGGTTCACGCGTTTAGGCGCTACGTTGTTTACAAAAAAGGTAACAACAACAACAAGAAGAAGAAGAAGAAGAAGAAGAAGAACAAGAAGAACAAGAACAAGAACATTTTTTGAAAATGCCGTTTTTGCACATTTTCAGCATCTTTTTTCTCAAAATCTATCAAATCTAGGTTGTTGCAAAAAAATAACGGTTATAAAGGAGGATTTGCCCTATATTATAAAGAAAATTTAGGAATTTTATCTTTTATAGAAAAAGAGAAAAAAATTGTCAAAGTTGGGTGTTTTTCAACGTTACGCTTTTTCGTGCATTTTTTGATGATCAACCCTTATACAACTGTCCTACCGGACAGTTTTAATTTATGTTAAAACTGTCCGGTAGGACAGTTGTATAAGGGTTGATCGTCAAAAACTGCACGAAAAAGTGTAACGTTGAAAAACACTCAACTTTGACAATTTTTTTCTCTTTTTCTATAAAAGATAATATTCTCAAATTTTCTTTAAATTACAGGGCAATCCCTCCTTTATAAGTGTCATTTTTTTGTCAAAACCCAGATTTAATATATTACGAGAAAAAAGTTGCTGAAAATAAACAAAAACTCTTTCAAAAATTGTTCTTGTTGTTGTTGTTGTTACCTTTTTTGAAAACAACGTAGCGCCTAAACGCGCGAACCGATTTTCATGAATGAGAAGTCATTCGATTCGGAATTTTATGTAGATGCGCCTTTTGCGGGTCTCGACGCTGTACATTGAATGTGAGAGGAGTTAGCCCCTTTTATGTAAGGCCCCCTCCAACATTATTATTGATCATAACTCTGTAAATCTTGGCCCGATTTTGATAAAATTTGGCAGGGTGAAAGGGTTAGGGCTCCCCTACGTACCACTAAAGCGACGTTCTGCTCTTACACCTACTAAGGGGAAGTTTTGCAATCGTTTTAAACGGTCGTCGCTATAGAACCGAGTTTTGTGAATGAAGTGTCATTATTTTCCAAATTTTATGTAGATTTGAATTTTAGAGGCCTCGACCTATGTATCTTTGGGAGGGGAGTTCGCCCCACTCGCGTAAGGGCCACTGTAAAACTATTATTACTAATAACTCTGAAAATTTGAGCCAGATTTTGATAAAATTTAGCATGTAGGGGTAGTTGAAGCTTTCCTACGTGATATTAAAGTGCCATCATGCTCTAAGATCTACTAAAGGGAAGTATTGCAAACGTTACAAATCATCAACGCGTGAATTGATTTTCATGAATAGAGCGTCATTAGAATCGAAAATTAATGTAGAAATGACTTTTGAGGGTCTCAACGCCTTATATGCTTTCTGAGCGAAGTTTTCTTACATAAATAATACCGCCTCAAACTAATATATTATTAATCGTTTTAATAACACTGTGAATTTTCACCCGATTTTGATTAAGTTTGGCGAGAAGAAGAATTTAGAGTGCGTGACACTTAGTAAGTGTCTTCACAGTGGTTGAAAAATCACGCAGACACACCGTATTATTTATTTTGCATTATAACCTTCTGTGTCTCTAAACGTTGTTACCTGCTATCTACATCAACTAGCGCACCCCACTGTGAAAACTTCTAAAATTTTAAAAAGAACAACGATATGTCTATACTGATAATATATTTACAACTAATTCCTTACTTAATAAAATATATTTTACTACACTTTATTCTTTTGTCTGAGGTTGTGAACAAAAAAATAGTGTTTTAAGTAAAACACTATTAAGTGATGAAGGTTATAATAGTGTGATTCCCCTCTCCTTTATGGTTTGTACACACTGTAAAATAGAAGTAAAGATATAACCTAACCTAAATCAAACGTCTTTTAACAATTGTTGAAATAAGTGCTAGCAATTTTTGCGATTTTATTATTTATTAAGCAACTTTGTTGAAGACTTCATATTCATACATTCTTCTTAATTTTGTAAGTAGATATTTTGCTATTTCATAGTTTCATATAATTTACTTCAAAAAGTAGTTGAATATTCAAAATTCGTTAGAGCTTGTTTTAGTAAGATTGAGTGCACCTTAATTAATTGCTGATGTCTCGTCAAAAAGTAAGCCTAGTTCTGATTAATTGTTAAATTTCAGTTTCTTATTTCGACAAGTTATTATTATATTGCTTAGATTGTCAAAGGAATAAAGTAATTACCTGCCTGATATAGTTTTTAGATATGGATCCCCTAATTTATTTATTTATTTCTATCTGTTTTTCGAAGGGTGTCACCTTTGTTTGATCTACTTGCAACATTTTTTTTGCCTGCTTCTGGTGAGGAAAATATTCCAATCGCCCAAATTAGTTCAAGTCGATAATAAACTTGTTACCGAAAGTTTCAACCACTTTACTAAGTAGTTTTTCACTTTCACGATTACTAAAGCTTAGTTTTATGCTTCAATAAATAGGTTTTATTTGAAACATTTTGTCAAAGTGCTTTATTATATTTAGATCAAATAAATTTACGGCCAATTATAGAGAAGAAACTGCCTGCCCTTCAATTATTTTGAAATTTGTGAATACTAAAGATAAAAACGAATTCCTGAAAAGTAAGAAAATAAATAGAGCTAAACTAACCACCGAATTATTCAGTGCTACTTCACCTGGTAAACCTATCTTTATAAACGAAAATATGTCTCCTTATCATTACAAATTATTTAAGAAAGTTAAAGAGCTTCAAAAACAAATTATGATAAAGTATATTTGGTTTCAAAATGGGTGCATCAAGGTTCGAGTATCTGATACTTCGTATGTGAAGTCTGTAAAAAGTGAAAATGATTTAATTTCCCTTCAGTTGGGCCTTACGGGGTGTTGTATACTAATGCGGCCGAGGGATGAAGTCCAGTATACAAGCTCTTCTTCTCACCGCTCGCAGGTACAAGTGACTGGATGGCCCTGAAAAGGACCGTTCACAAAAAAATGTGTCGGCGCTTGACTCGCCTATGGCGCTCCCCAGCGGGGTAGCCGTACAGTTGGGTGGCCCTGAAAAGGGCCGTTCACACTGTTGGTTGAAGTGACTGCGCCGCTCCGAGAATGGCTTGCTCCCAGCGCGAGGCCACAGCAAAAGTGATGTGAGAGGCCCTGAAAAGGGCCGTTCGCTAATACCAGTCAACCGGCTTTGGGAGCCCCGGCAGTGTGGCCAGCACCCCGATAAACCCCGGTACCAATTGGCCTGGTCCTCGCTCGTATCTCACACTGTGGCAGCGCTGGTGATTTGGCTTGCCTCCGTAGCTGGCGAACTGCAGCGGCTCGTGTGCTGGGCTTGGTCCTCGCTCTTGTCTCGCACTGCGGCAGCGCTGGCGTTCGGCTCGCCTTCGTAGCTGGTAAACCAAGGCGTCTCGTGTGCTGCACTTCCTTCTTTCTTCTTTCTTCACAATACAGGGGTTAAGTGATCGATTTTTTGTTCTGGTCCGGACAGTGAGGTCCTTTGGCCGGTACAGAGATCCAGGTTGAGAGTAAGGCCCAGTCAGCAATCTTCCAGCTAAGGTAGCTATTGTGGATGTTTTCCCGTTGAAAAATTATCTTGGACTGATGCAGACACGGCCGATTCTGCCCTTTTTATAGCGAAGTCGACCGTGCTGCGCCCTGGCGTCGCGACTGCGTCGCTATCTCTGTACCGTCCAAAGAACCACATTGCCATTCCAGAGTCTTGAGAAAGACTTTTTAAAATGGGCTATTTGCCTCTTTTCCTTTTTTATTTTTCTTTGATAAGCAATCATATGTACATATAAAAATTATTTTTTTTCTATTTACAAAAATTATGTAGCTGTTCAATTATGCAGCAAAGTGAAGTTGGGGTTCCAACATGCCTCCGCCCTAATTGAAGAGCTACGTTGCAAATCGCACTGGCCGCCTGATGGTCCTCGATGGTCTAGTTGACCGATGCTCGCTTCCTTCATCGTTGGCGGTGGAAGGCTCTGGAGGTTTTGGTGCATCCTGTTGGCTCTCCTCCAGTAGGTAGGCTGGCTTGAGGCGGTCCAACGAAACTCGGTCTTCCCTGCCGGGTAGTTGCACTGTAGCCGTTTTGTCATCCCGTTTCCGCACTAGGTACGGTCCTGAATAAGGTGGCGTCAGTGACCGCTTGTGAACCTCTTCTCGTAAGAATACGTGCGTGCACTTTTCCAGGTCCGGGCTGACAAAACATTTCGTTTGCGTTGGACTGATGGTTCGTGCCCATTCCTGCCGTAACAGTTGTAAACTGGCGTCTGTGGGTTCTTGAGTTCGAGGAGGCATGAATATTTCTCCGGGCAAACGTAGTGGCTGTCCCAACACTGCCTCTGCTGCGCTTAACCCGGTGGTTCTCCTTAGAGCCGACCTTAGTCCTAGCAGGACCGTAGGCAGGGTCTTGGTCCATTTGCGGGCCTCTTCGAGCCTCGTCCGAAGTGCGCTCTTCAGGGAACGGTGCCATCGTTCTACCATTCCGTTGCTTTGTGGATGGTAAGCCGTTGTTCTGAGATGCGTGATCCCTAGAAGTTGCGCTAGCTGGTTGAACAGCGTCGACTCGAATTGCCTTCCTCTATCAGTTGTTAGGCGGACTGGTACTCCATATCGAGCTATCCAGTGGCGATAGAAGGCCTCTGCCACAGCGGTAGCGGTGATGCTAGTCAGAGGTATCGCTTCCGGCCACCCGGTCGCTCGGTCGACCATTGTCAGGAGATATTCTTTCCCGTCTGATGGTGGGAGTGGTCCAACTAAGTCCAGGTGCACGTGTTCAAATTTCTTGGACGGCATGAAGGACCCAAGCGATGTCGAGGTGTGTCGGTTGACCTTGGCCCGTTGACAGGGTATGCAGTGTTTTGCCCAATATGCTACGTCCTTTTCCATGTTTGGCCAGAAGAATCTAGCGGTCACCAGCTTCCTTGATGCTCTGATCCCTGGATGGCTAAGGCTGTGCAGATTCTCGTAGATTGGCTTCCTTAATTCCCCTGGTACGTATGGCCTGGGTGTTCCCTTTGTGGTCTCGCAGAAAAGACTGTACTCTGCACCAGGTACCGGAACTAGCTGGAGGCGAAGAGTCTCCCTTTTCTCTTGGGTATCGATTTCTTCGTCCCGTTTCTGAGCTTCAGCTAGGTTCTGAAAGTTGTTCAGTACAGTTACCTCCGCAATCCTCGATAAAGCATCAGCCACGGTGTTGTCCTCTCCCCGCTGGTAGCGTATATCCGTGGAGAATTGAGAGATGTAGTTCAAGTGCCGTAATCTCCTGGGACACAAGGTCTTATTGCTCTGTAGCATTGCGTAGGTTAGTGGCTTGTGGTCGGTGTATATTAGGATATGCCTGCCCTCAATCATGGGTCTGAAGTAGCGTATTGCCTCATACACTGCCAGAAGCTCTCGGTCGTAGGTGCTGTAGTTTTGTTGCGCCTTGTTGAACGCTTTAGAGAAGAACCCTAGCGGCTGTAGTGTGCCCTCTTCCTGTTGCTGTAGCACTGCTCCCATGCCGATGTTGCTGGCGTCACAAGCTACTGATAGCTGAGAGTCCGGTGAAGGATGTGCTATGCATGTTGCATTCGCAAGGTCCTCCTTGGTCTTCTCGTAAGCCGCTTCTGCTTCCCTCGACCACACTATAGGCGTCTTATCCCTGCGTTTAGCGTGGTGGAGATATTTGTTGAGCTCTCTCTGGGTGGTGGCTGCGTTGGGAAGGCACTTCCTGTAGAAGTTTACCATCCCAAGAAATCTCCTTAGATCATAGATGGTGGCTGGTTTTGGTAGTTCCCGAATAGCTTTCACCTTCTCCTGAAGTGGGTAGATCCCTTCTGGTGACACGGTGTACCCAAGGAAGCTGACTGTCGGTTGTCCCAGTACACATTTATCAGTCCTTAGCGTCAGCCCTCGCTCACTCAGCCGCTGGAACACTACTTTTAGGTGGGCTTCGTGTTCTCGCTCATCCTTGGACGCAATGAGTATATCGTCTACGTAGACGAACACGAATGGTAGATCCCTAAAAAGGTGGTCCATGTATCGCTGAAAGGTCTGGGCTGCGTTTCTTAGACCGAACGTCATCTTGACGAACTCGAATAGGCCAAACGGTGTGATTATAGCCGTCTTCGGAATGTCTTCTTCCGCCACTGGTATATGATGGTACGCCTTGTTTATATCCAGAGCCGAGTAAATCTTAGTGCCGTATAACTGAATCGTGAAGTCGTGCAAGTTAGGCACATTGTATCGGTCTGGCACGGTCTTGCTATTCAGCAGGCGGTAGTCACCGCAAGGTCGCAATGTTCCATCCTTCTTCTCAACCACATGCAGTGGGCTGGCCCATGGGCTCTTGGATGGCCGACAGATACCGTCGTTCATCATTTGCTGGAACTCCTCCTTGACAGCTTGATACTTGCCTGGCGGCAATCTGCGCGCCCTGCTGCATACGGGAGGCCCTGTAGTTTCAATGTGATGAAATATCCCGTTGTTTTGTCGTACCTTATGTGAGCCAACCTTCGTTAAAGTAGGGAACTGTAGCAGCAACTCCCTAAATGGTACGTGCGGTGGTACAGTAGATAGCTCTAGTAGCTCCACGACTTCAATGGACCCTATAGTTGCGAGTCCTGTGGTCCGGTCTATTAGACAGCGCTGGGCCAAATCAACCACCAGATTGCTTCCGGCGAGAAAGTCTGCCCCAAGTATGTGCTGCGTGACGTTGGCCACGATGAAATCCCACACGAACAGTCGGCGTAAGCCAAGATCCAAGCTCTTCCTTTGCTCTCCATAAGTTGGGATTGGAGTGCCGTTAGCCGCGTACAGGCTGAATCCTGAGTCTCGTTCCCTGGCCTTGTTACAGTTGGGGATGATGGATATCGCCGCGCCAGTGTCCACCAGGTATCTTGTCCCTGTTTTTCTGTCAGTGACGAAGAGACGGCGGAATTTATTAGCGGTAGCGGCTTCCGCCTTCCCGTCTACCGCGTCCCATTTGTTGACGGCTGGCTGGTGGTCCCCCATTTGCAAGGTTTCTTGCACTTTGTGGCCTTCTCCCCGAACTTGTGGTGGTAGTAGCAATACCCATCCTTGGGAGCTCCTTGGTCACGGTTCCGGGACCTACTTCTTCCACGGTTGCTGCGCTGAATGGTAGTAGCCAATGAAGAAAATTGCTCATGCAAATCTTGCAGTTGCTTCTCCAGTCGAGCAAGTCTGTCGCCGTCAGTATCCCTCACAGCGTGAACAGAGGTATTGGAGTCTACCTCCATTACCTTGTCTGCCACAGTGGCCAACTTGTCTAGGTCGTCCTGTTCAATAGCGGCTAGAATCCCTCTCACTCTCTGCGGTAGTGCTCGCAGCCAAACGGTACGTAAGACGCCGTCCGACATCGCTGTACCCGCTTGGTTTTGCATTTGTCGCAACAGCTGTGAAGGAGTCATGTCGCCAAGCTGTGTTTGTTCCAGAAGCCTTAGTATCCTTCTCTCCTGGCTTTGACTGTAGATAGCGATCAGTTTTTCCTTCGTTGACGTGTAAGGCACTGGACCAGGTGACTGCACTGAGCCGGCTATTTGTGTAAGCACCTGATATGGTAGCTGACCAACCAGGGCTTGAAATCGTCCAGCCTCGCTCTTGATCTTGTAGGCCCCAAATAGAGCTTCGATTTGTAGAAACCATAATGCTGGATTTTCCTCCCAGAACTGGGGTAACTTCACGAGGCTTACAGCCTCTGTGTCCGGTGCAGGCTCGAGCGGTGCGTCCCTCGCTTCAGTCATCACGTCGGGGTCACCAATTGTTGTATACTAATGCGGCCGAGGGATGAAGTCCAGTATACAAGCTCTTCTTCTCACCGCTCGCAGGTACAAGTGACTGGATGGCCCTGAAAAGGACCGTTCACAAAAAAATGTGTCGGCGCTTGACTCGCCTATGGCGCTCCCCAGCGGGGTAGCCGTACAGTTGGGTGGCCCTGAAAAGGGCCGTTCACACTGTTGGTTGAAGTGACTGCGCCGCTCCGAGAATGGCTTGCTCCCAGCGCGAGGCCACAGCAAAAGTGATGTGAGAGGCCCTGAAAAGGGCCGTTCGCTAATACCAGTCAACCGGCTTTGGGAGCCCCGGCAGTGTGGCCAGCACCCCGATAAACCCCGGTACCAATTGGCCTGGTCCTCGCTCGTATCTCACACTGTGGCAGCGCTGGTGATTTGGCTTGCCTCCGTAGCTGGCGAACTGCAGCGGCTCGTGTGCTGGGCTTGGTCCTCGCTCTTGTCTCGCACTGCGGCAGCGCTGGCGTTCGGCTCGCCTTCGTAGCTGGTAAACCAAGGCGTCTCGTGTGCTGCACTTCCTTCTTTCTTCTTTCTTCACAATACAGGGGTTAAGTGATCGATTTTTTGTTCTGGTCCGGACAGTGAGGTCCTTTGGCCGGTACAGAGATCCAGGTTGAGAGTAAGGCCCAGTCAGCAATCTTCCAGCTAAGGTAGCTATTGTGGATGTTTTCCCGTTGAAAAATTATCTTGGACTGATGCAGACACGGCCGATTCTGCCCTTTTTATAGCGAAGTCGACCGTGCTGCGCCCTGGCGTCGCGACTGCGTCGCTATCTCTGTACCGTCCAAAGAACCACATTGCCATTCCAGAGTCTTGAGAAAGACTTTTTAAAATGGGCTATTTGCCTCTTTTCCTTTTTTATTTTTCTTTGATAAGCAATCATATGTACATATAAAAATTATTTTTTTTCTATTTACAAAAATTATGTAGCTGTTCAATTATGCAGCAAAGTGAAGTTGGGGTTCCAACACGGGGCAAAAGGAAACTGCTGAGCTGGGCGGAGAGTCAGAATATGACGAACCGGATACTGATGCCTCGGGCATCTCAACTGCATCCACACAAAGCAGCAAGAAAAGGAAATTGAAGAATTTGAAGAAAAACTCAGACTCCAGCTCGATTCTACCTTTTTTACGAGGCCGACCTCAGCGTCCACAGAGTCAAGGGGAAAAGAACAAGGAGGAGAAGAAATAGAATTTAAAAGCAGTCCAGACGGATCTCTGGTAACGATTTTGGCTTACAATGTTTGTGGTATGAAAAGTAAAAAATTTAATTCTGTTTTTTTTTAATTACATAAAAAGGTATGAAATTTTTTTCTTATTTGAAACTTTTTTAGTTGAGGAGGAGTTTTCGTTTTTTGTTTCTCTGTTTGATGATTATGAGCTCAAGTTTGTACCCGCAGTTCGCACGTCAAATTATGGCAGAGCCAGTGGGGTTTTTTTGTTCGGCATTAACAAATCTATTTATAATATTAATTCAGTGAGATATATAAATATTAATGGCTTTTTTACAATTAATTTATGTAGCTGTGATAATATGTCTGTATATGTTCTGCCTTTGTACTTAAATTGTAACAGATGGGAAGCTGATTTTATTTTGTTAAGTAATTTAATAACTGAATATCAAGATGAAAATTTTATTTTATTGGGCGATTTCAATGGAAGAATAGGAGATTTACAAAATAAATTATCTAGTAAGCAAATAGAGAATGTTGAATTCATTAACGTAGTCAGAAATAGTAAAGACAATGTAGCAAATAAAAACGGGCTAAGTCTAATTGAGTTTTTTGATAACTACGACTTTATTGTATTGAACGGTAGATCACGAGGAGATATATTTGGTGAATTTTCATTTTTAGGCCCTACTGGTTCGTCTAAAATTGATTTGTGCTGTGTGTCTAGAGAATGTTTGCCTATTGTCTTGGATTTTAAAATTGATTCTCAAATTTACTCTGACCACATGCCCATCATAGTTACTTGCAAATTAAAAAGGCAATTCAAGTACGACCAGTCGTTAAATTTAATTCCGAAACTAAATTGGAAAACTCAAAACAAATCAGATTACCAATTTAAACTTGAATTAAGTACCGAACAATTTATTTATGAATGTAATACCATGAACTTAGAGTCTATTTATCATCTAATATTTATCTCTTCACATAATAACCTTTTGCACCCAAACAATAATAACATAAAATACAATAGAATGAAAGAACAGCCCTGGTTTGATAAGGAATGTTTTCAAGCTCGTAAAATTTCTTTTAGTTCACTTAGATTGTACAGAAAGACAAATAATATTAATGATAGAATTAATTATTGTATTTGTAATAAAAAATTTAAAGATATTTTTAAAAGGAAACGTGTAGAGTACTATAAAAATATAATTGGAAAGTTTTCTGAAATAAAAGATACCAAAGAATTTTGGGAAATAGTTCGATCTTTTAAAACTAAATCTTACGTCACAGGACCGGATATCTCGTTGAATCAATGGCTAATGTACTTTAGTGATATGTACGAGGTGTGTTCAAAAAGTAACGGGAATTTTCGTTTTTTGAAAAAAATATTTATTTATTCATCTACATTAATATTGTCGCCTTCAAAGTAGTCCCCTTCGCATACAATACACTTGTGCCAGCGCTTTTTCCAATCCTCGAAACACTTCTGAAACTCGATCTTTGTGATAGCTTTCAGCTCTTTCAGCGATTCGCTTTTAATGTCATCTATGCTTGTAAAACGACGGCCTTTTAATGTTCTCTTTATGTTTGGAAATAGAAAAAAGTCACATGGAGCCTTGTCTGGCGAATATGGAGGCTGGGGCATCGTTAAAGTTTTGTTTTTGGCCAAAAATTCACGAACAAGCAATGAAGTGTGAGCAGGTGCATTATCGTGGTGCAAAATCCATGAATTGTTTTGCCACAAATCCGGGCGTTTTTTTCGGATTGCTTCACGCAAACGGCGTTGAACTTGTAGGTAGTACTCCTTATTGATTGTTTGACCTTGTGGCAAGAATTCATGATGCACTATGCCATTAAAATCGAAGAACACAGTGAGCATAACCTTCACATTCGACCGCACTTGTCGAGCCTTTTTCGGTCTTGGCGATCCAGAATGCCTCCACTGGGACGATTGAGCCTTAGTTTCGACATCATATCCGTAAACCCATGTTTCGTCACCTGTTATAACACGTTTCAGTAGATCCGCATCGTTGTCGACTTCATTGAGTGACTCTTGAGCAACTTCCATTCTCCGCTGTTTTTGTTCGAAATTCGACAATTTTGGAACAAATTTTGCTGCCACACGTTTCATACCCAAAACATCCGAAAAAATTTCATGGCATGAGCCAATTGATATGGCAACATCATCAGCGACTTCTCTGATTGTGATTCGGCGATCGTTCATAACCATTTCTTTCACTTTTTTCACGTTTTCATCGGTTGTTGATGTGCTTGGACGTCCAGGTCGTTCGTCATCTTCAACGTTTTCGCGGCCATCTTGGAAACGCTTATACCACTCGTAAATCCTTGTTTTACTCATAGCAGACTCACCATATGCCTTTATTAACATTTCACACTCTTTATTACACTTAATTTCATTTTTTACGCAAAATTTAATACAAATTTTTTGATCCATTTTTTTTAACAAACAAAAATCGCCAAGCTCGAAAAACACGTCTAACCTTAACGGCTGCCACTTAAGAAGTAAACAATGAATATTACTGAAAATTTTATCGTACTTCAGGGGCATGTGTACCAACATAATAAAAAAAAAAATTTTACAATCAGACTCTCCAAACCCGCGAAATTTAAAAATTCCCGTTACTTTTTGAACACACCTCGTATAATCCACCCTTGCTTGCAAATCGCATTAATTTTAGCCCACCTTTTACAACTAATGAGTTTTTGGACGCTCCATTTACTTTTTCAGAATTAAAACAAGTTTTGGATACAGCTAAATGTGATAAAGCACCAGGCACAGATCGAATCCCGCACGAATTCTATAAATATGCCCCAAAAAACTTTTTAAATGAATTACTTAATTTTTATAACAACATTTTAGAAAATGGTAATATTCCAAAACGTTTTAATGATACAATAATATTTCCTTTACATAAGAAGGGCAACACTAATTGTGTAGAAAATTACCGGGGGATCTCTTTTGAGAACACCGCTGGGAAAATATTTTCCGGGTTAGTTTTGCAAAGATTAAACCAGTGGTTCACAGAAAATGATATTTTAAAAGAATTTCAGGCGGGTTTCCGCCGTAATTACTCAACAATAGACAATGTGTTTACATTAATTTCTCTGGTAAAAATCAAATTAAGCGTCAAAAGGCAAAAAGTTTACGCCTTTTTTTGTTGACTTCAGTGCGGCATTCGATCGAATTGATCGTCATGGACTAATTTATAAATTATATAATACTGGGCTCTCTAATAAAATAATTAAACTTATTTTTGGCCTTCATAATGATACTTATGGCAGGGTATGGTGTAGGGAAGGTTTGTCAGACTCATTTAAAATCGCGATGGGAGTTAAACAGGGTGCACTTTTGAGTCCTCTCCTATTTTCTGTATTTATTAATGATCTGGAGGAGTATTTAGATGGGGGAGTGAATATTGGTGCATTTAATGTTAAACTTTTAGCCTACGCTGATGACATTGTCTTGCTTGCATCGTCGCCCATCTCACTACAAAAAATGATAAATTCATTACACAGTTATTGTAGTACTTGGAATTTGGTTGTTAACCTTGCAAAATCAAAAATCATGGTTTTTAGAAACGGCGGCAAAATCCCTTCAAATTACAAGTGGTGGTATGGAGCTGAAAAAATTGAAATTGTAAATAATTATAAATATCTTGGAATCAATATCACGCCAACCCTTTGTCTGACTAATCATTTTAAAAATAAATTAAAAAGTTCAAAGTCTTGTCTAAATTCCGTTTGGAAAAGTTTTATTTTAATCAAAGAAATTGGCTTCGAAAGTAAATTAAAAATATTTAATTCTATATCTAGAGCAAGTATCTGCTACGGAGCTCAAGTGTGGGGGGGCCAAAAATTTAATGATGTGGAAAAATTATTAGTATTCTTTATTAAGAAAGTCTTTAAATTGCCAGTAAATACTCCAAATTATTTATTACACCTTGAGACAAAGCTTTGCCCATTATTTACTTTCACTCTTAATTTACATCATAAATATATTCTAAAAGTACTGGAAATGCCTGATTTAAGATATCCGAAAATTCTAGCTCAGTTTACTATCAGAAAAAAATTGTATTGGTTCAAGATTCAAAATGAACTGTTTCATTCGCACGGAATTCGATTTGATGTGGGTGCTGTCAATCCAGAAGCTCTTAATAATAGCTTTATTAAATTAAGAAAACAGATAAGTTTTAAATTTCTGGAAGATTGTGTAAATGCAGCAACTTCGTCTAAAACCTCAGTAATATATAAAGATCTAAAATATAATTTAAACTACATAAATGAGTGGCCCTCCATAAATGATCTTACCTGGATAATAAAAGCGAGAGGCGAATTAATTAGTTTGAACTACAAACGTTATGTAACAAGCACTACATCCCTCTGTTCGCTTTGTAACCTTTCACAGCAGGAGGACATCTACCACTTCATTGCAATCTGTCCAATCCTAAAAGAGTTTCGCGTGAAGTGGTTGAAAAAGGCTGCACTTAAGCGGGAAGAATTAATAAACTACTTAAATGGCGCCGATTTTAAAGCTTTGATTAATTATTGCAAAACGGCCTGGCAGTACAGATATTTCCTAGTACAGGAATTTAATTATTAATCTTTATTGCAGAAAAACCCTATACGTTCCCTTTCATTAGTATTGGTTTTGTTTATAAATGTAATAATATTTTTATTTTTGTTCGTTTCCAAGTTAGAAGTACCATCTTATAATTTAAATGCAGAATGTTAATGGTTTTATCTTTATTATTTATTTTTTATTAATGCCAGCTCCCTCTGATGGTTTATAAAACCAAGAGTACTATCTTTATATTGTCAGTGATTGTTTTGTTTTCTTTATTTCTTTTTAATTTGGCTTAATAAAGATATTATTATTTATTATTATTATTATTTAGATCAAATACGATTACATGAGTCCTAAACTTTCAAGATTGAAGATACTTCCACAGTCTTTTTTCAACTCTCGGTCATTGTAATTCATTCTCGTTTGAGTTCAGGTTTTTTATTTACATAATTTTAATTTTCCTTTTGGGTTTTTATTTATTTTTGTAAGTTGCAAATCTGATATATTCCATAACTCATATTCAGCTTGGATAACTAAAAATTTTTTTCCTCCATTACTGTTTGTAGTTTAATAATAATAATATTTTTATTGCTTTAGAAAATACATTCTGTAGCAGGAGTTGGTTACAAAAATCAAAATAATTATATAAATAAAAATAAGATCATAAAGTTAAGAACAAACAAAACAACATCTGTGAAAATAAGAGTGAAACTGAGTAAAAGAGCTCTTATATCTATATATACTCTTAAAAACAATTAAGTGGGTGAAAACAAAATCAGCTGAGAAAAATAAAAAAAATAATAACAATAAATTGATTAATAACGAGAGAGAAGAATTTCTCCTACTGTTTGTAGTTATGGTCAACTATTGTTCTGGCGGCCCATTTTTTTTTTTTTTTTCTATACTAAAATATTCCCAATCGGATAAATTACTTTTTGAAGTTCTATTACAACAAACCAAAATCACTTCTTTTTACAAAGTTAAAAAATAATTTTTGTTTTTGTTTTCAGAATCTAAGAAAAAAAATACGGTAAGTATTTAGCTCCTATATTAATTATTTACTTATATTTATATTTTTACAAAAATGCCTTCTAAATATCGAAAAAGGAAGCAAATAATCAAAAATTTAGTAACGGGCATTAGACAGACAATTGACAGCACTGCTGAGCTCGAGAACTACACTATTGTGACTCCCGCCGCCAATAAGCAACAACGGTACTACGTTATAAATCGCGAGGGAATAGTAAGAAAACAGCAACAATATAATTTTAGACAAAAAGAAAAAATCCAAGAGAAACAGAAAGAGTACAATATAGAACATAAAGAAAAAATCCAAGAGAAACAGAAAGAGTACAATTTAGAACATAAAGAACACATTAAAGAGAAACAGAAAGAGTACAATTTAGAACATAAAGACAAAATTAAAGAGAAACAGAAAGAGTACAATTTAGAACATAAAGAACACATTAAAGAGAAACTAAAAGAGTACGATTTATTTCATAAACTGTGTTACGGTGCGGGTATACCCCATGGAATTTTGGGTTAAATTTGGGGTTAAAGAATGGAAGGGAAAGAAAAAATGGGAAAAGAGAGAAAATGAATGTATGAAGAAAATGAATTTCCGTTTCGAGGTAGAGAGTGTAGCAGAGCGACAAAAATAAAAAATTAAAATTAAAATATAAAATTTGTGGGGAACATGGTAACAGAAATAAATATAAACAGTATAACCATAGAATAATAGAGAGATGAACAATAGAGTGTGGTGCAGGGCGCGTGGGGAAGTTAACAGGCCCGAGAGTGGAGTAGCAAGCCGGCTGCGAAGCAGAGAGGTACGAGACAATTCTTACGGTGTTCACCGGATTTTCTTTCCTGCCTGGAAAATTCTTTACTGCATTTTTGCCAGCCCAGTGTGCGTGGCGAATCACCTGAAAAGGGATCAAAACAGTAAAGACGGAAGTGGAGTTGTGATCAAGAAAACTACCAGAGAATCGCAGGGAAAACAGCACAACGAGTCTACCCATCACCAGATAAGTGAAAGCTATAGCATTTTCTTCTTTTCATCATATTTATATAGCTATATAAAACCTACGGTAAATAAAGGCCTTTTTAAACAGTTAATAGTTGCGGGTTGAACTGTGGGGACAGTTTTGAATTTTCTAATAATTTTCTTTCATAATTATTTTGTGAGTGTTACATGTCGGTCGTCTTTGGAAAAGAACAAGAGGAAAAATAAGAGAGGGGACAAAAGTTTAGAGGGTATTTTAATAGCGGAAGTTGGGTTCTTTTTTTTTGGTTTAGAGTTTTATTTAAAACGAGAGCATTTTATTTTTCCTTTTTTTTGTAAGATATATTGTATAATTTTCAGTTATTATTTTATGAGTAGGTTATTAGTTTATTTATTTCTTTTCTTTTTATGTTACGAAGAGAAGTTCGTAGAAGTTTGGTTTTTGTTATTTTCCTGTATTAAAATAAAGGTGTGTAATTTGTCAGGAAAACGAGAGGCGTTTTTGTGCCAGTGCTCCCTCTCTTCCTTACAGGGGTGAAGTCAAGGAAGACTGTATTTAGAGGAAAAGTTGGAGGCGAAAAGAGGAAAATAGGAAGGAAGTACCTGTTTGTAATTTGTCGTTCTGATAGACTCTCGGAAGCCTCAAGGTAAGAGGAGTGCATTCCTTTTTATTATTTTTCTCCGGCCACTTGTGAAGATTTGGTGGAAAGCAGGAGACATTCATTTTCTCTCAACCATTATTGCGGGACGGCTGAGGGAGATTATATAATAGAGTGGAGTGAACAATATTTCAAGGTGACGCAGTAGCCGAGCGGGCTAGAGCGTTGGTTCGCAGCTCAGCGGTAGTGAAACACAGGTTCAATCCCCGCTGTGATAGAAATAATTTTATCTTTTTTTTTTTCGGGGAATTAATTCTTTTTTATTTTTATTTTTTTTTTTTCCTTCTTAATTTACACAGAGCCCTTTACTTACTATTTATTCATTTATTTATTTATCTATTGATTTAGTCATTGTTTTAGTTGTATTAATTTCGTTTTTCATCTTCTGGGGTTTTGGGGGCTTCCGTCACTTTCCCCCTTTAGCCTACTTCCTTAAGTGACGTGGCGCCCAACTGTTTATCATCATTAATTATTATTATTTAATTAATTAATTATTATTAATTCCGATTTCCTTTTTTCCTACATTTACTTAGTTAGTATTGCTAGCGACCCACCCCCTTCTCCTTCTGAGCGTGGGCACCAATATAGGTAACATATTTTGGCCCCCAACGTGGGGCCTGCTAGTGAGATTTATTAATTCATTTATTTATTTATTTTGGGGGATATTTATTGCTAGAGTGCTGTGTGGTAAATTTATTTTTTTTGTTTCCTTGCTATAGCTATTGTGTTGTGTTGGAGATTCGGCATTGTGGCAGAGTAAAACTTACATTAATTAATTTTAGTCAGTTCTTTTTTTATAAAATTATATTTTTTTCAGTGAATCTATATTTTATTTATTTATTTTTTTTCTGTCATCATTTCAGGGGGACCACCCATTTATTTCTTTTTGTCTTTTTATCTTTTCCCTTTGGGTTTTAGTTTTCCCTAATTTAGAATTTTTTTTTTGAAGCCTCAGCTACGAATACCTTTATAAGATGGATGTCTCATGCTTGAAGAAAGATGAGTTAGAGTACGAGTTGCTCATACGGGGTATCAGCGATGTCAAGAAGATAGAGTTGATGAGAAGGAGATTGCAGACACTCCTGGAAATGGAGAGAGCTGGAAAGTTGATGCCGCCAGCGCAATTTAATCCGAAAGATGCATCTGGGGAATTGAGGATATGCACCGAGAAGTTAGAGCAAATCAAGACCGAAGATCCTGACTGGGATAGGAGTGATACCTTGCTGCAACATCTAGTAAATCGTCTGACACGTTTGACTGTAGAAGACGAGGGGAGCAGGCAGGCGAAATCAAAATTGTTGGTTGACTGTTTGGCTTCCTACGATAGTTTGAGCTCAAGGTTCGGAAAGGCAGGCACATCCACTAAGGAGCATACACCACCTGCAACTGAGGAGAAGTTGCCAGAGCAGGTGATCATCAAAAAGCTACAGGTCCCTGTAAAAGACTGGGGTGTGAAATTTTCAGGAGACGGACAGGGCCTCAGTATCAACGCGTTCTTGGAGGCTGTTGAGGAGTTGAGGCAATCCAGAAACACCACAACCAGGGAGCTATTTAATTCAGCCTTCGACCTCTTCAGAGGGCCAGCACTTACTGCCGTTCGTGCTCTGAGGAGAGAGGTGTTTACTTGGGAAGAACTGGTGAAGGAGTTGCGGGCAGAATTCGAGCCCAGGGATTATGAGGACCGATTGTGGGAGGAGATCAGGCGAAGAACGCAGGGTGCCGAAGAGTCCATAGGGGTTTTCACCGCAGTGATGGACAACTATTTCCATCGACTTCCAACCGTGCCCAGCGAGCAGGAGAGGCTGAAGATCATCAAAAAGAACATGCTTCCCTACTACCTGGACCGTTTAGCGCTACATGAGGTCAGAACGGTGAAGGACTTAGTGAAGCTAGGACGCCAGCTGGAGGATGCGAAGTGGAAAATAGATAGTCATCGACCACCACCTGCGGCTAGAGGCCTGTTGGAACCAGACTTGTCCTATCAGCCATCCGCATCTAGACAGAGAGAGCCACGTCAATGGGTCAGCGAGGCCAAAGAGGTCAAGCCAACACCAAAGGGACCCGTCAGGTGCTATAACTGTTCGAGAACAGGACACCTGGCGCGGAACTGCAAGGAGGTGACTTGTTGGACTTGCAAGCAAGTAGGCCATACCTCGAGGACCTGTCGACAGAGGCGGAAGGAAGAGAAAAATGATTCGGGAAACGACCAAGGGGGTCGAACATAGGAGGACGATGTTCGAGGATAACCCCGAAGTCCAGCCGAGAGTCTGCGGAATGGTTGTGCTGGTTAGACATTGTGAGAGAGGCATGCGGCGGAAAATCGAAACCTCTGGTGACTACAAAGACAGCGGACGAAAGACCGTTCCTGGAGGTGGACATTTTGGGCAAGGTAGTGATTGGCTTGTTGGACTCAGGAGCTACGAAGTTACTACTAGATGCGAAGAAGTGGGAACATTTTGCGAGGCTTGGGGTGAAGCTGGAGAGTGCAGAGGGCATTAAACTTTGCTTGGCAAATGGTTCAGCCGCTGGAATTTTGGGAAAGGTGACTCTTCCGGTCAAGTTGGAAGGAAAGGTTGCAGTCATCGAGTTCCTGGTTATTCCCAACCTCACACATGACCTGTATTTAGGAGTGGATTTCTGGCGAAAAATGCAAGTGGTGCCAGACTTGAAGAGGGGAACATGGGAGTTCGGAGGTGCAGTGGAGGAAGGAGTGGGACAACCGCCTGCACTGAATAGCGAGTCTTCTTTGGATGAAGGGCAACGCACGAAATTGAGCGCGTTAACCGACCATTAGAAAGAGCGGAAACCTGGCAAACTTGGATGCACCAGTAAGGTAGAGCACTACATCGACACAGGAAACCAAAGGCCGATAAAACAAAGATACTATCCTGTTTCGCCGTACGTCCAGGGAGTGATGAACCAGGAGTTGGATCAGATGCTGACGGACGGAGTGGTGGTTCCGAGCAACAGTCCATGGTCATCACCAGTGGTCCTAGTGAAGAAGGCCGATGGTTCGCACAGGTTCTGCGTAGACTATCGTCAGCTAAATGCGGTTACCAAGCGCGACGCCTATCCGCTTCCATACGTGAGTGACACACTGGACAAGCTGAGAGATGCCAGATACCTGTCGACCATCGATATCAAGTCAGCGTATTGGCAGGTACCCTTAGAAGAAAGCAGCCGAGAAAAGACAGCGTTCACGGTCCCGGGACGAGGACTTTTCCATTTCCTGAGGATGCCGTTCGGACTGCATAACGCACCTGCGACTTGGCAGCGCCTGGTGGACACCATTTTGAGAGATGATTTGGCACCGTACGTCCTAATCTATCTGGACGACATAATCATTGTGACGTCGGATTTCGAAAAACATCTAGAGATCCTGGAAGAAGTCTTCAGAAGATTAGCGGAAGCCAACCTCTTGATTAACTGGGAGAAAAGTTACTTTTGCCGGAGCGAGCTCAAGTACCTGGGCTATGTAGTTAATCAAGATGGCCTGAGAGTGGATCCAGATAAGGTGTCGGCCGTAATGAATTATCCAAGACCAGAGACGGTGAGGCAAATTAGAAGGTTTGTTGGCTTAGCCTCATGGTACAGGAGGTTCGTCCCTAACTTTTCGACTGTAATTGCACCACTTACGGAGCTGACGAAGAAAAAGACGAAGTGGAACTGGGGAGACAAACAGGAAAAGGCCTTCCACGATATTAAGGAAACCCTTGTTTCAGCACCTCTACTTACGTGCCCGGATTTTTCGAAGCCTTTCATACTGCGGACAGACGCCTCGAACTCTGGGTTGGGTGCAGTTCTCTCGCAGGAAGGATCTGACGGCGAGAAGCCGATTGCTTATGCGAGCCGAGGACTCACTTCCGCCGAGAAGAAGTACTCAACCACGGAACTAGAGTGTCTGGCTGTCTTGTGGGCGATCGAGAAATTCCGACCGTATTTAGAGGGAATGGAGTTCACCGTGGTGACAGATCACATGGCCTTAAGGTGGTTGCATAGCTTGAAGGACCCGAACGGAAGATTGGCACGTTGGGCGATCAAGCTACAACAGTATCGCTTCAATGTGGAACATCGGCCGGGGAAGCTAAATAAGGCCGCCGACGCCCTCTCAAGGATATTAGAAAAGAAAGAGGAGGTTGACGCTGTGGAGACCCGCGATGATCAGTCGAGACCAGACCTGTGGTACGGCAAAATGGTGGCGAAGGTCCAGAGGAGTCCGGGGGCCTACCCAGAATGGAGGGTAGAGAACGGGAGGTTACTCAAGAGGATTGTGGATCGTCAGGAGATCCTCGGAGAGGACCACCCCTGGAAAGTGGTGATTCCTAAAGCCCGCCGATCCACATTACTCATGGAATACCATGACAGTTCCCTATCCGGCCATTTGGGCTCCTTTAAGACCTTGAAGCGCATCCAAGAGAGGTACTACTGGCCGGGTATGAGCGCAGATGTGCGTAGATACGTGGCCAGGTGCCCGACGTGCCTTGAAATGAAGCCGTCGCAGCAGAGGCCGGCAGGGCTCATGGGTCAGCAAAGAGTCGCCGAAGCTCCATGGCTCTCAGTGCTGATCTCATGGGACCCTTGCCGTTATCTGCTAGCCAGAACCGCTTCGTTCTGTGCGTGACGGACTTCTTTTCAAAGTACTCGATATTGGTAGCGATGCGCCGGGCTACAGCTGCAAGGGTCGCGAAGGCTATAGAGGAGCAGGTCTTCTTGATGTTTGGGGTACCACAGGTCGTGATCTGCGACAACGGGGTCCAGTTCAAGGGCAAGGCATTCGTGGACATGGTCAAGCGATATAAAGTGAAGACGTGGTACACGGCGTTATACCATCCTCAAGCCAATCCCACAGAGAGGGTTAATAGGGTGATGAAGACCATGATAGCCTCCTATGTAAAAGGAAATCATCGCTCTTGGGATAAGGAGTTGCCTAAGCTAGCCTTTGCCCTGAAAACCGCTGTACATGAGTCCACAGGATACACCCCAGCCTACATTAACCATGGAAGGGAACTACCCCGCTCAGGCGAAGACCACAGCGAGGAGGATGGAACCCCGAAGGAGCTAGACTTCCAACGAGAGGCTCATGTGGAAAAGATGAAGAAGATGCCTGACCTGTATGAGACTGTAAGAAAGAACCTTAGGGAAGCCTACGAGAGAAGTAAGAACTTCTATAACCTCCGGCGAAGGCCGATCCATATAGATGTAGGTCAGATTGTGTGGTGCAAGACACATCCCCAGTCAGATGCCGCTGAATATTTTGCAGGAAAGTTGGCCCCGAAGTTTAAGAAAGCGCGCGTGCGGCGGAGGATATCGCCTATCATTGTCGAGCTGGAAGACATGGAGACTGGAAGTAGCATGGGGACGTGGCATGTGCAGGATCTAAAAGTAAACCCGTCAGTTTAGGGAACAGGGGGATCCTTAGAACAGAGGGGAGAGGCCAGGAGGAGAAGGTCTCCTTTGATAATATTTCCTAAGGTCCTTAGCCCCTTCCCAACTTTAAGTCCTTTTTTTGTTGTTTTTTGTGAGGTTAGTGGAGGGTGTTACGGTGCGGGTATACCCCATGGAATTTTGGGTTAAATTTGGGGTTAAAGAATGGAAGGGAAAGAAAAAATGGGAAAAGAGAGAAAATGAATGTATGAAGAAAATGAATTTCCGTTTCGAGGTAGAGAGTGTAGCAGAGCGACAAAAATAAAAAATTAAAATTAAAATATAAAATTTGTGGGGAACATGGTAACAGAAATAAATATAAACAGTATAACCATAGAATAATAGAGAGATGAACAATAGAGTGTGGTGCAGGGCGCGTGGGGAAGTTAACAGGCCCGAGAGTGGAGTAGCAAGCCGGCTGCGAAGCAGAGAGGTACGAGACAATTCTTACGGTGTTCACCGGATTTTCTTTCCTGCCTGGAAAATTCTTTACTGCATTTTTGCCAGCCCAGTGTGCGTGGCGAATCACCTGAAAAGGGATCAAAACAGTAAAGACGGAAGTGGAGTTGTGATCAAGAAAACTACCAGAGAATCGCAGGGAAAACAGCACAACGAGTCTACCCATCACCAGATAAGTGAAAGCTATAGCATTTTCTTCTTTTCATCATATTTATATAGCTATATAAAACCTACGGTAAATAAAGGCCTTTTTAAACAGTTAATAGTTGCGGGTTGAACTGTGGGGACAGTTTTGAATTTTCTAATAATTTTCTTTCATAATTTTTTTTGTAAGTGTTACATGTCGGTCGTCTTTGGAAAAGAACAAGAGGAAAAATAAGAGAGGGGACAAAAGTTTAGAGGGTATTTTAATAGCGGAAGTTGGGTTCTTTTTTTTTGGTTTAGAGTTTTATTTAAAACGAGAGCATTTTATTTTTCCTTTTTTTTGTAAGATATATTGTATAATTTTCAGTTATTATTTTATGAGTAGGTTATTAGTTTATTTATTTCTTTTCTTTTTATGTTACGAAGAGAAGTTCGTAGAAGTTTGGTTTTTGTTATTTTCCTGTATTAAAATAAAGGTGTGTAATTTGTCAGGAAAACGATAGGCGTTTTTGTGCCAGTGCTCCCTCTCTTCCTTACAGGGGTGAAGTCAAGGAAGACTGTATTTAGAGGAAAAGTTGGAGGCGAAAAGAGGAAAATAGGAAGGAAGTACCTGTTTGTAATTTGTCGTTCTGATAGACTCTCGGAAGCCTCAAGGTAAGAGGAGTGCATTCCTTTTTATTATTTTTCTCCGGCCACTTGTGAAGATTTGGTGGAAAGCAGGAGACATTCATTTTCTCTCAACCATTATTGCGGGACGGCTGAGGGAGATTATATAATAGAGTGGAGTGAACAATATTTCAAGGTGACGCAGTAGCCGAGCGGGCTAGAGCGTTGGTTCGCCGCTCAGCGGTAGTGAAACACAGGTTCAATCCCCACTGTGATAGAAATAATTTTATCTTTTTTTTTTTTCGGGGAATTAATTCTTTTTTATTTTTATTTATTTTTTTTCCTTCTTAATTTACACAGAGCCCTTTACTTACTATTTATTCATTTATTTATTTATCTATTGATTTAGTCATTGTTTTAGTTGTATTAATTTCGTTTTTCATCTTCTGGGGTTTTGGGGGCTTCCGTCACTTTCCCCCTTTAGCCTACTTCCTTAAGTGACGTGGCGCCCAACTGTTTATCATCATTAATTATTATTATTTAATTAATTAATTATTATTAATTCCGATTTCCTTTTTTCCTACATTTACTTAGTTAGTATTGCTAGCGACCCACCCCCTTCTCCTTCTGAGCGTGGGCACCAATATAGGTAACAACTGGAAAAAAAGAAAAAACAGAAAGGGTACGATTTATTTCATAGAGAGGAAATAAAGAAAAAACAGAGAGAGTACGATTTATCTCATAAAGAGAAAGTAAAGAAAAAACAGAGAGAGTATAATTTATTTCATCAAGAGGAGATACAGAAGAAACAGAGAGAATATGACACAGCTCATTCAGAACAAAAAAGAAAAAAGAAAAGAGTATACAATGTTGTCCATAAAGTTGGCATAGCAAGGAAGCAGAAACAAAAAGACAGAATAAACAGTGAAAAGAAGACTGAAACACAAAGAAAGTACAATGAAAAGAAAAGAAACAAAGTCAGCAGTAGACAAAAACGTTATGATGAAAGAAATCGAGCTGTTATTAACTTAAAAAGAAATATTCGGTACTTTTTGACTCGGCAAAGCGTAAATAAGCCCTCAGTGTCATTCGCAAATTTATTGAAAAAACGGATACAGACTCGAAAAAAGATAAATAGGTTTCAAGGTGAATGCGCGTTAATAAACAGATTGTGTGCAAATTTAAAGCTAAATAGTAAAGTTAATAAACATTATATTGTCAAAAATAAAACTAAACGCACAGTGTTTTATTACCTGATAAAACATTCTAATCATTTAGTCGGAATCGCTCGATCATACTTAAGATTTCTAAATTATAAATTAAAAGCCGTTGTTGATGAGGCCGTTAATAAGTTCGAAATCAATAAAATTAAAACCCTAACTCCTAAAAATATCGTGAAAGTTTTTGGAGGTAAACAGAAACATACTGCCCATTCTGAACCTTATTTCTTCGAAAGTTCTTATAGCGCGATTCCTCCCGGTCATACATTACTTGCTAATAGCCAGAACGTTTTCGTGAACGGACACAATTTAAATAAGTACATTACTAAAGGTAATAATATTGTAGAATGGCCTTGCGGTATCACGTGTAAATTTTCAAAACGAAGTATGAGCACTATTTTAAATAAATTAATAGAATTTGTTCACGGTGCTATAATTACTGTGTCAATTAAAAAGCTTGCGAACAAATGTCGGTACAGACATCACGAAAAAAAAGGACACACCATACACTGCGCTTCACACAACAGTATATTCAAATGCAGTACACTTTTGCAAATTCTTTCAGAATTATCGGTACATTACACCGCGTTTAGGAACATTAAAAGACAGATTTACATCATACGTAATCTATTTTTCAAAATTAATCGTGTAAGTACAAGAATCAATAAAGCAAATAATTTCGAAACTATTTTACGGTCGGTTAATGATTTAAAAAAGTTTCTCGGAACACTTAAAATCGACACCAATAAATTTAAGAAGTACGTACCTTCTACTATTTGCGACACCAATGAAATAAATTTTCTGCATAAATATAAAAAAAACTTATCTTCCTTAAAACGTACGAGGGTCGTTTGAAAAGTCCGTGCAAAGTCAGAGAGATAGCACCACTGGCGCGTATCGAGGTTATGTTTAGTTAGTAGCATCTCTTGGAAGAACACACACCAAGTTTCAGCCAGATCGGTCTATTTCTTTGTGTTTGGCATTCGTTTGAATCGAGGAAGTCGAGTAATTTTCAAAAAATGGACGAAAAAGAATTTCGTGTGTTGATTAAACACTACTTTATGAAAGGCAAAACGCCTCAGGAGACTAAAGAGAAGCTTGATAAACATTATGGTGACTCTGCACCTTCGATTAGAACAGTTTATAACTGGTTTCAAAATTTTCGGAGTGGCCATATGGGCACAAGTGACGCTGAACGTTCTGGACGCCCTGTTGAGGTTACTACTCCAGAAATCATTGATAAAATCCATGATATGGTGATGGATTAAGATTAAGATTAAATTAGGGCGGCCTCAAGGCCTACGCCACTGCGACCCCTTTGGATCTATTGTGGCTCCCCGACTTTAGAGCTCACCCTCCAGACCCGTCCGTTTAATTAGACTCTTAATTCTGGAGAGTGACTCCTGGGTAAAGCTCTCAGGCCTTGGTTTTTCCTCCCCGAGAAGTAACATCCTTAGCCATACAAGCCCCTCGCACTGACACAACAAGTGCAGTGCAGTTTCCTCTTCTTCCTGGCAGAACCTACAAAGGCTGTCATCTGCCAGGCCCATGCGATGCATGTGTTTCCTGAGTCTGCAGTGGCCAGTTAATAAGCCTACAATTATCCTTATAGCCCCCCGGCCTTGACGGATAACTTCTGCAGTCAGCCTCGGCGAATAGCCTCTGATGAACTCCTTCGCCTGTCTCTGTCCAGTGGTGGCGAGCCACCACTCCTGAGACCTACTCTGCACCCACAAATTAATGGCCGCAGTCTTGATACACTTCGAAACCCCAAAACAGGGCTCCGGCCCAACGAAGTGTCCCGCAGAGCCTTCCCGGGCCAATAAATCTGCCACTTCGTTTCCTTTATATCCTGAATGACCAGGTACCCAAACCAGAAAGACCTTATTTTGGTCACTAATTTCCTTCAGGGCACCCAGACAGTCCCAGACCAGCCTTGAGTTGACCTGGTAGGAACTAATTGCCCGTAGAGCAGCTTGACTATCCGAGAAAATTACGACCTTGGAATTAATAATTCCTCGCCCTTTAATCTCGGTAGTGCAGAACCTAATTGCAGCTAGCTCAGCTTGAAAAACTGTAGCTAGCTTTCCTAGGCTAACCGAAAAGCTACATTTCGGCTTCACCCCGTACACTCCTGCTCCTACACCCTCTCCCATCTTGGAGCCATCCGTGTACCACATCGAGTCTCCCATAACTGGGGGTCCACGTCTCCAAGCCTCCCGGTCTCCAATACAGACTTTGAAAGGCTTGTCGAAGTTATATTTGGGAGTCATAAAATCTGAAGGCAGGCCCAAAATAGGGTCCGCCTCCAGCTCCTCTATAACTCTTGATACGCTCCTCCGTGCCTAATGGTAATAGGAGCTTGTCCTTTCATAAGCCTAGTGACAACGGCCCTTACAACGCCTTGAATATATATGTGCAATGGGGGTAAATTTAATAAAACCTCTAAGGCCGCAGTAGGGGAAGTCCTCATGGCACCAGTGACACTCAGGCAAGCCAGCCTTTGAATACCACATAGTGCCCGAACTCCACCCACCTGCAAGGTTTTCGCCCACCAAGCCACCGCCCCGTGTGACACCATGGGTCTAACTACACTTTTATAGATCCAGAGTGTCATTCTAGGGCTTAGTCCCCAACTTTTCCCACACAGCCTTTTACAGCAACCTAAGGAAACCTTAGCCTTGCGGGAAATCATATTAAAATGTGAATTCCATGTAAGCCTTTTATCGAAGATGACTCCCAGATACTTGGCCTCCATGGACAAGGGGATAGTAACTCCCTCCAAAATTGGTTGCTCCAGTCCACCCAGATTCTTCCTCCTTGTGAAAGGGACAACCTTAGTCTTCTGCGGATTGATGGAGAGACTCTCCTTTCTGCTCCACCTATCCACGATATTAAGCGCTCTCTGCATGCGCTCCGAAACCGTAGAAGCGAATCGTCCCTTAACAACCACTGCCAGGTCATCTGCAAAACCTAGGCAGTAGAAACTCTCCGCCGTCATTTTCACTAAGAGGTCATCGACCAGAATCGTCCACAGAAGGGGTGACAAAACCCCCACCTGCGGGCAACCCCGCGCCACCCTGACCTCCACCGAACAATCGTCTAATGTGGCCATAACAATGCGGCCTAATAAATTAGACTTAATCCACTGACAGATAGTTGGCGCCAAGCCTCTCCTTGACAGGGCATCTATCAGCGACATAGCCGAGACATTATTGAAGGCCCCTTGTATGTCTAAAAATGCGGCCATTGCGAATTCTTTGTCCTCTTGGGACTTTTGAAGTAGCCTATTAACATCATCCAAAGCAAGATCCACCGACTTGCCTGCCTGATAGGCATATTGACGATCACTAAGGGGTTGAATTCTTAGGATTTCGTCCCGAATATGTCTGTCTAAAAGCCTTTCCAATGTTTTGAGCAGGAAGGACGACAGACTAATCGGCCTGAATGACTGCGGTATTTGGTCCCCTAATCTCCCAACTTTAGGAAGAAAAACGACCTTCACCCTTTGCCATACTTCAGGAATGAACCTCCAAGCCAAACAGCCTCTGAGAATTCTACACAGGACCCTTCCCTCATTAGCACCTCCCCTGCCTTTTGTAAAAAGGCTGGATAAATTCCGTCCGGCCCCGGGGATTTAAAGGGCTGGAACCGCGCGATCGCCCACCGCAGCTTGTTTGGCTGAACGATGTGCGTCGCAATCTTCCAATCCGCCCTTGAAGGTCTTTTCGGTACCTCCGAGCAAACCTCCTCATAACCCGAGGCTGATAGTCGAGTGGACCCCGGAAAATGAGTACTCAAGAGTAATTCCAGGGTTTCCTCCATCGACTTAGTATAGGTTCCATCGTCCTTAGCCATGAAACCTATTCTGCCCGCAGTACCTTCTTTCGCCAAGACTCTATGAATTCTGGCGCATTCTGGGGCTTCTTTAATGTCCTCACAGAATGACCGCCAGGCGCTTCGCTTGGCCTTCCTTATCTCCTTGTTGTACTGCGTCAGAGCTTGTTTATACAAATCCCAGTCCTGGTTATATTTGGCCTTATTGAACAGCCTTCTCACCTCTTTTCTCCTCTTTTCGAGGTGACTATTCCACCAGACTGTTTTCGACCTTTGAGGTCTGATCTTTTCCGGGCAATTTTCCTGATAGGCCTCCAATATCGCCTCATTGATGTGGTCCACTGCCTGTTCGATGCTCTCCGTCCTTCTAACATCAACCTTAAAGCTTGTTAGAGACTCTGTGAGCGATTGGGTAAACCCCGCCCAGTGGGTTTCTCTAGGGCTTCGCAGCCTCTTGATAACCAGGGGCGGGACGCATATATCGAATCTGATATGCCTATGATCGGAACAAGACGGGTCATTCGATACATGCCAATTAACTACGGTATTTGACATGCAACGCGTGGCAAGAGTTAAGTCCAACACCCCCCTCCTAGTTGCAGTCACGAAAGTCGGGACTGATCCTATATTAGACACATGCAGCCCCTCACCAGAAATGAATTCTAAAAGTAACTTACCTCTGGCGTTGTCGTCGGTGCTCCCCCATGCAGTATTGTGTGCGTTGGCGTCACACCCCAGTATTAGCTGCAATCCCTCTCTCCGGCAGTGGGCAACAGTGTCGCCTAACAGAGTTGGGAGGCAGTCCTCATCACCGGGAAAATAAGCCGAGCAAACTACAAGTTTTCTTGGTCCTCCTTCGGTGTTGATATTGAGAAGAGCTGTAACAAAATCTCCAGAGCATAGCTCCGGTATTAGAGAACAGCCAATCCCATTCTTAAGCACTATACAGGCTCGGGGCCTATTAGCAGACTTGCTGTATAGTGTCTTCCCCAATTTGGGATTAAGACCCCGGACAAACCCCCCATGGTACCATGGCTCCTGCAGTAGGGCTAAATCTAGCCCCTCGCTGTCAAACCTCCTACACACCACGGCCGAAGCAGCCTTGGCGTGGTGAAGGTTTGCCTTCAGCACCATGTTAAGCGTCCGGGGGGGGCAGGGCGACGTCCTGTGTTCCCGCGACTCCCCCCCGTGTCTCGGCGGATCCTGACTCTTGCCCCAGGCCTACCTCCAACCGCTTCAGCACTAAATCGTCCTCCATCCTGCTACCCTGCTCATCGGGGATAAATACTATTGCGGTTTCAGGCCTTGGAATATCATCCCCTAGCAGCGGCAGCAGCTTGGCTCCCTCCCAGGGTCTAAGCTTTGGGATAATGTCCCTAAGCCACTCTGCACTGAATTGATCAGCACAGGTGGCCAAAACAAACCCTGGCCTATACATGCATTTGGCTAATCTAACCTGCATGCTCCCTTTTGGGATTTGATCGTATTCTTTCAGCACGGCCTGCTGGATGGCGGTGAGCCTTTCCGGAGCCAGCTGAGCTTCAGGGTACCCCTCCTGTACAATGGCAACTTTGACAAAGGAGAGGGCCTCGCTGTAGGATTTCTCCCCAGCCCTAGCCTTAGCCTTCTTTGCCGGCTGCCATTGTTGTGGAGATTCCCCCTCTGACCTGGGTCTTTTAGCTGCCTTAGAGGTTTGCTGGGCCCAGCGATTAAAATTATCCCGGATTACCTGCCTCTTGGCTTGCACGTAATCCCGGCCCTCTCTAGTAAGGGCCATGACCCTCTTCTTTGAGCTACCCGAGATACGTGCCGCAAGCACTTCTGCATCCGACATGTTCTCTATCGCCTCTAGGGAGTCTGCCCTAAAACTAGATCGTTGTCCACCTCCCGCCTCTAGGGCCTCAGGTGTCTTAGGTTTAACCATACCGGCCATTTTGGTTGGAGGATTACCCATCCCCTTCCTTTGGCCTTTGCAGGGTTTTATTTCCCCGCTTATACCTGCCATGGCCACATTTTTACGGCCTTTGGCTGTTATTGTGTTGGGATCGGCCTTAGAGGTCGTGGGGTTTTTACCTCCACCCCCCTGGCCTATTACAGACTGTTGTTTCCGACTGTTTTGTCGTCGTGTCTGTTGTTGTTGTGACTGCTGTTGTTGTGACTGTTGTTGTGCCTGTTGTATCTGTTGTTGCTGTTGTTGTTTTTCCCCGCCCGTATTTTTGTTTTTTGTTTCCTTGTCCATTTTGGTCCCACGAGTAGCTAGGGAATTAAAGAGTCCGCCCGGCCAGAGCCCCGCTTGGTCGGGTAAGGCTACCTACTACCGGGGGGTCGCCTGGTACCCCGGAGGATCCGTTCTTGGCACAAAAACCCCTGTGCCATCCATCCCTTAGCACGGAGTCCCACACCTTGGATTGGGGGGTGTTTTCCAGAGCTGCCCCCGGGGACACTACCCTGGTGACGAGTGACTTCCCCCCTAAGCCACCCGGGATTTTTATCGACATCCATGTCTAGATCCGCCGAGTTTAGTTATCCAGAAGGCCACCTCTTGCAGGATGTAGTATAACTTAATGCTACGCTCGGACGGTCTTGGTGAATAGAAGGTGAAGCCTTAACTATTCACCCTGGCGGAATGGAAGCCCGAAGACTTCCCCCCTTGGCCCCATGGGGATGGATGACAGAAGAGCGAAGGTGCGTGAGATTGCTAGTGCTGTGGGCATCTCGAATGAACGGGTACATAATATTTTCCATCAACATTTGGACTTGACAAAGCTATCCTCAAGATGGGTGCCGCGATTGCTCACGCTTGACCAAAAACGAAATCGTGTGAAGTGTTGCAAGGACGGTTTGCAGCTGTTCCAGAAGAATCCGCATGACTTTAAGCGTCGTTTCGTCACTGTGGATGAAACATGGATACATCATTACACTCCTGAGACCAAAGAACAATCTAAACAATGGGTTACCAAGGGGGAATCTGCGCCAAAAAAGGCGAAGACCGTTCCTTCGGCCGGAAAGATTATGGCGACTGTCTTTTGGGATTCGCAAGAAATAATCCTCATCGACTATCTGGAAAAGGGTAATACTATTACAGGTGCATATTATTCATCGTTATTGGACCGTTTGAAAACCGAGCTGCAAGAAAAACGCCCACGATTGGCCCACAAAAAAGTCCTTTTCCATCTCAACAACGCACCAGCTCACACCTCAGCAGTTGTGGTCGCAAAATTAATGGAAATAGGTTTCCAACTCGTTTCACATCCCCCCTATTCTCCAGACTTGGCTCCTTCGGACTACTATTTGTTCCCCAATATGAAGAAATGGCTGGCGGGAAAAAGATTTTATTCAAACGAGGAGGTGATTGCAGAAACGAATGGCTATTTTTCAGACTTGGACAAATCCTATTATTCGGAAGGGATCAACAAACTAGAGCAGCGTTGGACGCAGTGTATAAGCCTAAAAGGAGACTATGTTGAAAAATAAAAAAGGTTTACCCCCAAAAATTAAGTAGTTTTTATTTTTGAACGGACTTTTCAAACGACCCTCGTACATCTCTTCTTTTCCGGAGACTTTTTGCGCGTGTTGCAATGTGTTAATTTATGACGAGGATTTAAAAGATTTCATAAATTTTAAGAAAAACAATAACAAATCATGGCAATCTATAATTCTTTATATTAATAAAAACTATGATAATATTCGCCGACGTGGTCTTAAAATTTGTACATACTGTGCTCGAAAATTGAATCAAAATTGTATTCCCGGACGCGCCGCGTATAACTGTTTAGAAGTAGATCCTGTGCCTTATTCGAAACAATGCTGACCCAATTAGTTAAATCGTTCCAATGTGTAATTCGTCTCCAGCCGAAAAAAGGGAAAATTGCGGTCAGTGAAAAACTTAAAGGGTTAAAGGGTCGCGTCACTTATTTACCCCTCCCTTTGCAGAAAAACGTGGACCTACTTCCGAACGAACTGCCCCAAAATCATGAAGTGGTTGTACTGGTTAATGGCGTACCTACACAAAATCCAGTCATATGGCGAGATTTAGTGAGCACGAATAAAATTTACAAAGCGATTTCCGCGTTAAAAGAAATTAACCCGTTATAAGCGAATTTAAATCTAAATGTAAAATTGTTACCGAATATTAACGAAAATATAGGTAATAAATATACTTTTAAGGATGTTTCCGGGGCATCCATAAAAAAAGTAGATAGTACAACTTTTTATAAAACCGGATTTTATACTTTTCACTCCCTTCATCCGATAAATATGAGCGCGGTTGAATCGAGCGAAATCGAATCGTATCAAATGCAGCAAATGAAGGGTGAGTACGTGTCGGTTTTTGATAAAAATTTAGATTATTTAACATTTCCGCATTTATTTCCTAAAGGCAGGTTCGGAAAATTTGACATAAATAGAAATATTCCTCTGTCGGACGCTGAGTATCGTAAAACGCGAATATTGAATAAAGACGGGCGATTTCGGCGGGATCCTTGTTATTTATTTCATTTGTTAAATGACAGTGAATTTAAATACCTAGGCGGGGCGATTGCTCACTTGTTAAACGTTCGCGCGTACAAACCGTACACTGTAAATGATATTTTAACTAAAGTTACCGTAAACGATGAACAGTTGGAACAGCATTTAATCAATTTATTTAGTTCGTTACGGGGTACTAAAGAATATTGGCAACGTCGTCGCCAAGAACTCAATGCAATGACACGCGATTTTGGGGCGCCGACTTTTTTTGTAACTTTGTCATGTGCAGAATATGATCATTCCGAATTATTACAGTATATTGTCAAAATTAATAAAGATGTTCCAAACGTGGAGAAAATGTCCGCCGGGGAGTTATGTGCGTTAGATCCGACTAGCGCATGTAGATATTATCACCGTCTCATCCGAAATATGTTCAAGTTCCTAATTAACGATAAAATAAACCCGGTATTAGGTTTCGTGGAGCATTATTTTTGGCGCGTAGAATATCAAGAAAGGGGGGCGCCGCATTACCACATGTTATTGTGGATTCGGGATAGTCCGGAAATTAATAACGATTGCTTTAGAAAGGTTGCTGATTTTATTAACACTTATATTTGTGCTCGGTTATCGGATCTTTTAGAGTCACCTGTCTTACACTCGTTTGTCCGCAAATATCAATTGCATAAGTGTAACTCGTATTGCCAGCGAAAATATCGTGTTAAACAAAAAATTTATACCAGATGTCGGTTTGGATTTCCGCGTAAAGTTACTGACGAATTAATAATTAATGACATAATTTCTACAATCGCGTCTAGAGTTAAAGGTTTCGGTCCGAAACGTGTTTACGACTTGCCTAGACTGAGCAGTGAGGTTCGCATTAATGACTACAACCCTGTCCTTCTATTAGCTTCCGGCGGGTTTAACGTTGACGTGCAATTCGTTAAAGACGGAGATTTGAGATTAGTCATTTACGTAACTAGTTATATTTCTAAAAATGAAAAAACGGAATTAGAAGATTTGTGGGGTGATATATGTAAAGAATCTAATAGAAAAGCGTTGTGGAGTTTAGGATTAAAAAAATTAACGCATCGTCAGATCGGGTTATACGAAACAGTGGATCGGTTACTCGGGCATCATTTGTACGGTAAATCGGAAGATATGAGATATGTCAGCACCACGTTTCGCGAGAATAGAAAACGATGTTTAAAACCGTATAACCAACTACAAAATATGCCGGCTAATTCCACGGAAGTATATTTGAAGTCATGGCTGAACGACTGTTATCCGAATCGACCCGACAATCTAGAAACTTTAAACTTGTACGATTTCTGTCGTTATCACGATCTTTCCCCCGATCAATTAGAAGCCGAAAACCGAATAAAATTAAAAAATAATGTTATTTTAAGAAAGCGCGGCAAACCTTACGTGGAGTTGACCTTTAGCATTTGATGCGAAAAGTTGTGCTTATCTGCTCTCTCTAGAAAATTGCAAATTTTGTTGATTTTTATTAGCTATTTCCACAAATTTTTAATACGGAAATTTATTTTTTGAGCTTCTTAAAGTTTGTGTTGGTTAAACTCAGTGAAAAGTGCAAGAAAAAAGCTTAATTTACTGATAAGTTAGTGAAAGTTTGATTCCTATTACCAACTAATATGGCCGCTGCTGGTAGCAAAGGTGCTTGTACACAAGTGAATACTTCAGGAGGAGAGTTTAGCTCAAACAAGGGTGAAGTAACTGATCCTACCAGTATTATATTATCTAAATTAGAGGCTCTTTTATTAGATCTGAAATCTGTAAAAGATAAACTCAATAAACTTGAAAACGATAATGAAAATACTAGTAAAAATGAGGCCTCGTTTGATAAAAATATAAAAGAAGTCTTATTGCACTTAAAACACAATGTATCAAAAAATCATGAAGACATTACTAAACTAAAAATAGAAAATACTAAGTTAAAACAAGAAGTTCAGGATTTAAAATCACAAGTGGCTAATCTAAAACAAACTCATCAATCAAACTCTCTGAGAATAACCAATATTGCAGTGGTAGAAAATGAAAATCTAAAGACAGTATTTGATAAAAATCTCTCTTCATATCAGTTTCACATTCGATGTAAATTTTATAGAAATATACAGATTAAAGCCAAGAAATCAAACTACACCTCCTATTATAGTAAAATTTTTGAAAATGGAGGATAAAATAAACTTTATGCAGTGTTTGAGAGTTAAAAAATATGATATTCCATCTAGTATTATCTCTAATTGTACACCAATTGTACCTATCTACATCTCTGAAAACATGACGTCAAGCTATGCTAATCTGTTCTATCAAGCAAGAAAACTAAAAAAGGAAAAGTTAATAAACTCAGTTTGGTTTGCAAATAACAAGATCTTTCTTAAAATAACTGAGAACTCTAAAGCTTTGGCGATAAACGATATACAAGAATTGGAGAACATACTTAATAAAGAGGGGATATCTGTGTCTCAACCGTCTACTCTCTGTGTTTACTTACTCTATTTACCAATACCAAATCTAAAATAACTAATAAAAAAAATGAAACTCTATTCATTCAAAGAAACGAAACAAACACAAATATTTTAAATGCTATACTGGACACATCGTATTTTAATTTTGATTTTGATCAAGACATAAATATACTCAATGAACAATTTTATGATGTGTACACTTCGCATTTAAAAGAAGCAGGAATGATAAAGCAAAAGAGAAGCAAAACAAATAATTATTGTAGTAAGCCATGGTTTGATTCTGGCTGTTACAAGACAAAAAAAAAACTGTAACTAGTTTGTACAAATGTTGTCGTCGGAATTTATTCGATGAGGCCTCTTTAAAGAATTACTTATCTGCAAAAAAATCATACAAAAGTTTAATCTCTAAACGCAAAAAAGAGTATTTTGATAAGATATTAATAAAAATAGGAAATACAAAAAGCTCTAAAGAATTTTGGTCAAATATTAAAAAGTTTCAAAGGAAACCACAAACGAAAAATACAATTTCACTGAAAGATTGGGCAAACTTTTATAAAAACTTGATGCCTGAAAAGCTATCCGTTAAAGTAGAATTTCCCCACTATTATACTCTAGAGTTGGATTCCGACATTACTGTTGAGGAGCTTCAATACGCTATAAATTCTGCCAAGAACAATAAAGCAACTGGTTTAGATTTTGTTCCAAATGAATATTTTAAGAAAATGAACAACTATTGGACATCAAATGTTCTGCGGTTGTTAAATAAAATTTGGCAAGAAGAAACTATCCCCCCAAGTTGGTCACGGATCAAACTATTTATGTTACATAAAAAAAATTCAACTTCTGATCCAAAAAATTACAGAGGTATCTCTATTTTAAACAGTACCTTAAGTACATTTAATAAAGTATTATACAATCGACTGACGAATTGGGTTGAAAATAAAAAACTGATTCCGGATACTCAAATGGGATTTCGAAAGGGTAGGAGCTGCTGTGACTGCATTTTTACGCTGATTTCCGCCGTGAATATTGCACTAAGACAGAAGAAGAATAAAGTTATAGCTATATTTATCGATTTTAGGAGAGCTTTCGACTCCGTAAATCATGAAAAGCTCTGGTATAAGCTTTATAGTTTGGGGATTGGGGGAAAAATGCTACGACTCTTAATTGAGTTATATCAATCAGCAACCTATGTCATATCTGACGGCTCTACGATGTATGATATCCCGATCTCGGAGGGGGTCCTCCAAGGAGATACACTGAGCCCGCTGTTGTTTTCCTTGTTTTTGGCAGATCTGCAGGATTTCTTCTCTTCCAGGAATGTGGAGGGCATTTCAGTCGGTAATTCTAGAGAACTATCTCACTTGCTTTATGCGGACGATCTGGTAATCCTAGCTAGAAGCTGGATAGATGCACGGCGTAAGCTGGATGTTCTTCAGGAATATTGTAAAGAAAATTGCCTTACAGTCAATACGGATAAAACTGTGGTAATTCCGTTTTGTAAAGGTGGCCGACCGGGTAAAAGATTGCAATTGACCTATGGAGATGTACCGCTTCAAGTAGTGAATACCTTTACGTATCTGGGGGTTCCAGTGTCGTCCTCTGCAAAGTTTTGGCAAGCAAGCAAACACTTCTTAGCCAAGGGTAAAATAGCCAATTCAGTAGTGAAGAATACTCTCATTAAAAGTAAATCTGACAGTTGGGCTACAAAGATTAAACTGTTTGCAGCTACTTCTGAGGCAACTATTCTGTATGCTTCCGAGGTATGGGCTCCATCTTATGCGGATATGGTCGAAAGGGCGCAGTTATCTTTCATTAAGTCAGTTCTCCAGCTCCCTAGAAACTCGCCAAACTATTTTGTCAGACTTGAAACCGGACAAGTTGTTACGATGTAACAGCTTTTCCAAACGAAACCAATTTTGAGGGTATGATTGTAATTATTCCTAGATTTTGTTCAGGTCAGTTAGTTAGAATTAGGTAAAATCGGGGATTAAGAAAATAAATCTAGGAAATTTAATTAAGAGAAATGAAGAAAGTGGATAAAATTATACTTGAAGAGCACATGGCTGTGTGAAGAGGGCAGCGGGGGGGGGGGGAAACGACGCGAGCAACATATGGGAGATAGAGACTGATGGGATTTTTTGAGAAAGAATTAATTACGAGTGGAAAATTGGTTGTTGTACCGAGCTGGTTGGAGCCAAAACAAATTGGAGTGAAAAGAAATCACCTTGGCGGGATTTGCCTCTGGGAGAGGATTCATTGAGCGGAGGACCTCTACTTCCCAAAGGGCGGCAGGAAGGAATAGTACCTGACTGGTGGCGAGCTTCCCATAAGAAGACCAGGAAAGAAGGGTAGATTGGAGCAAAACCAGGCCTGGGATTGACTGTAAGTGTAGGCAATGTAATAAGAGTGACTAGTTTTCTCATTCTATTGAGGACAATTATTTCATTACCTAGTAATCAAGTTTTGTATTTTTCAGTATTAAGCAGGGTTTATGATACTGTATTTTGCTGTAAAAAGACCTTTTTTTGTTGTGATCAATAATAATATTTTCATAACCCTGAATCTTTATTTAAACCCCTAGCAACATCTCACATGGACAATAAATTTAATTATTTAATGAAGTAGTGATCTGGTTAGAGTAACGGCCAGCAGGGGCGCACTACACAGATTTGCTAACGGAGAAGCTGTTACTAGGTAACTAGTTTCTATTATAAATTTATTTTTATTTTATTTTTTTTCCCTTATTATCCGAGTATTGTTTTAACTTTAATTCTAATCACTAGTATTGTTATTTGTTTATTATTATTCAGCATATTGCCTCTTCCTTGTTTTCTCATTTCTCCTTACCCCCCCGTCTCCACTGAGCTTACCTTCTCCAGCGGTGTTTGTGTTTGTAGAGGGTGGCGTAACAAAGTTCATCTTAAATACAAAATTTTTAAAAGAATGTTGAATTGGTGGCTTAAATTATTAAATATGGAAACAATCGATCTTCCAAAACTTTGCTATATGAGACAAAGGGAACTATTGGACATAATGGATATGCCCTACAACTGGTGCCAACAGCTGCGATACTATCTAGTTATGCTGGGTGCCGAGGACATTTGGGTATCACAGGATGTGAAAATAATCAGTGACAATCACAAAAACTTGTTGGAGAGAATGGAGAATCACCTAATCAGTAAAGATGTGGATGCCGCAATTTCCAGCTCTTTTAACACACTCTATAGAACTTATAGTTTGCTAGGTGGTTGTGAAAGCTATTTAAAAGCGAAGCTCCACATAAATAAATTAAGAATTATTTCTCAATTACGTCTCTCAGGAAAGTTTACAAACCATTTAAATTATCAAAATTACTCTGCCAAATTCTGCCTTGATTCTGTTTGTCCACTATGTAACCATGATTTAGATAACATTTCACATCTACTCCTAATATGTCCGGTACTCAATCAATATAGAAACAAGTTCATCACTCAGTATTTCTCACACCACCCTGGTAGTGATAATAGTAATAAAATTTCAGATCTATTGACTATAGATGATCGAGATAATGAAAAAGTCAATAATATTTTTCTATTTGTCACTAATTGTCTCAAATTTAGAAAAATAGTGCTACAATGAAACTTCCTTGCTCACCTTAACTTAGCAATGTAGCAATAATAAGAAAACACAATTAAAAGAAGCCATGTTAGCAACTTCCCTATTGTATCAATTGTTATTTTATTGTTATTTTATTTTAAGTAGATTACCTTCTTTATTGCAGAGAACTATTCAGTTGTGTTTCTTATTTTCATTTTTTATTTTATGATTTATTTTTTCTATATCTTGTTCTGATTTTATTTTGTTTTATTTTTTACTTATGCTCAAAAAATTATTCTCCTCAGTTAATTTAAATAATACTTGATATCTTATTTCTTTACTAATATTTAATTAATTATTGTAATAAAGTATTATAATTTTTGTATTTATAAATTTGTAAGGTCAACCCTTGCTATAAGATCTGTATCTCTTTAAGCAATAAAGATTCATTCATTCATTCATTCATCCTTACGTGGTTCAACACCCCATTTACAAAACGTTAAATACAGAAGAAGACTGCAATAAGTATTATCATTCCCTTTTACTTCTTTTTAAACCGTGGCGATGTTGGAAGTTTGCGCGGCAATGTACACTACCATTGATGATCGCGATAGTAAATTTAATTTAAACGAAGATCAGAGCCGGATTTTTAATAAAATATCTAAAACACTTATCGACCACAGTCAAAAAAAATGCAATCGTCAAATTAAATTATTCGTTTCTGGTGTAGGCGGTACGGGTAAATCGTACCTCTTAAAAGCGTTAAAAGTTTGGATTAATAATACATTTCCGCCTAAGAAAGACACTGTTTCAGTGGCTATAACGGCTCCGACCGGCCTGGCTGCATATAATGTAAATGGCGTCACCATTTACCGGCTTTTATCGCTCCCGGTTGAGCACCAACAAACCGCTGAATATAATAAATTAAACGTCGAAAGCTGTCGGGCGATTAGGTACGTTCTTGAAGACATGAAATTGTTGATAATAGATGAAATTAGTTTAGTTTCGAGTCTCGTTTTCGCTTATATTCATCTTCGGTTGACGGAAATTGCCAAAAATAATGAACCTTTCGTTAATTTTAATATTTTACTTTTCGGTGATTTGTTACAATTGCAGCCAGTTAAAGGTAATCAAGTTTTTCAACAATTAACTCGAATCGAATGCAAATCCAAACTCGGGTCTATCGGTTCTGCTGATCTTTGGTCGATGTTAGAATACGACGAAAAAAATTAACGTGAGACAGGAAAATGATAAAAGCGGTTTCGTAAACACTTTGCTCAATATTCGGTCAGGTATTATCTGCGCAGAAGACATCGCACTATTAAACTCGCGTGTTTTGCCAAAAAATGAATTACATAATGTAATTGAAAATTATAAAGAATTACTCGATTCCGGTAAAAATCCGATATGTCTCTTCGTGACTAAAGCTCAGTGCACATCTTTTAATAAACTTTATTCAGATAAATTCGCGAAAGAAATAGTCACAATAGATAGTATCGATGAAATTGATTATAATTTTAAACTCACGAATAAAAAAATAAAAGATTTGAACTTTTTAATTAATAAAATTTCGGAAGACGTCTCCCGCACTGCTAATTTGTCTAAAACAATAAATTTATTTGTTGGCGCTAAAGTAATGATTAAAAGAAATATCGATATTGCTAACGGAATTGTAAACGGAACGATAGGTACAGTAGACGGTTTGTTTATAAAGGAAACGAGGTAGATTCTTTAATAATTCTCGTTAATAACAAACCCTTTTCTTTAGAAAGGGTAAAAGCGCGATTTCTGTTGTTAAAAAATATTTACGTGCATAGGAAACAATTTCCGGTGACTCTTTCGTACGCGGTAACCATCCACAAATCTCAAGGCTTAACCTTGGATTGTTTGTTCACGAGTTTAGGAAAAGAACTGTTTGCACCGGGCATGCACTATGTAGCTCTCTCGCGGGACACTAATTTAACCGGTTTGTATTTAATTGATTTCGATTCGTCAAAAATAAAAGTAGATACGGACGCGATAAGTGAATACCGTCGTTTAAATAAAATGATCCAATCACCATGTTTGCAAACTGCGAATAATAATATCTGCGTTTCCCCCACCATGAAGTTAACAAAGAAAGAATCCCTTCTCCAATCAAATGTTAATCGCGAACTTTTTGCTAAAACGGAAATACGAGTATTTGGCTTACCAAATTCTGATGGCGTTTCGTGTTACGCGAATGTTGTTGCACAGGGTTTGATTAATATAGATTCCGTTAAATTTAACCTAACGAATAACCTCGTCAATAATATAAACCCAACTTTCCCGGATCCAAAAACTCGCGATAACTACCAAAAAGTGAGTGTAACATGCGAATTATTTAATATTTTAAAATCCGGAATAACTCGTGGAACCAAAAAATCTAATACCAAAAGACTCCGCGAATTAATTGCTCTCGGTAACGACATAAACTTCAACGCTAATATTCAGCAAGACGCGCAAGAATTTCTATCGTTCGTAATAAATGCTTTAAAAACAGAAAATAACATTCCGAGCAAGTTATTTGATTGTACAGTTAAATTCGTTAGAAAATGTTTTAATTGTAATAATTATTGGGATGACGTTTCCTTTAATCCTGAAGTAATGAACTTTCTAGAATTCGGGGTTGTCCAAAATAACGAGCCGGTTAGTTTTCAAACGTTATTGGACTATAAATTATCGGATATAACTTGTTCAGAATGCGAGGAAAATAACATTTATATTAAAAGTAAATTAAATTCGGTATCGGATTATCTAATTGTAATTTTAAGAGAGATCATATTCAGAGATGTCTATGAAGTTTAAAAATTGTTCGTCATAGGACTATGAAACTGTAATTAAAACTGTCCAAAAGGTACAAAAATCTCTTTAACAAAAACTTACAGTTTAAAATGTTAAGGATAAGGGTTGATTAAACGACAAAAGGTACACAAATCAGCAAGTACCCATCATTTCATTCCTATTACAGCTCGTAATAATTTGAGCAATTTAGAAACGTTTTGAACAAATTTATGTTTTCTCTTACTATTAGGTTTTCTGATAACATTCCCTTGTGAACAGAGTCTTCATGCATCCTTGCACACGATATTAAAAAAAGAATCCATTGTACTTTTGCAACAATTGATATCATTTAAGTAAAATTTTACTGCATTAAGTTTTCATTAATATTTTTTACATTTTATTTCATGTCTCAGACCCTTATGCTGGCCAAATTTTATCAATAAAATATTTTTGCTCAGTGAAGTAGCACCCATTTAATTTAAATTGTTTGTAGTAGGAGTTATTGAATGCTTAAAGCAAAGGTTTTTCATGAGACCCTGATCTATTAAACAATTGAAAAATTCATCACGATTTTAAGAAAATTCACCATCACCAACATACATTGACAAAATCATTATTATTATTACTTTTACATTAGATTCAAGTACAATTTAGTATTGTGTTTACTGTGATTGTGTTCTCATGTGTATGTACTTTGTACTGCTCCTCTGTGTGCCGTTGTTTAACTAACTCTATTTTATAACTTTAATTTTATATATTATATGGTTTTCGTTTTTAATTGTGATTCTTTTTTTTTTTTGTTATTACTGGTGTTACTAAGAGGGTTTAATGCCACTCTGTGGCTTTCCCACTTCTACCATGTCGGAAAAATCGATAGATTTGACCGAAATTCAGAGTCTGGGAAATAAAAAACGTAAATCCGATAACAGTGCTTTTGAAGTCACGATTAATACTTTAAATAGTTATGAACCTTTATCTGACATGGAGAGCATGGATGACGACGAACCCCCACCACCTGCTGGTGTGAAACCGAAGTCGTCTATGGAAAAGCAAGTAAAAATGCCTCCTATAGTAGTATATAGCTACCTTGAAAATCATTCCAAGGCACTGAAAACTCTAAGATCCGCGTGTAAACAAGATTTTGATGTAAAATGTCGAGGTAACCGTCTGATATTTCTAGCTAAATGTAAAGAAGATTATAATAAAATCATAGCTGATGTGACATCAGCTAAGCTCGAATATCACACTTATACGCCTGCTGATGAAATTAACCGCACATTAGTGTTAAGATACGTGCCGCCAAATGTTACCTGCGAAGAGATTGAAGACGACTTAAAAGAAAAACACATAGTCCCTATTAAAATAACTCAAATGACGAAGAAAGAGATGTCTGGTCGAATAATTAAGTACCCGCTTTTCTTAGTAACATTTGATAAGTCAGTAAATGTCAAAGACGTTGTGGCCACAAACAGATTGTGTGGTTGTATTGTAAACTGGGAGCGATACAAAAATTTTTCTGGAATCACGCAGTGTTACAAATGTCAAGCATTTAATCATATAGCTAAAAATTGTTATCGTAAGCCTAAATGCCTTAAATGTGCCGGCTCTCATACTACAGATAGCTGCACCTCTGCACCTGATAAATCTCCAGTATGTGCGAACTGTGGTGGTGGTCACCCAGCTAATCATGAAAGTTGCCTCGTGCTGCAAAAATATAAAAAAGCTCGACAAAGTGCAGCTAACGAACTTAAGTTGCCTGCTAAGCCTGTATTTAAATTGAATTCTAACGAATTTCCCTCTCTGCCAAAATCAAACATATATAACGCTGCTGCACCAACTAACTCAGCTTGGCGCTCCACGGCCAACCCTTCTACCGCACATCCTCAAAAGGCTTCCTCTTCTGCATGGAACTGTAGTTCTTCAGATAATAGTGCTGATTTTTCATGGATTAACTTAGTGCATGAAATTAAGTCATTTCTTTCTTCTTTCAATATAGGTAACATTTTTTTACTATTAAAACAATGTATAGAGAGGTTGAGGCAAGCTCCTGATGCATTAAGTAAAATTAGTATAATTGCTGATTGTATTTTTAGTTTAATATGATCTCAAGAACTAAAATAATGAGTTGGAACTGTAGGTCCATTATTAATAAATCACTCGAGCTGTCTCAATATGTTCAAAAGTATAATATCGATGTTATAATCCTTAATGAAACCTTACTTAAAAGTAAGCATAAATTAAAATCTAGCGGCTATGCCACTTATAGAAACGACTCTGGTAGAGGAGTAGCTTTGCTTGTCAAAAATAATATCACACACTTTCCTATTCTCTTGCCTCAGCTTAAAACTTTAGTCGCAGTTGGTATTGTAATGGCTATTGGAAACATCGAGGTGTTAGTTTTAGCGGCCTATCTTTCTCCTTCAGTCAAATTAGACATCAGAGATTTGCAACTATTACTTGATTTACATAAGCATGTTATCTTAGCTGGTGACCTGAACTGTAAGCATGTAGCATGGAATTGTTTCTGTAGTAATAGAAATGGTAAAGTATTGCTTGATTACTGTTTTAATCACAGTATTGCTATTGTTGCTCCTGATAAGCCTACCTATTACCCTGATCGTACAAATGCCCGCCCCAGTGTGCTTGATCTGGCTTTGACTAAAAATTTGCATTATAATATTACACCTCGTACTTACACCGTCCTTTCTTCTGACCACAACCCGGTTATATTCTGTGTTAGCGGCTCTCTCAGAACTCAGCAAAAAGTGCATGTATTTAATTATAAGGCTGCCGATTGGAAAAAATTCAGGTCTCTGGTAGATGAAAAAATAGTTATTAATCCGCCCATATCTAGTACAAACGATATTGATACTCTAGTCGTGAATTTACAAGATATTCTGATGAATGCTGCTTTCCAATCTATTCCAATGTGTAACTCTACCACCACTTATTCAGAGCTACCCCCTGTAATTTCGCTCCTAATCAAAGTAAAAAACTTAGTCAAAAAAGCTTACTCAAGGCACCGTCTCCTCTGGATGAAAAGAGTTTTTAATAAATTAGCTAGCTTGGTGTCTAAACTTTTACAGTTGCATAGAAATTCCTCGTGGAGCAATCTGCTCTCCAAACTATCCCCACACGACAATAAGTTGTACAGAATTGTCAAAGGCATACGTCATAACTCTGTGAATGTTCCTCCTCTCTCCTTGAATAGTCATCCACCAAACAACAGACAGTTGAGTAGTCTAAATAATTATGCTTACAGTCCCCAACACAAAGCTGCCACATTGGCGGACCACTTCGCTAAAGTTCATTCCATGAACACTGACTTAGGTGTCCCTTCGTTCACGCGGCACGTAATTTCCGCTGTCAGAAAATTTATTACCCCTTGTATCAAGCATGAGGATTGTAAACTTACTTCACCAAAGGAGCTCAAGAGAATAATTTTTCATCAAAAAAATCGCGAGTCCCCAGGTTTGGACGGTATTAACTCTCGTATAATGAAAAACTTATCTAGGAAAAGCTTAATACACATAACTAAATTAATAAATTATATGTTGATGTTTGGCTATTTTCCACAAACCTGGAAAACCGCCAAAATTATTGTAGTTCCCAAAGCGGGTAAAGATGCTACTCTTCCCAGTAGATATCGTCCTATTGAGCGTGTTGTTTTGAAAAGACTTAGTTCATTTATTGAGAATAATAATATTCTGTCCCCTGATCAGTTCGGTTTTAGGGCGGGACACTCTACAACTGCACAACTTGCCAGAGTTATTGACGAAATATAGCACAATTTTAATCTAAATAAGCACACCGGGATGGCACTGATCGATGTGGAAAAAGCTTTTGACTGCGTATGGCATAATGGTCTAATATATAAGTTAATACAGTACAACTTTCCGAAGTACTTAGTCCACTTTGTTAACAGTTACTTAACACACCGTCAATTTTGTGTTACAGTTGGTAACGCTACTTCTGGCTTTAGAAAAATTGCGGATGGTGTACCCCAAGGCTCAGTCCTTGGTCCCACACTTTTTAACATTTTCATAAATGACATAACAAAACTTAAATTTAGACCAAAATGCTCGTTATACGCTGACGACACTGCACTTTTTCTGTCGTCTTTTAGAGTGGATACAATAGCCAGGCATCTTTCTATTGCACTTGGAAAAAGTTTTAAATATTTTAATAAGTGGAGAATAAAACCCAATGAAGTGAAAACTGAAATAATTTTGTTTACACGTAGGAGGCCCCAAGTCATAAATTTTGTAAAAGTTAATGGTGTTGATCTCCCTTGGAAAAGAGAGGTCAGGTACCTTGGTGTTGTGTTGGACTCAAAGCTGACGTTTACAAAACACATCAATTCAATTTGCAACAAATCGCTTGGTATTTTGTGTAGCTTATTTCCTCTGTTCAATAAAACTTCAAACTTGAATTTTGTAAATAAAAAGTTAATTTACTACCTGTATATTCGGTCTGTATTGCTATATGCGGCCCCAGTCTGGTCTAATACTTGCCCCACAAACTATAAAAAATTACAACGCGTGCAGAATAAATGTTTGAGATTGATTGGGTCCTACCCTCGCTGGACACCAATCGACTACATGCATGCCACACTTGATGTGGCCAGTGTCTCTACGCAGGTGTACCTTCTTTCAGAAAAATTTGTCAGCTTGTGTGAAGCCAGCACACACTTGTATGTATCCAATATAGTTAATTACGATCTAACATCTCTTGCATACAAAAAATACAAACATAAGAGACTAAAACATATTTTGTTTTAGTACTGTTTATTTGTAGTTAAGGTTTTTTTTTCTTCTTTTTTCCTTAGTATTTAATATTAATTTTTCTTACTTTGTGTTATTTTAAGCTCTGTTGAGTGTATATAGGCACTATCGCCTGAAACTTCTTTATTTCTGTAAATATGTACATTTTATAATTTGATTTGATTTGAAAAATATAAATATATATAAAAAAAAAAAAAAAAAAAAGTACAATTTAGGAACATCTTTACATTGTCGGTTAAACTTCATTCTTTGATTAAACAGATGGGCACAATACTTTACCAAATGGTCAAATATTAATTAAAAAATAAGAGTTAATTAATTATACATATTTATAAATATACAGTCAATTTATACAGCTTCAATTTATGTTTTATTTAATTTTTTTTCTAATTTTTCCCCATTTTTATAAAAGATTTCTCTTACTATTAGGTTTTCTGATAACATTCCCTTGTGAACAGTGTCTTCATGCATCCTTGCACACGATATTAAAAAAAAAATCCATTGTACTTTTGCAACAATTGATATCATTTAGGTAAAATTTTACTGCATTAAGTTTTCATTAATATTTTTTACATTTTATTCACGTCTCAGACCCTTATGCTGGCCAAATTTTATCAATAAAATATTTTTGCTCAGTGAAGAGTAGCACCCATTTAATTTAAATTGATTGTAGTAGGAGTTATTGAATGCCTAAAGCAAAGGTTTTTCATGAGACCCTATTCTATTAAACAATTGAAAAATTCATCACGTTTTTATGAAAATTCAACATCACCAACATACATTGACAAAATCATTGTTATTATTACTTTTACATTAGATTCAAGTACAATTTAGGAACTTCTTTACATTGTCGGTTAAACTTCATCCTTTGATTAAACAGATGGGCACAATACTTAACCAAATGGTCATATATTAATTAAAAAATAAGAGTTAATTAATTATACATATTTATAATTATACAGTCAATTTATACAGCTTCCTTTAATTCTTTCCTCATCTGATTATACACAAGATTTTTTTTTTAATTTGCTTTTTAGTGCAACAGTCTGCGTAGGAAGTTGACCTTCAGAGTATTGGTTCTCCAAGCATTTCTGGACAGAGCTTTTTTTTCTCCATTTCCTGCTTTCCAGCTTTCTGAGGTACTCCAATTCCTCAGTCTACCTCCGCAGGCTTGTGACAACTTCCCCCCGCTACTGACTGTAGTTTGGCCACGGTGCACAGGCACAGGAGAGTTAAGGACTCCCTGAAGTAGAACTTTCCTTAGAGGCTGAGGGTTTTTCATTGATTTTCCCTCATCACTTACTTGTATACCATAGTAACAATTTATGTAATTAGCTGGAGGTATAGTATTTATACTGGAACTCCTTATGTACATAAGTAACATATATACCTTCAATTGTTAAATAAAGTTTATTCTATTCTATTCAGTCTAGCTCCTTCTAGGTCTGCCTATTTTCCGTCTACTCACCAGTCAGTCCTTCCACAGCTTTTTAACTCATCAGTAAAATGGAAGACAACGTATATTTTTAGATGAGGCCATTACTATTACTTTTACTGATTATTTGATTATCAAAATTTTAAACAAGTAATCAATTAAAGGACTTCATATATTTATAATTTAGAAATCAATTTTTATTAAAAATAGATAGTAAACAATTCCTATTCAATTCTAAAATTTCTTTTAACTCCGTGATTCAGATTATAACTGTGATAGACCAACAAAGTTTATCTTTTTTTATCTCAATTTGAGTGTTATGTGAGTATAATGTAATGATTATTCAAAATAAAGAGCGTAGTAAAGATAAAAAAAGAATAATTTGGAACAGAGTTAAGGTGCCTGTTTATTGACATTTATTAAGCCTTAATAAAATACATTTCTATATTAGCAGAAAATATTTTATTGATAAAATTTGGCCAGCATAAGGGTCTGAGACGTGAAATAAAATGTAAAAAATATTAATGAAAACTTAATGCAGTAAAATTTTACTTAAATGATATCAATTGTTGCAAAAGTACAATGGATTTTTTTTTTAATATCGTGTGCAAGGATGCATGAAGACACTGTTCACAAGGGAATGTTATCAGAAAACCTAATAGTAAGAGAAATCTTTTATAAAAATGGGGAAAAATTAGAAAAAAAATTAAATAAAACATAAATTGAAGCTGTATAAATTGACTGTATAATTATAAATATGTATAATTAATTAACTCTTATTTTTTAATTAATATTTGACCATTTGGTGAAGTATTGTGCCCATCTGTTTAATCAAAGGATGAAGTTTAACCGACAATGTAAAGAAGTTCTTAAATTGTACTTGAATCTAATGTAAAAGTAATAATAATAATGATTTTGTCAATGTATGTTGGTGATGGTGAATTTTCTTAAAATCGTGATGAATTTTTCAATTGTTTAATAGAATAGGGTCTCATGAAAAACCTTTGCTTTAAGCATTCAATAACTCCTACTACAATCAATTTAAATTAAATGGGTGCTACTCTTCACTGAGCAAAAATATTTTATTGATAAAATTTGGCCAGCATAAGGGTCTGAGACATGAAATAAAATGTAAAAAATATTAATGAAAACTTAATGCAGTAAAATTTTACTTAAATGATATCAATTGTTGCAAAAGTACAATGGATTCTTTTTTTAATATCGTGTGCAAGGATGCATGAAGACTCTGTTCACAAGGGAATGTTATCAGAAAACCTAATAGTAAGAGAAATCTTTTATAAAAATGGGGAAAAATTAGAAAAAAAATTAAATAAAACATAAATTTGTTCAAAACGTTTCTAAATTGCTCTAATTATTACGAGCTGTAATAGGAATGAAATGATGGGTACTTGCTGATTTGTGTACCTTTTGTCGTTTAATCAACCCTTATCCTTAACATTTTAAACTGTAAGTTTTTGTTAGAGATATAAATATATAAATAAAAAAATAGAGTTGTCTTCTGGCATTGGTTGTGTGAACATCGCTCTGTTCTTTTTTTCAAGTTTTTGGTGGTTATTGATAGCAGATCGATTTGAAATTTGGCAGGCTAGTAGTGATACAATATAGTGAAATTGTTAAAAAAATTCATTCTGATTATGAATTGGCGTTTTCTCCTGCGGTTACGAGTGCAGGCTTCGGAAGGGCAAGTGGTGGTTCAGTAATGGGCGTAAAAAAAGAATTGATTCAACGTAATTTCTGTAAATTTGTGAGTTTGTCTAATCATACGCTGATTGAGGTTAATAATAGATTAAATAATGTTTTTTATATTGTTCCGGTTTACTTAAACTGTAACTGCTCGCTTGAAGACTTTCAGTCACTGTATGATTTAATTAATAAGCACTACACTTTTCAATACTTACTGATAGGCGATTTTAATGGGAGGGTTGCTAATTTACAAGTCATCCCAGACTATTTAACTGTAGATACTGTTTATATGTAAAAAGGTAATCTAAAGATGAAAGTCTTAATTCTCATGGTAAGCAATTACTTTCATTTTTTGCTGATTTCGATTTAATCATATTAAATGGACGGACTAAAGGTGATTATTATGGAGAATATAGTTTTATTGGTGCCCAAGGGTCTGCAGTAACAGATTTTTGTGCTGTATCCGCCGACATTTTACCTCATTTGTCCGACTTTGAAGTCTGCCAACAACACTTCGCAGACCATTTACCTATAGTGTTAAGGTTGTTATTAAGTATTAATATTAAAGAAGATATACCTTTATTGCCAGAATTGAAATGGTGTATTAAACATACAGATAAATTTAAGAAAGAAAAAGAAACGGCCTTACAGTGTTACGAGTCTAAAGATTGTCATGTGTTAGAATTAGAGAATCTCACTGAAATGATTGTTAATTTTGCTTATAAAAATAAGTTAGAGTATCCACAGAAAAATAATTACAAACATAGCTGGAACGACGCGCAGTGTTCTTGGGCGCGTGAATATCTGTTTAGTTTACTAAAAATGTATCGGAGAACAAATTCTACCACGATAAAAACATTGTACATGAAGGCAAGAAATAATTATAAGCATATGTGTATTTTGAAGAAGAAGCAATATACGGAAAACGCTATTTCAAAATTAAATAAAGTTCCTGATGCTAAAGATTTTTGGAATTTAGTTCGCTTTTTCAATTTTAAAAATTTTAAAACTAATTCTTGTATCCAGGCAAAAGATTGGGTAGTTCATTTTAAAACTTTATTGAATCCTCCATTAAATGCCTCTCGGATAAATTACGCTGAGCCATTAATTGAAAATGATATCCTGGATGCTCCCTTTCTGGAATCGGAACTACTTGCTGTACTTAAAAGAGCAAAGGCCTCAGGGTCTGACCGCATCCCTTTTGAATTTTTTAAACATGCTCCTCAGGATTTTATAAAAAAATTAGTTACTGTGTTTAATAAAATTTTGGAAGCTGGAAGTGTTCTAAACAGGTTCAAAGACTCTATAATATTCCCTATTCATAAAAAAAGGTTGCACTAATGAAACATCAAATTACAGAGGAATATCGTTCTGCAACACTGTCAGTAAATTATTCACTGGTCTGTTGCTGGCCCGACTTGAACTCCTGTTCATAATAAACGTAATATACTGGGCGAGTTTCAGGCGGGGTTTCGGAAGACATACTCAACTGTGGACAATATATTCATTCTAATGAGCATTATTAAGATTGTGCTGAGTCATAAGCGGCAGAAGCTGTTTGCGTTCTTTATTGATCTCTCGGCGGCGTTTGATCGCATAGATCGCTTTGCTCTTTTTTATAAGTTGTCCCAATTGGGTGTATCGTCCAAAATCACAAGTATTCTGAAAAGTTACTACACGGATACTAGTGCGACAGTCTAGTGTCGTGGGGGAGTTTATGAAAACTTTCAGACAGGCTTGGGAGTTAAACAGGGCTGTCTGCTTAGTCCCCTCCTATTTTCCTTCTTTATAAACGATTTGCCAGACTGTATGAAAGGTGGCATCACTATACAAGGCACCAAGATCAATATGCTCGCGTACGCAGACGATATTGTTATTTTCTCCACGGACCGATTGGAACTCCAGGCCATGATACGATCGTTCGAGAATTATTGTCAAACGTGGAATTTGGTGGTTAACTTGAGTAAGTCGCAGATGGTGCTTTTAGGAATGAAGGCAAACCAGGTAGCAATGAACAGTTGGTACTTTGAAAATCAGAAAATAAAAGTGTCTAACTCGTACAAATATTTAGGTATGACTTTGACTTCCAACTTGTCATTAAACGCTCACTTTAAGGAAAGAATTGTGTATGAATAAAACACTGGTTCAATAGAAAAAAAATGAAATGAGTTGTTTACTCTGCAATAAAACATGACACACTGTGCTTCAGCCACAACCGTCCTGTTGGTAGCGCTGGTGTCGACGTGCCGATCATCTCTTTATTATGTATCAAAATATACAAATCAAAAATGTATACACAAATCAAAATACAATTCAATAGAGCCCGATGCACACATATATTTATGTCTTAACATCCACCTCCCCTTGAAAGGCGAAAGTCTTTAAAAACAAAAAATACAAATAATTTTCAAATTTTCATTGCTCTTCATTCAATGACATCATTCCTCCTCTTGCTCAGAAAGTGGAAGTGGATAGAGTTTATTCACGGTTCTTGTAAACTGTTTATTGGAGCTTGTCTTAACTGTAGCTACACGTACGACGCCATCCGAGCCAGTGTGTATCTGAACTACTCTTGCTAAAATCCATTGTTGTGGTTGTAAAGCAGGATTGTCTAAGAGAACAACGTCTCCTACTTGCACGTTCTTGTGTCGGTCTTTCCATTTGTATCTTTGCTGCAGCTGCATTAAAAATTCCGTTTTCCATCTTCTCCAGAGATGCTGGACGACAGATTGAACCATTTGCCAACGTTTGAGCCTGTTGACTGGTGTACTTGTGTGATCCGTTTCTGACGGCATTGCAAGCGAGTCACCAACTAGGAAGTGTGAAGGGGTTAGTGGGGAAAGGTCTTCAGGACAGGAAGAAAGATAAGTTAATGGGCGAGAATACTGTGTATAACTCTTCGAAATTTAATATTGAATTGCCTATAACTCTTTTAAGATGGTACTTAACACTTTTAACTCCTGCTTCCCAAATTCCTCCAAAATGCGGCGGTCGGGCGGGTATAAATTTCCATTCTATACCTTCTGAAGCCAATAAATCAGGAACTGATTGATTTATTTCTTTATTATTAAATAACTTGTTTAGTTCTTTAGCAGCACCCACGAAGTTGGTGGCATTGTCCGAATATATTCTAGTACTTACGCCTCTCCTAGACATAAATCTCCTTAAGGCAGCAAGGAAAGCATTCGTTGTGATATCGCTAACGACCTCTAAATGTATCGCACGAGTCGCAAAACATACAAAAACACAAATATAAGCCTTAGTTGTTTTAGTGGATTTTCGAACACCTGATTTGATAATAATAGGTCCAGCAAAATCTAGTCCGGTAATTGAGAATGGTCTGGATACACTAACTCTGTCTTTAGGTAAATGACCCATGATAGCCGGTTTATTTTTCGGTTCAGCCTTAAAACAGATGACACATTCTCTACAGATTTGTTTTGCCATTATTTTGCCTTCAATTGGCCAATACATTTGTCTAATGGCTGTTACTAAACTTTGAGGTCCTGCATGTAAATAAATAATATGAAAATATCTAAATATTAATTTTGTAACATGATGTGCGTATGACAGTATAATAGCATTAACTTGATTTGCAGGGAGTGATGCATTTCTTAAACGTCCTCCTACTCTTAAGATACTGTTTCTATCCAGAAAGGGATTTAAATTATGAATTTTACTTTTTTTATTTAATTGATTTCCCTTTTCTAATGTCTTGATTTCAATGTAAAACACTTCTGCTTGTACTAATTGATATATTTTAAATTTTGCATTGTTATATTCACTTGTAGTTAAAAAATCGCATCTTCGATTTTCCTTTTCCACTTGAAGAGAATTTATGAACCTCAAAATATAAGCTACGATTCTGACTAATTTAACCCATGAAGAATAACGAAAAAGTAGTTCAAAGGTCTGCTTCTCACTGCAAGCGTTTATCAACGAATATTTAATTGGTTTTGATTCTGGAATTTTCTCTATATTCTCATTGGTTTTACTTGGTGGCCAATCTTTTTCATTTAATGATAACCAGTAGGGTCCATTAAACCACATAGAAAGGTTCATAAAGTGTCTAACATCTACTCCTCTAGAAGCAACATCACTAGGATTGTCTTCGCTTCGCACATGTTTCCAACTCCGAATTAAGGTATTTTCTTGAATGAATGTTACCCTGTTGCCTATATATTGTAACGAAGTTGACCTGGGAGAAAAGAAAGGCCTAGATTGTTCTAGGGGTTGAGCGACCAAAGTCGGTAACAGGCCACCACTGTGTAGACAAAAGGGCCGGTCTCTACTTGAACTGGAAACGAAAGGCCTAGATTGTTCTAGGGGTTAAACGATCAAAGTCGGTAACAGGCCACCACTGTGTAGACAAAAGGGCCGGTTTTTACCTGAACTGAAAGGAAAGACATCAAAGATTTATTTAAATTAACTAGTGGCAGGCATTAGTTTTGTTGTTAAAGTTTTTAGTAAAAGGACAAAAACTTTACAATATGTTTTCCACTGATATGGATTTCCTTTTAACCGGGCTAAAACTATGGATGAATCAGTACAAAATCTACATGCTCTGCAGTTGACATTAAGTGCGACCTTCAACATTAGCCGTGTTAACAGTTGAGCATCATTCAGTTCTAGTTCAGGTAAAGTTCTTTTCTTTAATGGAGCGACTCTGGCCTTGGCACATAACAGATGAACAGTAATACTTGTCTCTGAAAATGAACGCAAATAAATACTTGCCGCATAAGCATTTTCACTTGCATCGCAAAATCCGCGTATAATTCTATTTTATACACGACGTGGAAGTTGAAATTCTTCAATTGCACTGAACTGATTAAAAAACTTAAACCATTTGACTGCTAATTGATATGGAAGTTGATCGTCCCATTTTAAATTATTCATCCAAAGCTGCTGAATAAATATTTTTCTTTTTATGACAACAGGTGTTAAAAAGCCTAATGGATCGAATATCTTGGACAACGCTGATAATATGGTTCGTCTTGAAATTACAAAGGAGTGTTGAAAAGGTTGTATTTTAGTAGATAGGATTTGGCGGTTCTGGCACACCTAAAATACAAAATGACGGCCATCCCCTCCTTCTTCTGACTTTAGAGAATGGACGGAGCCACTACACTTACATTAAAGATTTTAATAGATTAGTGGTCCGACAAATTACTGCTCATGAACAAAGGGTACACGTTTGTAAGCGATGCTTTACCCATTTCAACTTAGATGGTGAAAGCATCGCTGAGCGGGTGAGGGAACATATGGAGTATTGTGGAGTAAATAGACCGACCCGGATTGTATTGCCAGAATGTAACGACGATGGGACCCCTCCTAAAATATCTTTCACAAAAATACAAAACCAAATGAGGGTTCCCTTCGCCGTTTATGCTGATTTTGAGGCAATTTTAAAAAAAATGGATACAAACGGAAACAATGTGGGCTGGTCGTACACAACTCCCTACCAGAGCCACCTTCCTATGAGTTTCTGCACTTATGTAAAAGTTGCAGAAGACATATGCCACTGCCTTCCTGCCGATTTTCCTGCGGAACCTTACATCTATACGGGTGAAGATTCCGCAGAGAAATTTATGGCTTACATAAAGGCGGTGGCCGAGAAGGTGGCTCTGGTATACTCCATTAAGCGGCCAATGCTACCCCTGACACCATCTCAGCTGGAAGACTTTAAACGGTCCCCAAAATGTCACCTCTGTAATCTTCCCTTCAACAACACCGATCCTAAAGTGGCGGATCACGATCACATCACTGGTGTGTATCGTGGTCCTGCTCACAATTCCTGCAATATCCTCTACCGCACTCCTCGTTTCCTTCCCGTCTTCCTCCACTATCTGAGCGGCTATGACGCCCACTTTATTGTTCGCCAGTTGGGGTATGACTCAAGTCGCATTGACGTCATCCCCAACAGCGAAGAGAAATACATTTCATTTAGCAAGCAAGTGGGCGCTCTAACCGCCAGATTTGTGGACACCTACCGTTTCATGTCTTCTAGCTTAGATAGGTTGTTCAAGAATTTGCCCAACAATAAATTTATAGACACGGGCAAATTCTTCCCCGCCGACAAGATGGATCTGTTCGTAAGAAAAGGAGTGTACCCCTATGACTACACAGATTCGTTCGAGAAACTTCGGGAGACGGTTCTACCTCCTTACAGCACCCTTAATGAATGCCACATCTCGGACGAAGACTATCAGCATGCCCAGTCAGTTTGGGAGGCCTTTGAAATTAGAACCCTAGGGGGGTACAGCGAACTCTACCTTAAAGTAGACGTAATGCTCTTATGTGACAACTTTGAAAATTTCAGAGATGTTTGCATAAGAGCATATTCGCTGGAACCTGCCTGGTATTTCACGGCCCCAGGACTGGCTTGGGATGCCATGCTGAAGTGTACAGGGGTTAGATCTACTCACTGATTGTGACCAGCTCCTGATGGTTGAGCGGGGTATTAGGGGTGGCATTTGCCAATGCAGTCTTCGCTATGGTAAAGCTGACAATCCTTATCTGTACCCAGATCGAGATCCCCATAAGGAATCTAGCTACATTGCCTACCTAGATGCAAATAATTTGTACGGGTGGGCAATGTCAAATCCGCTTCCTTACAGGGGTTTCGAATGGGTATCAGATCCGGATACACTAGACTGGGGCAATATGCAGGAAGATGGTCCCTTCGGGTATATTGTCGAAGCCGATGTTGAGTATCCGGCCGAGTTGCACGAACTGCACAACGATTTCCCCCTTCGCCCCGGAGAATAGGGTGCCTCCGGGACAGGTTAATAAGAAATTGTTGGCTCCATTGACCAACAGGGAGAAATACGTTGTTCACTTCGTCAACTTGAGGCAGGCTATGGGTTTAGGTCTGCGGTTGGTACGCGTACATAGAGCGCTGCGATTCAGGCAGTCCCGTTGGCTTCGTCCCTACATCGACCTCAACACCCAAATGAGACAACAGGCGACCAACGACTTTGACAAAGACTTCTACAAACTAATGAACAACGCAGTATTTGGCAAATTACGTACGAAAACGAACAAAAATAGAACTGGTAACTGACGAACGTAGAATACAGAAACTGATAGCGAAACCTACTTTTAAAGACAGGACGATCTACTCAGAGACGCTGACTGCTGTACATCTGGACTTTGAACAGATCACGATGAACAAACCAATCTATGTTGGGATGGCCATTCTTGATCTGTCCAAAGTCCGGATGTATGACTTTCACTACGCTACAATGCTGACAAAATATGGACCTGACAAACTAAAACTTTTATACACAGACACTGACAGCCTCATGTACTTAGTAAAGACTAAAGACTTTTACGAGGACATAACTACAATGATGGACGAATTTGACACCAGTGACTACCCTGACGGACATCCATGTAAGAGCAACAGAAATAAGAAGGTGTTGGGGAAGTTCAAGGATGAAGCCAGTGGAGAGCCAGTAGATCTGAATTCGTGGGCCTCCGCGCAAAGATGTATGCAGTACGCATCCGCGGCCTAGAGAAGAAGCGGGCGAAAGGGATAAAGAAGGCAGCCGTAGATAAAAAAATCACCTTTGATGATTATATGGCTGCCCTGTTCGAGGGAAAAGAGTTTACAACAACGTTTAGAACAATAATTTCTAAAGAACATAAACTCTTTTCCGTCGAACAGAGAAAAGTATCCCTTTCGCCCCACGACGACAAACGCCATCTAGTCGATCGTGTACATACTCTCGCCCATGGCCACTTTACCATAGCGGACTTGCCTGTGTAAAGTTGTGGATTTTTTTTTGTAAATATATATATTTCATGTACTATGTACACGGTTACCTTGTTTAGAGTAGGTCTTTTTTTTTTGTTCTAGTCAATCTTTTATTTATTAATTTTTTTAAACGTTTTTTGTAAATATTTTTTTCCATATATTATTAGTATTTAGTAATAAGTTTTTTTTAATTAATAGTTTATTAAAATAAAAAAAAATAAAAAAATTAATAAATAAAAAAAAAGTTGGTGGGTATTAGTTTTAAGTTATTTTATTTTATGTGAATAGGATGTGTGAATGTTGGTGGCGGGTGTGTGAATGTAGATAGATTTCCTGTGCCATGTACATAGCTTAGTTATATATATATACAGAAGCGAGAGAGCGTTCCTTATTAGTTCCCATCATGCGCTTGATAAAGCAACATCACACCCTCTCCGTGCAAAACCTTGACGACAGGGCCTCTTCCAAGAAATGTTCCAAACACGGTCCGCTTTTCCCAGATTCCATTAGATGTTTAATATGTGGGCCGTCCAATTGTGGGAAAACTAACCTAATGTTGAGCTTAATATACGATCTAAAGGGGTTGAGATATGAAAATATATATTTGTTTGCAAAGTCATTACAACAGCCCAAGTACCGGAAGCTAGCTCAAATTTTAGAACCTTTAAAAGATATTGGGTACTTTGAATTTGAAGACAATTCTCAAGTTCCCCCACCTAAAGAGGCCCTGCCAAATTCAATAATTATTTTCGATGATATAGCATGTGACAAGCAAGATAATGTAAGAGCCTATTTTTGTATGGGGCGCCACAGTGGAGTTGATATATTTTATCTAAGTCAAAGTTATACTAGAGTTCCTAAGCACTTAGTAAGAGAAAATGCAAATTTCCTAATACTCTTTCGGCAAGATGAATTAAATCTGAGAAGAATTTACGATGACCATATCAATTCCGACATGGAATTCAAAACTTTTAGAAAAATTTGCCACTGGTGCTGGAAAGAAAATAGATATGGTTTTCTAGTGTTGGACAAAGATAGACAGATTAATGAGGGAAGGTATCGAAAAGGTTTCGAAGCCTATATAATACCTTAACTACGTACTTGAAGATCATTGTTCATTGAGCCATGGAGGGGTCAACTAGTGACGTTGTTATGCGTGAAATAATCGAAACCAGAAAGGCGATTCAAGAAAAGTGTAATTTATTGAAGAGAAACAGAGAAGAGACCGATGAATATTTGAAAATGAAATATCAACCTTTATTGAGTCCATTGAAAGCATTGGTGGAAAAGCAGGAAAAGCCACCGCTTGAATTAAAACAATCTCCTAAACCGGAAGTAGCTATTTGTGAAACACCCCTTCCACCTCCAAAGAGACTAAAATTTCTGAGGCTGGAATCGGCTACAACACCGCCGTCAAGATTAACAAAAACATGGCATGAAGAACTTTCAACCCCAAAGCGACCGGAAGTTCTAAAGTTATCTTCTTCTGCTTCTGCTGAAGCAACCAGCCCGCTTCAAGAGGTACGAGAACAAGCACAAACGCCCGAAGGGAAGGAAATTTCAGCAAAATATTTGAAGGAAGTTGGAGAAATGTCTTCAAAATATATCAAAAAATTTGTCAAAAATGAGACCAAGGACTTGGATATGATATATGGTGTAGTTTATGACGGTCGGAGATTTAGTATTGGTGACACAGTGGTCTCCATCAGCAAAGATATTCTATCTGTTGGTGATAATACCTATTTCGGCACACCAGGTCTTTTCGAGTTATTATTCATGACAAATCCAAACTTGTCTATGGTGAAAAAGACGGATTATATCAATTACCAGAGCATACTGCAACAGACAAACGCTCATAGAGAAGGGCACAGCCCTTCCGGACCAATTAAAGTTCTAAACACAAACATGAAATACAAGAATGTGATTTCAAAATTGTTTTCAGCAAAAAGGGGTGCTGGATGAACGTGAACGATATAAATCACTATTCTACCTATAGTAACTTAAAAGCTTCAATAGTAGAGATTCAACCGTACTCTGAAAGCGGCAATGTGGAAAAAATTTAGTCTCCAAGGATCGTACGACTGGTTAACCAGTATTAAATCGCTAGTGAACAAATATAATAATACTAAACACAGAACGATTAAAATGACGCCGGCTTCAGTACGGGTAAAAGAAATAGAAGAACAGCTGTTACGTGAAGTATATGCGAAGAAAACTTTGAAAAATGCCAGCATTCCCAAGTTCAAAGCTGGTGATCATGTACGCATATCCAAATATAAAGCGCAATTTGCTAAAGGCTACTGCCCTTCATGGTCTACAGAAATATTTAAAGTTGCTGAAGTGAAAAATACCATACCGGTCACCTATCACCTGAAAGATTATAAGGGGCAAATTTCTATCAAGAGGAACTGCAGCTGGCGAAACATCCCGACAGTTACCTAGTGGAGAAGGTTATTAAACGGAAAGGTGATAGAATTTTGGTGAAATTTAGATAATTCACACAACAGTTGGGAGAATGTTAAAAATGTTCATATATAAAGCCAGAAACAACTAACAACGATTTAGTTTATCATGAGACGTGCTAAAGATAAGAAGAAAAAGAAGAGAATCATCCCCACTCCTAGACGAATGGGTGGCAAATCTTCAAAATTGAGTGGTAAAGCTAAACGAATGCTGGATACGCTACCTCGCCTGCGGCTAAGTAATTTTGATCTAATTAAGTTGGCGAAATCAAATAAAATTCCTCATTTCAGAGGAGTATTCATGATTGATGAATTTCCAAAGAAACCTTGGAAAAATGAACGAGCCATTTTTAATTTGGATAGCAGTGTTAGCAGTGGTACTCACTGGGTTTGTTACAAGAAGAGAGGAGAATATGTTCAATTCTTCGATAGCAGTGGTGCCAATCTCCCTTCTGAATTTGTCCGATATGTAAAGAGAAGCCGAATTTCATGGAACCGGAAGCAGTATCAGAAAGTTGGCACTAACAACTGCGGTCAGTTTTGTCTACTCTTCCTGCTGGATGTCTTATAAAAAAGAGGCTCACAACTGAAGTTGGCCATTTGATCACTAGACTGAGATGGGTTTAGACTTTAGAAGAGGGGATAAAAGGACAGTTGCGGAGAAAAAGAGCATCATTCCAGTGAGAACAGTTGCCGAGCGAACATCGCTGACCAACAGCAGTATTCGATTTCTTCAGGCTGCAGGTTACTACGTTCTATCATCATCATGGAAGTGTTAGATTTGGAAGAGAAATGTCAGTTTGACAATTCAATCGAGTGCATAGAATTGCATTCCCATCACCCACATGCTTCTTCAAAACTACTGCCAGGCGATGAAATACGCATTAGTGTACAACATCAAGATCTATATACGCTACCCAGTCAAAGTTTGCTCTACTTGGAAGGCAAGTTTTTAAAGGAAGACCAATAATGCTTTTGCATTTCTATTTGATGAAATAAGATACGAACTAAGTGGAGTTGAAATAGATCGAGTAAAAAACCCAGGAATAGCTTGTACACTTAAAGGGTTGGCTTCGCTTAAGGCAGGCTGTCAGTATATTACAAACTGGGGCTGGTGCTATCCCCAAAGCGATGCTCTCAACATCACTTCAGCAGAAGGATGTTTTAATTTATGCATTCCGCTCTCATCGCTACTGGGATTTTGTGAAGATTATCAGAAAATTGTGATTAATGTTAAACAAGAATTGATACTTGTTAGAAGCAGACAAGATGGAAATGCCTATAAATTCAACAGATTGAATGTAGATCAAGCGGTGGAGAGGTGTAAAATTGAAATGGTGAAGCTTTGCTGGATGCTGCCCTATGTAACAGTCAACGAACATCAGAGATTGGCTCTTATGCGTCATCTTAAATCTGCTAAGGTATTTGCTCTAAGTTTAAGAAGTTGGGAACTCTATGATTACCCTTTGCTGCCGGCCACTCAAAGGCAAATCTGGTCAGTAAAGACTTCTAGTCAAATGGAAAAGCCCCGATATATCATTCTAGCTTTTCAGACCGGGCGTGCTAATAATGTGGAAAGCAATGCTAGTCACTTTGACCACTGTTCTATTTCAAATGTAAAACTTTATCTTAATTGTAAAGCTTTCCCATACGGTGATTTGAATGTAGATTTTTCCTCTAACCGTTTTGCCATTCTATATCATATGTATGCTTCCTTTCAAATGTCATATTATGGAGAACAAATGTATGCTCTAAGTTCTTTACAAAATTTCAAAGAGAAAACACCCTTAATTGTAATAGATTGTTCTAAACAGTGTGAATCTATCAAATGTGGCCCGGTAGATGTTAGATTGGAATTTGAATCAAAAGAAATGTTCCCGCCCAACACCACTGCCTATTGTCTTATTATTCACGACAGGGTGGTAGAATATAATCCTTTGACAGGTATTGTACGTCGTATGGTATAAGAAGGCTTGAAGAGCTAGGTCAGTGTTCAGTATGGCTCAAACAGGCGTGCTGATAGCTGACTTCCTGTGCTTTGTAGATACTGTAGGAGGTTATATTGTTAAAGAGCTTTCTCTATTAGACTATAATTTTCAATCAGTCAGACACGGGATATTCAAGCCACCTGTCCAACATAAACAATGTGAAAAAAGTAGAAGAACCAATTATTGGTTAGAAAATTATTATCATAAAATTAAATGGAATGACGGGGATATTGAATATGAAATGATTAGAGATATTTTCAAGTTTATTGATTGTAATTATAAATTTGTGTTTGTTAAGGGTTATGAAAAGAAAAGATTTCTTTTGCAAAATCTGTACAGTTGTTGTGTAATTAATTTAGAAGATTATGACTGTCCAAAACTTGATTCATTAGAAACAGCAGGAAATCAGTGTATTATACACAATACTTGTAAAGAGAAATGTACGCAATATCGAATTAAAGCCATCAATTGCTGGCTCAATAGTAAGTTTGGTTGGAATGAGACGGAAATATTTTTGCCTTGAAGAACGAATGTGGTCACTGGCGAATGCATTGAGTTGCACACAAACCTGAATGTTGGTCACTGGCGGGGTGTAAAATCCCCGTAAACCATGAATGGATTTGTGCAGATTGTGTACAATGTATGAATGCGATTGGTGCAAGGCAGCTAAAATTCCAACATCCATTAAAATAAACTGATTCGATAGCAAAACATTTCTTATTTATTTCACTTTAATGTACTAATTAGAAATTAAATATTTTATTTGTATTTGAAGTTGATTTTTAAGTTTTTATATTTTTCTGTAGATATGTATCTTTTTAAGTTTTATTTAATAAATGTATTAAGTTAAATTATTGCTTTATTTTTCAATTATTCCTTTTTTTTTATTATAAAATTACTTAAAAAAAAAATAAAAAATAAAAAAAGTAAAAAAAATTAAAAAAACAATCTTCCTCGATGACCTCCACCTTGACGTGGTGAGGAAGCTTAAGGCGGAAGCTGAACTAAGAGGGGCGCATATACAAAATTTATTTAGTTCAAAATAAGAAAAAAAAACTAAGCTGCAGCTTGTGCACGTTGAGGATATGACAATGGTATGAGTCATCATTATTTTGACTTGTCTGTACAAACATGTTGTGCAAGCGTGTTTACATTTTTTAAAAAGTAAGTTTTTAAGTCTACAAACATTCAAAGTTTTATTATTTATAAAGCAATAAAAGTAATAAGGGCAAAGTTCAGTTTCAAAAATATTGTTTTTTCTAAGAAACATATATGAAGTTAACGGACAGGTTGAGTCCTGCATCAAAGGTGGGAGGTATGAATCACCTTATAGAGAGACACATGCAAGAGAGAGAGGGAAAACAAGCACGCAATTCTATTGGCTAACTATAAGTGACGTCATAGAGTGGGGGGACAACCGTAACGGTAAAGTTGTGCAGCTTGTAAGGTAATTCGTCATTCGTTGCCCACAGCTCGAGAGGTTAACTTCATACTTCAAAGGTAAGTAATCATACTTTTTAAAGAAACAATATATTGATAATGATGTGATACTTTCATATAATATTCTTCTTTTAGATGTCTAAGTTGGCAAGCTTTTTGAATGATGTGAATACAAGGTCTGCGGGTATTGGCAAATTATCAGATCTAAGAACCGGATTAAAACTGTCCGGTAGGACAGTTGTATAAGGGTTCATCATCAAAAACTGCACGAAAAAGCGTTAGGTTTAAAAACACCCAACTTTGACAATTTTTTTCTCTTTTTCTATAAAAGATAAAATTCCCAAATTTTCTTTAAAATATAGGGCAAATCCTCCTTTATGACTGTAATTTTTTTGCAACAAGCTAGATTTGATAGATATTGAGAAAAAAGATGCTCAAAATGAGCAAAAACGGCATTTTCAAAAAATGTTCTTGTTCTTGTTCTTCTTGTTCTTCTTGTTGTTGTTGTTACCTTTTTTGTAAACAACGTAGCGCCTAAACGCGTGAACCGATTTTCATGAATGAGATGTCATTCGATTCGGAATTTTATGTAGATGTGCCTTTTGGGGGTCGCGACGCTGTACATGGAATGGGAGAGGAGTTAGCCCCTTTTATGTAAGGCCCCCTCCAAAATTATTATCATTAATTACTCTGTAAATCTTAGCCCGATTTTGATAAAATTTGGTAGGATGACAGGGTTTGGGCTTCCCTACCTAACATTAAAGCGACGATCTGCTCTTACACTTGTTAAGGGGAAGTATAGCAATCGTTTCAAATTATCGAAACGTAAACCGATTTTCATGAATAAAGTGTCATTCGAATCGAAATTTTGTACAGATTTGCACTTTAAAAGTCTCGACGCTGTGCCTCATAAGGAGGGGAGTTTGCCCCACCCAAGTAAGGCCCTTTCTAAAACTATTATTACCAATATTTCTATAACGGTTAGTCCGATTTTGATAAAATTTAGTAAGAAGAAGTGGTTAAAGCTCCTCTACGTGGCTGTGAAGTGCCATCATGCTCTTACACCTACTAAGAGGAAGTATTGCAATCGTTAAAATTTTCAATGTGTGAACCGATTTTCATCAATGAATTGTAGTTCGATTCAAAATCTTTGCCTCTTTGCCTTTTAGGGAGAAGTACTGTAATCGCAGTTTATTTTTCTTAATCCTCTTAAAGGGAAGTACTGAAATCGCAGTTTAATTTTGCTATTTACGTACAAATTACCTTCCTATTTTATTCAAAACGCTTTCTCAAAAAAATTGTTATTGAGGATGGTTTGGGGACCGCAAATATAATCATTCTTTAAAAAGATCTGTCCAGTGGTAGTAACTCCGACTTAACACCTTTTCAGGTTATAATGATAAAATTAAATTTATTATTCCCAATTTTAATAAAATCTGAAAAGCAGATATGTAACTTTGCAAAACATACAAAAAAGAAAATCTATCCAAAAGGTACAAAAATCTCTTTAACAAAAACTTACAGTTTAAAATGTTAAGTATAAGGGTTGATTAAACGCCAAAAGGTACACAAATCAGCTAGTACCCAACATTTCATTGATATTATTTTAAGTAATTTTACTACATTAATTTTCATTAATATTTTTTTGAATTTATTAGATGTTTCACAGACCCTTATGCTGGCCAGTTCATTCATTTTCTTTTTCTTTTCTTTTATGATTTAAGTCGCGTCAACATCAAGGTTATTGGCGCCCGGAGCTTTTTTCAGTGCACTGCCGGCCTCCGGACAGTGTTCTCTCGTTACAGACAACTCTGTCCATCACCCGGACAGTGAGCTGTAAGAAGCTCTTAGAAAGAGAAAATCTAAGGGTCAGCAGCTGGATTCGAACCCGGAACCTCCACGTGGGAATCCAATATGCTAACCGCATAGCTAATCCCTTCCCTTTGTTCATTCATAATATTTTATTTTTTTGTTATAATTATGATAAAATGTATATTATATTTTCGTAATTAAATAGGTACTTTATTTTAGCTTTATTCCAAATTATTCTTCTGATTTATCTTTATTATGCTCTTTATTCTGAATAGTCACATATATCGTATGTATGTACGTGCACGTTAAAGTAAAAAAAGACAAAGGCAGAGTCGGCTACTATTTAAATTTGAATCACGGATTTAAAACAATATTTCAGTCTAGAATTCGTCTTTCCGAAGTATTTGTGAGCACAAATAACGCGTAGGTAATATCAAGTAAATTATTCAACAATAATTATTCATTTCTCAATTGTAATTTAATGTAGTCCCTCTAATTTTACTTATAGTAAAATACTGGAATAATTATAAAAATATGCATATCTTATTTATCTTATTACAGTCATTCTAAGTTAAATGGTGTTCTACTTGAACAAATATTTTGTAGATTAAAATGGCCAGCATAAGGGTCTGTGAAACATCTAATAAATTCAAAAAAATATTAATGAAAATTAATGTAGTAAAATTACTTAAAATAATATCAATGAAATGTTGGGTACTAGCTGATTTGTGTACCTTTTGGCGTTTAATCAACCCTTATACTTAACATTTTAAACTGTAAGTTTTTGTTAAAGAGTACTCATACGAAGTGAAGCAATTCGAAAGAATCAACACTAAATTTGGAGATGCCATCGTTGCCCATTTACATTATATTGGCCCGACAATGGACTACCCAACGAGGATCTTCCTTCCACGCAGATTTGCGGCAGTGATAACTGATGAAACGGTGGAGGATTACCAACAATCAAAGAAAAAAGTGTTAATAATGTACAAAGGCTTTAATAATGGAAGATATGACATAGAATTTAAATAAAATTTATACTGTGAAATAAATAATATTATTTTACTTGTATACTTCCTTTAAATAAAAATAAAATGTTTTAATTAATGTTTGTTCATTTGTATTTTTCCTTATCATCAGAAGGATCGATTATGATAATCGATTATTAGTAAAAACATGAAATACTATTGGTTAACTATAAGTGACGTCATACCCAAGGGTGGGAGATACCAGTTAGTTACTGACCAATACAAACAGGGCATGCTCAGACATGCAAGTTGAGGAATATTAAGCCATATACAAATAATGAGATAAATAAAGAAAAGTTAATTAAAACTTATTTATATTTTATTAATAAGTTCAAAGTTCAATTTACTTTTAACTTCATAATAACAAAAAAAAAAAAAAAAAAGGTTAAAGCGAAAGAGGCAGCTGGCTACATGTCCAGACTTGTTGGAGCATGTTCAGGTAATCATACGTGTCATCCTATTGAGACTATAACGATATGTTCATACAGGTTTGTATAGTTGGTAAACGGAAATAATAAAACGGTTAAAGCGAAAGAGGCAGCTGGCTACATGTCCAGACTTGTTGGGGCATGTTCAGGTAATCATACGTGTCATCCTATTGAGACTATAACGATATGTTCATACAGGTTTGTATAGTTGGTAAACGGAAATAATAAGATATATGCTAATTAGTTACGGTAGCAACAAGTTGTGTCATAATGTTTTAATTTTTTCTATATTTATTCAAAAATATAAATCAAGGGGCTTGCTACAGAGACCTGTCCAGAGAGGTAATCATTTGGAAAAAAAGATGCAATTCTATTGGCTAGTTAGAGTGTGACGTAATTGTGGGGGGGGGGTTAATGCTAGTAATAGCTAGTATCGCAGTCCAAATGTCAGTTCGGGTTTAGTTTTCAGTGAGTGTAGGTCGCGTCATCAGCAGCGGAAGCAGTCCAGGTGGAGGGGTAAGTAAATAATTTTTCTATTACCCATTTTTATTTAAGTTGAATACTTTTGTGATAGTGGGGGTAATTTAAATAAAAAAAAAAAATTCTTGGTTAGGGGGGTTAGATTTTTTAAAAAATAATTCCAAGTTAAAACATAAGAGAACATTCAAAACTAGAGTAAGCGAGACTACCACTGTGGCCGACTGGTGAAGATGACGTAACATCCAACACGAAGGTTGTAGAATCGAATCCCATGTAAGAAATAAAAAAAAAGTACCCCTTCCCATCGGTGGGCGAGGGGGGCGAAGTGTAAGATAGAAGAGATCGATTATAACTAGAGTTAGCGAGTATGCTGCTGTGGCCGACTGGTGAAGATGACGAGTCTACCAGCACGAAGGTTGTAGGATCGAATCCCAGGTAAGTAAAAATAATTAAAATAAAAAAGTTGGAAGAGACGCCATCTTGTAGGAGGAGTTTAGGAGGCCAACGAATACGACGACCTAGAGGTGGTGGGAGTGGAGGGGGTAAAGGTAGGTGTCATGTGATAGAAGTAGGGCTTGGGTGGGGGTAAAGGGATGTCGTCGAATAAGCTGATTGGTCGATTAAGAAGGGTGGGGGTAGGAGTGGGGGTAAAGGTGGTGTCATCGAATTTGCTGATTGGTCGATTAAGAAGGGTGGGGTGGGGGAAGGGGCGTGGCCTAAAGCCCTCGTCGTGTTCGATGATTGGTCAATATGGTGGGGTGGGGGTAGGGGGCGTGGCTTAAACCCTCGTCGAAATCGATGATTGGTCAATAAGGAGGGGTGGGGTAGGGTTATGGGAGGGGGTGGGAGGGGAGGGGATGGCCGTCATTTTGTATTTTAGGTGTTCCAGAACCGCCAAATCCTATCTACTTATTTTATATTCAAAAGTGTCTGAAAAGGGTTTCCATGCTAATCCCAAAGTTTTGATGCTCTCATTTGCTCCAATATCTACAATGTGATAAGGATCTTCTACTTTAGATGAAATTTTCTTTAAGATATCCTTTGAATTAGAGCACCACTTCCTTAAGATAAAGCAACCAGAACTAAGAATCTAGTTACTTGCAATTGTATATTTTTTAAAGATTCGAAATCATCTGCACCTGCCATCAAATCATCCATGTAAAAATCTCTTTCAATCACCATTGATGCTGTAGGAAATTCAGCTTTATTTTCTTCTGCTAATTGTACTAGACATCTACTGGCAATGAAACTGGCTGGTGTAGTACCATAAGTTAAAGTCAATAAACGATAATGTTTGAGCTCTTGATTGGGAGATTCTTTCCATACAATTCTTTGAAACTCAACATGATGTTTTTTAATTAAAATTTGACGATACATTTAGGCTATATCAGCCGTCAAGACATATTTGTGCATTCTGAATCTCAGCATAATTGAGAACAGATCGCTTTGAAAGACTGGTTCCTTTAAAAGTATGGAATTCAATGAAACACCATCAGAAGGGCTAGTAGTGGCATCAAACACTACTCGTATGTGTGTAGTTGTACTTTCCTTAAAAACAGGATGATGAGGCATATAATATTTGCAGTTATTAACAAATTCGTTAGGTTTGATTTCTTCCATGTGCCCTAATTTCTCATATTCTCTCATGAAGTCGACAATTTGTTTATGTATTTGAGGTTGAGAGTGGAACCTTTGCTCTAAATTGTGAAATCTTTAACTGCATTATTTAAGTTGTCACTTAAACATTCAGGATCCCTTTTGAATGGTAATTCTACTATGAATCTACCATCACTGCCTCTTTCGAAAGGTTGTTCGTATAAACTATTGCACAATTTTTCTTCTGGTGTTAATTTATGAACTTTGAATTTATTTGTATCTATTTCCATTACATTTGAAAGAGTAGCAAATAAGCAATTAACAGGTGCAGAAATCCTTGAAGCAACTGTTCCAGAAACAATCCAGCCCAAAACAGTGTTTTGAAATATTAATGAGTAAGAAGTATCCTTGCAAACGATTTGCTCTGGTTTCAATAATTGAAAGAATATTTCCGCTTCCAACAATATGCCTATTTTAGCGCTTTCAGAAAATTTAGGATCTGCCAAATCATCTTGTATGTGATACGGAATACTCGACCCTTTAACATCTATATTTTGTGTTGGAATAAAATTAGTAACATTAGGTAATACGTGTAAATTCAACGTTGTGGAAAATTGAGATTTTGCGGAATATATGTCAGTGTTTATATAATACGCTGTATGCGAATTATTTCCGTTAAGCCCTTCAATTGAGATGCAAGTTTTATGTTTTACTAATTTTAATTTATTACACAAATTATTTGTTATAAAACTTAACTGTGAACCGCTGTCCAAAATGGCTCGTTAATTGAACACATTACCAAATTTATCTTTAATATGGATAATAGCTATTCATAAAAGAATTCTAGAAATATTATTAGAAAAGGCGTCCGTCAAGTTGGTATGGCCACCACCGAGTTTTTTAACCAAATATCGAACATCGTTTGTGCCGGCGATTCACCAAGTTTCATCGTTTGTGCCACTAAATTACGGAAGTTATTAGCAAAACGAAGTGGCCATACCAACTTGACGTCAAGTTAGTATAGCCACCTATTTATTTTCAACTTCTTAAAATTTTTTCTTTACCAATCGTTTGTGTCGCGTTTGTGCCGGCGATTCACCAAATTTTGTCGTTTGTGCCACTAAATTACAGGAGTTATTAGCAAAACAATGTGGCCGTACCAACTTGACGTCAAGTTTGTATGGCCACTTTTGATTTTTGAGTTATTCGAAAATTTCCTTTTACCATTCGTTTGTGCCGGCGAGTCACCAAATTTTATTGTTTGTGCCGCAAAATTACGGAAGTTATTAGCAAAACAATGTGGCCATAACAACTTGACGTCAAGTTGGTATGGCAACTTTTTATTTTTGAGTTTTTCGAAAATTTCTTTTTACCATTCGTTTGTGCCGGCGATTCACCAAATTTCAGCAATATAGATTAAAAATTAAAAAAGATATTAAAGAAAACTTTTCCTCGCACTGAGCGCAACACAGCGGCAAGTTACCGTACTAACACTTATTTAAGAATTTCATCAAAAACACATTTCAAACACAGCAAATATTAGTACTTTTCTTTTACCTACAACGTTAGAAATAACTAATTTATTAAAATCAAAAGAATTTTTTCATTTGTGGCGCCATACCAAGCGAGATATTCGTGTGTCATGTTAATATGAAACAAATTGATATAACTATAATATAGTTTTTGAGTTTTTTCAAAATTTCTTTTTCCCAACCTCTTCGGACTCGTTTGTGCCAGCGATTTACCAAATTCCTTCGTTTGTGCCGCATTATTAGGCGAGTAATTCGCATGTCAATTTGGTCTGGCCACTTTTTATTTTTGGAGTTTTTTGAAAATTTCTTTTCACCATTCGTTTGTGCCGTCCATTCACCAAATTTAAGCAATATACCAACTAGACGGAAGTTGGACATGCGATTTCGCTTGTCTTTAAGATATTTCAAAATTTATTTTGCCATTCTCTTTGGCCTCGTTTGTGCCGGCGATTCGCCAAGTTTCATCGTTTGTGCCCAATATTATAGAAGTTATTAAAGAAAAACCGTTACTGACATACTGACGCCAGCAGCGCATCTCCACGTCAACTAAAGTAACTAACTGCCAGCATACACTAGCGGTAGATGGGTTTATAATTTATCCATAAATACATATCTATTACAGCAAATAATAGAATTTTTCTTTTACCTACAACTTTAATAATAACTATTTTAGTAATATCAAAAGTTTTTTTCGTTTGTGCCGCCCTACCAAGCGAGATATTAGCATGTCAAGTAAATATGAGAAAAATTGATATAACTTTTCATTTTTTGAATTTTTTCAAAATTTCTTTCTGACAATCTCTTTGGCCTTTTTTGTGCCGCTGATTCGCCAAATTTCATCGTTTGTGCCGCATTATTAAGCGTGATATTCGCATGTCAAGTTGGTATGGCCACTTCTTATTTTTGAGTTCTTTCAAAATTTCTTTTTACCATTCCTGTAGGCTCCGTTTGTGCCGGCGATTCACCAAATTTCATCGTTTGTGCCGCATTATTAGGCGAGATATTCGCATGTCAATTTGGTCTGGCCACTTTTTATTTTTTGAGCTTTTGAAAATTTCTTTTCACCATTCCTTTGTCCCACGTTTGTGCCGGCCATTCCCTTAATTTCAGCCATTTAGCTCAAATATTTAAAAATTTATTAAGGATTTAATGTGGCCATACCAACTTGACGGAAGTTAGACATGCGATCTGGCTTGTCTTTAAGATTTTTCAAAATTTCTTTTTGCCAATCTCTTTGGCCTCGTTTGTTCCGGCAATTCACCAAATTTCATCGTTTGTGCCCAATATTATAGAAGTTATTAAAGAATAACTGTTACTGACATACTGACGCCAGCAGCGCATCTCCACGTCAACTAAAGTAACTAACTGCCAGCATACACCAGCGGTAGATGGGTTTATAATTTATCCATAAATACATATCTAATACAGCAAATAATAGAATTTTTCTTTTACCTACAACTTTAATAATAACTATTTTAGTAATATCAAAAGTTTTTTTCGTTTGTGCCGCCCTACCAAGCGAGATATTAGCATGTCAAGTAAATATGAGAAAAATTGATATAACTTTTCATTTTTTGAATTTTTTCAAAATTTCTTTCTGCCAATCTCTTTGGCCTCGTTTGTGCCGCTGATTCGCCAAATTTCATCGTTTGTGCCGCATTATTAAGCGTGATATTCGCATGTCAAGTTGGTATGGCCACTTTTTATTTTTGAGTTTTTTCAAAATTTCTTTTTACCATTCGTTTAGGCTTCGTTTGTGCCGGCGATTCACTAAATTTCATCGTTTGTGCCGCAATATTAAAGAAGCTATTAAATAAAAGTTTTCATCGTTTGTGCCGCATTATTAAGCGTGATATTCGCATGTCAAGTTGGTATGGCCATTTTTTATTTTTTGAGTTTTTTGAATTTTTTTTTTTTATCATTCGTTTGGGCTTCGTTTGTGCCGGCGATTCACTAAATTTCATCGTTTGTGCCGCAATATTAAAGAAGCTATTAAATAAAAGTTTTGCCTATATAAGAATTTAAAACCGTCGACTTGCACGCACTGCTGCGGCAAGTAAACTAACTGCTACGGTATATGAGAAGACGATTGTTTTATATTTAGTCTCCAATACTGCAAATATTTTTATTTTTTTCCCCCTACAACTTTGGAAATAACTATTTTTATTTTTCAAAAGTTTTTTCGTTTTGTGCCGCCATACTAAGCGAAATATTCGCGCGTCACGTTGGTCTTGCGACTTTTTATTTTTTGAATTTTTTTGCTTTTTATTATTTGTTTTTGTCGGCTATTTGCCAAATTTTCGCTTTGCTGTTGAAAAGTTAATTTAAAATATGCACTTTAAAAAATAATTTCTTTTACCATCAATTTCTATGTTTCCATTGCATGATGAAAGTAACTGCATTCCTAACATGATGTGGTCTTTATATTCATTGATTGTTACTTCTTTATCTTTAGAATGCATTCTTGGCTTCCGTAAGAGAAAGTTTTTCTTATGCCCTTTATTCTGAGTAATCACATACAGATGCAATGAAAATGGTGGAATACTTATTTAGTTACTGCAGGTTACAGTTGAATTTTGAATTAAGGAGTTAAAACCAAATTTGAATATTGTGTTGTCTTATAGAAGTATTCAAGAGCCCAAATTACAATAAATTATCAAATAAATTAGTAAGCAATAATTATTCATTCTTAAATTAAAATTGAATGCACTCCCTTTAATTACTTGTACTAATATAATTTACTAAAAATATGCGTATCTTTACCTATTCATAAAAGAAAAATCATAAGAAATTGCAGTTTAATCAGGTAGCTGGGAAGGAACCTTGCAGGCGGCAGTCTGTTTTTTTGGATAGGCCTACTGTAAACCTTTCACAACTGTCCTTAATTCTTAACAACTGTGCACAATTTTTTGCTCTTCAGCATAACCCACGTTCATTCCTTTCCTTGGCCCTACTTTCCTTCTTCCTAACATTTATAATATTGAATCCCACTTGATTTTTATTACTGAACTTCTCTGAGGCCTCACACGACTATTGGTTAAGGAATTTCACTTTCCAAGGAATTGGTTAAGCATTGTTTTGCAGTATACGCTATTCACTAAGCTAATGCCGTCGTTTCCAAAAAAAGTCAATTGAAAATTATTTGTATGGGTTTAGGTTTGGTTCCTTGTAAGTAATTCTAAAACATATTAACGCTTTTTAATATTATTAACAGTTTAAAATCTTGTAAAAAGGAAAATCAAAGAAAAATCATAAGAAATTGCAATTTAATCATTTTCCTAGGCTGGATTGTCACTTAATGAACTCTTTTATTTATACTCATTAATCCCATTTATTGCTGTGATTTTTCAATAGTGTAATGTTAGTGTGAACAGCGTCAGCCAAAAGTTGTATAACTTTAAAGTTTTATAATAAATGTATACTTTTGAAGTTGGGGAAATATTGAAAGAGAAAATCTTGCAAGTTAACATTCCCCGTTTTCTACATAAATTTTCTACAAAAGAGTAACAAGGAAAGGAGAAGGTCTAACGAGATAGTGGTAAGGAATACTAACTGATGAGAAAAAAAAATCTTAGAATGCATTTACTGAATTCCCATGAATACAAAAAAAGTCATGCTGTAAAATGGTACTTCAGTTTTTAGCAATGTTCTCACTCGTTAAAATTTAACAACTCATGTAACCGTTCTTATAGAATTTGTTAATTCGTCAATATCGTCCCGTATAATGAACGTTTCTTTATTATAGATGGAAATTGTCTCTCACAGAAATGCAATTAACATATTTTTTGCAATGAATCTCAAATTTGTTTTAGCACCTTCAAAAACACACACAAAAATTTTATTAACGATTGCAGTAGACCAATTTGAGTTTAATGTATTGCGAAGTTTAAAGAAAGTGGTTGGAGCGGTGTTAGATAAAATTTCAAAACAGAGAGAAATGAATTCTTCCGTTACAGGGGTTTTTCCGATGGAGGAATTTTGATTGCTAAACTGCGGTACTACATGCATGCAGTTATTAGTTTATTAGTTTTGGAGATATTTTGTTTAGACACTTGACACACAAGGTTCACATACATATGTACAGGCCATTTTCATAAAATCAATTAGTTTGACTGAGAGGAACTCAAAATTTATTTCCACTTAAATATGGAAAAAAAGAATTGATTTTAATAAGTTTGAATATTATATTTATTGTTTCATTTTAATGAATAATTAAAAGTAAAAATTTAGCAAAATTTTCAGTAGTTGAACTATTAATTACATATTTTGTTAAGCCCTTCAGTGCGCATGTCTCTTAAGAAAATGATAGTTACTAACCACTCTCCCACTCAATCCTTCTCCAAAGGAAGAGAAACAATTCGTTGCAAGAACAACAAACGGTGCTGCCTAACTCCGTGAGGTTGCTAAAACACAGCTTCAAAAAATGGAAAGAAGGGTCAGTTCTATCTGAACTTTGCTTTCTTGCATAGCTTAATTTCTTGCTAACAAGTTAAAAATTCTTTCATTCAAGTTTAAAATATTATATATTTATTTGTTATTGAAATTAAACTTTTTTTATATAACATAAATTTCTTAATGTTACTTCACTTCACTTCTTCTGGTTGAGATCATCTACTTTGCAGACTCCAAAACAACAGTACATTTCTAGAAGTGAGTTACAACACGTTTTTACGCAGTAAGTTACATTACTTTTTATTACGTATTTCCATAAAATTTGTAAGAGTAGTATTTAGTGCTGTTTCTCTGTAAGTTTCTGATTTCTATTTCGCACCCTGTTCCAGCAACTGTAATACACTTTTATATTTAATCTAGCACCTTACTTTACTGGTCCTTGCTTCTAAGTATTTCTCTTTTACTCATTACATTTTTTATTTAATTATTAAATTAGTTTCATTTTGCTATTGTAACTGTTATTGTATTTTAATTCATTGATTAAATTTAGTTCTTCCACAAATTTATCTATAATTGTGTCATACATATATTTGTTATTAACTATAACTTTTTTTTATTCATTCTAGAATAAGTGTATTTGTTGTTGTAATATAGTAGTCTTTTATTTACTTGTTACAATTGAAGCACTGCGTAAAACTTCAGAAGAAACATTTGGTTTTTTAGCATTTTTAATGAAAGAATGTTAAGAAATTGACTTTTCCAACAATTTTCTTAACTAACAATTTTCAATTGACTTTTTTTGGAAACAACGGCATTAGCTTAGTGAATAGTGTATACTGCTAAACGATGCTTAACCAATTCCTTGGAAAGTGAAATTCCTTAACCAATAGTCGAGTGAGTCCTCAGAAAAGTTCAGTAGTAAAAATCAAGTGGGATTCAATATTATAAATGTTAGGAAGAAGGAAAGTAGTGCCAAGGAAAGGAATATATGTACGTGGGTTATGCTGAAGAGCAAAAAATTGTGCACAGTTGTTAAGGATTAAGGACAGTTGTGAAAGGTTTACAGCAGGCCTATCCAAAAAAACAGGCTGCCGCCTGCAAGGTTCCTTCCCAGCTACCTGATTAAACTGCAATTTCTTATGATTTTTCTTTTATGAATAAATCTTAAAAATAGTATTTTATTAGGTAGTAGACCATCATTAAAAATATGTAATAATTAATCTGGGTTAATATTAAATAATACAGTTTTCTTCAATATTAATGTAAGTGTTCTTCCCAGAAATAATGTTTTATACATGTAATATAAAATAGGTAAAGATACGCATATTTTTAGTAAATTGTATTAGTACAAGTAATTAAAGGGAGTGCATTCAATTTTAATTTAAGAATGAATAATTATTGCTTACTAATTTATTTGATAATTTATTGTAATTTGGGCTCTCGAATACTTCTGTAAGACCAACACAATATTCAAATTTGGTTTTAACTCCTTAATTCAAAATTCAACTGTAACCTGCAGTAACTAAGTAAGTATTCCACCATTTTCATTGCATCTGTATGTGATTACGCAGAATAAAGGGCATAAGAAAAACTTTCTCTTTCGGAAACCAAGAATGCATTCTAAAGATAAGGAAGTAATAATGAATGAATTAAAACTGTCCGGTAGGACAGTTGTATAAGGGTTGATCATCAAAAACTGCACGAAAAAGCGTAACGTTAAAAAACACCCAACTTTGACAATTTTTTTCTCTTTTTCTATAAAAGATAAAATTCCCAAATTTTCTTCAAAATAAAGGGCAAATCCTCCTTTATAGCTGTAATTTTTTTGCAACAACCTAGATTTGATAGATTTTGAGAAAAAAGATGCTGAAAATGAGCAAAAACGGCATTTTCAAAAATTGTTCTTGTTCTTGTTCTTGTTGTTGTTGTTGTTGTTGTTGTTGTTACCTTTTTTGTAAACAACGTAGCGCCTAAACGCGCGAACCGATTTTCATGAATGAGGTGTCTTCAATTCGGAATTTTATGTAGATGAGCCTTTTGGGGGTCTCGATGCTGTACATCGAATGGGAGAGGAGTTAGCCCCCTTTATGTAAGGCCCCCTCCAAAATTATTATTGCTAATTACTCTGTAAACCTTGGCCCGATTTTGATAAAATTTGGTAGGATGATAGAGTTCGGGCTCCCCTACGTAACATTAAAGCGACGATCAGCTCTTACACTTTTTAAGGGGAAGTATAGCAATCGTTGCAAATTATCGACACGTGAACCAATTTTCATGAATGAAGTGTCATTCGAATCGAAATTTTGTACAGATTTGCACTTTAAAAGTCTCGTCGCCGTGCCTCATAAGGAGGGGAGTTTGCCCCACCCAAATATGAGCCTTTCTAAAACTATTATTACCAATATTTCTATAACGCTTAGTCCGATTTTGATAAAATTTAGCAAGAGGAAGCGGTTAAAGCTCCTCTACGTGGCTGTGAAGTGACATCATGCTCTTACACCTACTAAGAGGAAGTACTGCAATCGTTAAAATTTTCAATGAGTGAACCGATTTTCATCAATGAATTGTCGTTCGATTCAAAATCTTTGCCTTTTAGGGAGAAGTACTGTAATCGCAGTTTATTTTTCTTACTCCTCTTAAAGGGAAGTACTGAAATCGCAGTTTAATTTTGCTATTTACGTACAAATTACCTTCCTATTTTATTCAAAACGCTTTCTCAAAAAAATTGTTATTGAGGATGGTTTGGGGACCGCAACTATAATCATTCTTTAAAAACATCTCTCCAGTGGTAGTAACTCCGACTTAACACCTTTTCAGGTTATAATGATACAATTAAAATTTTATATTCCCAATTTTAATAAAATCTGTAAAGCAGATATGTAACTTTGCAGAACATACAAAAAGGAAAATCTATCCAAAAGGTACAAAAATCTCTTTAACAAAAACTTACAGTTTAAAATGTTAAGTATAAGAATTGATTGAACGCCAAAAGTTACACAAATCAGCAAGTACCCAACATTTCGTTAATACTTCATTGATATTATTTTAAGTAATTTTACTACATTAATTTTCATTAATAAGTTATTTTTTAGAATTTATTAGATATCACAGACCCTTATGCTGGCCAGTTCATTCATTTTCTTTTTCTTTTTTTTTTATGATTTAAGTCGCGTCAACATCTAAGGTTATTTGCGCCCGGAGCTTTTTTCAGTGCACTGCCGGCCTCCGGAAAGTGTTCTCTCGTTACAGACAACACTGTCCATCACCCGGACAGTGAGCTGTAAGAAGCTCTTAGAAAGAGAAAATCTACGTGTTTGCAGCTGGTATAAAGACCACATCATGTTAGGAATGCAGTTACTTTCATCATGCAATGGAAACATAGAAATTGATGGTAAAAGAAATTATTTTTTAAAGTGCATATTTTAAATTTACTTTTCAACAGCAAAGCGTAAATTTGGCAAATAGCCGACAAAAACAAATATCAAAAAGCAAAAAAATAAAAAGTCGCAAGACCAACGTGACGCGCGAATATTTCGCTTAGTATGGCGGCACAAAACGAAAAACTTTTGAAAAATAAAAAATAGTTATTTCCAAAGTTGTAGGGGGGAAAAAATAAAAATATTTGCAGTATTAGTGACTAAATATAAAACAATCGTCTTCTCATACACGGTAGCAGTTAGTTTACTTGCCGTAGCAGTGCGCGCAAGTCGACGGTATTAAATTCTTATATAGGCAAAACTTTTATTTAATAGCTTCTTTAATATTGCGGCACAAACGATGAAATTTAGTGAATCGCCGGCACAAACGAAGCCCAAACGAATGATAAAAAAAAAAAATTCAAAAAACTCAAAAAATAAAAAGTGGCTATACCAACTTGACATGCGAATATCACGCTTAATAATGCGGCACAAACGATGAAATTTGGCGAATCAGCGGCACAAACGAGGCCAAAGAGATTGGCAGAAAGAAATTTTGAAAAAATTCAAAAAATGAAAAGTTATATCAATTTTTCTCATATTTACTTGACATGCTAATATCTCGCTTGGTAGGGCGGCACAAACGAAAAAAACTTTTGATATTACTAAAATAGTTATTATTAAAGTTGTAAGTAAAAGAAAAATACTATTATTTGCTGTAATAGATATGTATTTATGGATAAATTATAAACCCATCTACCGCTGGTGTATGCTGGCAGTTAGTTACTTTAGTTGACGTGGAGATGCGCTGCTGCATTCAGTATGTCAGTAACAGTTTTTCTTTAATAACTTCTATAATAATGCGGCACAAACGATGAAATTTGGTGAATCGCCGGCACAAAACGAAGCCTAAACGAATGGTAAAAAGAAATTTTGAAAAAACTCAAAAATAAAAAGTGGCCATACCAACTTGACATGCGAATATCACGCTTAATAATGCGGCACAAACGATGAAATTTGGCGAATCAGCGGCACAAACGAGGCCAAAGAGATTAGTACAATGAAATTTTGAAAAAATTCAAAAAATGAAAAGTTATATCAATTTTTCTCATATTTACTTGACATGCCAATATCTCGCTTGGTAGGGCGGCACAAACGAAAAAAACTTTTGATATTACTAAAATAGTTATTATTAAAGTTGTGGGTAAAAGAAAAATACTATTATTTGCTGTAATAGATATGTATTTATGGATAAATTTAAACCCATCTACCGCTGGTGTATGCTGGCTGTTAGTTACTTTAGTTGACGTGGAGATGCGCTGCTGGCGTCAGTATGTCAGTAACAGTTTTTCTTTAATAACTTCTATAATATTGGGCACAAACGATGAAACTTGGCGAATCGCCGGCACAAACGAGGCCAAAGAGAATGGCAAAAAGAAATTTTGAAAAATCTTAAGTACAAGCGAAATCGCATGTCCAACTTCCGTCAAGTTGGTATGGCCACTTTAAATCCCTAATAACTTTTTCAATTTTTGAGCTAAATGGCTGAATTTTAGGGAATGGCCGGCACAAACGCGGGACAAAGGAATGGTGAAAAGAAATTTTCAAAAAACTCCAAAAATAAAAAGTGGCCAGACCAAATTGACATGCGAATAACTCGCCTAATAATGCGGCACAAACGATGGAATTTGGTAAATCGCTGGCACAAACGAGTCCGAAGAGGTTGGGAAAAAGAAATTTTGAAAAAACTCAAAAACTATATTATAGTTATATCAATTTGTTTCATATTAACATGACACACGAATATCTCGCTTGGTATGGCGCCACAAATGAAAAAATTCTTTTGATTTTAATAAATTAGTTATTTCTAATGTTGTAGGTAAAAGAGAAGTACTAATATTTGCTGTGTTTGAAATGTGTTTTTGATGAAATTCGTAAATAAGTGTTAGTATGGTAACTTGCCGCTATGTTACTTGCCGCTCAGTGCGAGGAAAAGTTTTCTTTAATATCTTTTTTAATTTTTAATCTATATTGCTGAAATTTGGTGAATCGCCGGCACAAACGCGGCACAAACGAATGGTAAAAAGAAATTTTCGAAAAACTCAAAAATAAAAAGTTGCCATACCAAATTGACGTCAAGTTGGTATGGCCACATTGTTTTGCTAATAACTTCCGTAATTTCCCGGCACAAACAATAAAATTTGGTGACTCGCCGGCACAAACGAATGGTAAAAGGAAATTTTCGAAAAACTCAAAAATCAAAAGTTGCCATACCAAATTGACGTCAAGTTGGTATGGCCACATTGTTTTGCTAATAACTTCCGTAATTTCCCGGCACAAACAATAAAATTTGGTGACTCGCCGGCACAAACGAATGGTAAAAGGAAATTTTCGAAAAACTCAAAAATCAAAAGTGGCCATACCAACTTGACGTCAAGTTGGTACGGCCACTTTGTTTTGCTAATAATAATAATAATAATAATAATAATAAATTGTTTATTGGTATTTCAAAATACACACATAAAAGTAATTTTCTCATTTTTAACATTAAAGCATGGACTTCTCGTCCGTCTGCTTGAGTTGCACCTTTTAATTACTATTCCCTCCCGACCAATAATCAAAATTTATAATAAAACAAAGTAAACAAAGAGATACTACTTTTCTTTTATAAAATTGAAACTTAATACAGAATTAATAATTATAATTTTCTATTAGAAACTGCCTATATCTACCAGCGGACGTACAGAATTTATTTAAATTAGCCCAATTCTTACCGTTCAGGTATTCTAAAAATTCCGCCCTATCCAACACTCTCTTGTCAAAACATGCAATTCTAAATCCGACCATTATGGGGCATACAGCCACATAATGGTAGACATCTTCAATTTCTGCTCTATTGCACATAGAACACAGGTGTTGTTCATTTGTTCGCCCTATTCTAAAATTCAAATTCATAAGTTGCCCTCTAGCTCTAAACACATTTTTCATTAACTTAAACGAATGCTCATCTGAGATATAATGGTTAGCCCCTAAATCAAATCGCAATTCATTATATATGTTATGATAAATGGACCGACCAGCTTTGGTAAACAAATCATTTTTGAATTCAGAATCAATTGCATTTAACAGTTTCTCCACATCACCACCCACCTCAATATAACCACAATCATGTTTATTACAAAGGTCTCTAAACGTCTTACACCAGTATATATTCTTATTAATCACTTCCTGTGCCACAAGTTTAGGCAATCTATTATTGGTTAATGCTAAACATTTATTAACATAATTGTAATGCAATCTATAAGTGAATAAAAAGAGAGGGGAGGCGCCTGCCTCCAAATACACTACATAGTCCGGCGCGTTCCTAGGTAGAGTGAAATTTTTTTTAATAAAATATATATATAGCTTTTCTAACAACTCAAACCAAAGAAAACCCCAAACCTGCGCAGCATAACATGCCACCGCTCTGGACACCGCATCAAAAACCTGCAACTTATTCGACATTGGTACTTCTGATTTTTTAAATAAACTATTAAACGTATGGTTTATCCCAAATTTTGCCACAGAAACCTTCTCTCTAATATGATGGACAAAAGACAGTTTAGACGTCAAGTGAACTCCCAAGTATTTATAACAATTAACAATCTCCATAAAGGACCAGTGTTCATTTCTGGCCAGCCTTCCCCCTTTGCGAAATACAATTATTTTGGATTTATCCAAGTTAACTGTTAAATTCCACAACTGACAATATTCAGCCAAGCGATTAATCATATGCTGTAGTATAGATGGATGGTCCGCTAATAAAACTATGTCATCAGCATACAGTAAACATCTGATGTTTACTCCTGCTATACGTATACCACCCTCCACCACCTCTTGCAAGTCGTTCACGAACAAAGAAAACAGCATTGGCGATAACAGGCAGCCCTGTTTTAACCCTGTCCCAGTTGGAAAGCTACTCGTTACACCGACTACAGTCCACACACTTGATTCTGTATTTCTATAAAGGCCTTGTAATACATTAATAAATTTAGTGGACAAACCTAAATTATAGAGTTTACAATAGAGACGATTTCTGTCCGGTGAGTCAAACGCTGATCTAAAATCAATGAAAAAACAATAAAGTTTATCACTTACATTTAGCGTTTTTAATTTAATTATATTGACCAAGTTGAAAATATTATCTACGGTGGAATATCCCTTTCTGAAACCAGCCTGAAATTCTGATAAAATATTATTATTATACACCCATGTCTCCAATCTTTGTAATAACAAACCTGTAAATAATTTGGATATGGTGTCAGAAAACGATATTCCCCTGTAATTGGTCACCAGGTTCACATCACCTTTCTTAAATAATGGAAATATTATAGATTTTGAAAAGCTTGGTGGCACACTTGACGTTTCATATATGTAATTAAATAAATTTAATAATTCAAACAAAAAATTTTGTGGGCAATTTTTATAAAATTCAAATGTTACGCGGTCAAATCCAGGCGCCTTTCCTTCCTTCACTTTATGCAATACCTGCAATAACTCATTATAGTTAAATTCACAGTCCAAGGTTGGCACTACTGATAGTGGTGGCGCGTAGTGTATGGGAGCAGCAAGTAGAGTTGGATTTAATAAAATATTAAAGTGTTGCACCCAATCATCACTTGTTATTGACAGGCTGTTAATAAAATTAGATTTTTTAAACTGCTTAATTACGTAGAATCAAAAAACTTTTAGCATCTTTTACTTTTTTAAAATTTTCATTCACTTGAAACAGAAATTCTCTCTTTTTTTGTTTACACACATATTTATATTCTCTGTTGCAATTGATGTACATAACACGAATAAAGTCCAAGTTCGTTTTTCTAAAAAGCTTCAACAGACAAAAAGATTTGTTTCTTAATTTATAACACGATGAGTCATACCATTTGTGCTTTATTTTACCTTTATTGGAATTTGATATATAATATATATACAAACATATTATGTTTGTTTACCATTACCTAGACTAAAGGAATCTTTAATCATATCTGTTAACATATTTACTACTATTTGCGGATCATTATTTAAAATTTCCTTAAAATTAAGATTATCAACTAACTCTTCTAACTTATTTTTAAAATTATGTTTATCAATTGTAGTCCATTGTAACTTTGGCAAGAGAGGCAGCAGCAAATCTTTTTTAAACTGAATATTTAAATTTAACGTTAAACAGATGGGCATATGATCTGAAAATAATTTTGGAATTACTTTAAAATCATCGATTCTATCCAATAATGCGTAAGATACGGCACATATATCGTTTACCGAACATCCCTGACCACCTACATAAGTAAACTCTCCACACAAATCCCCTTGCGTCCGCACATTTAATACCAAACAGTTATAGTTATCGCACAATTCTAGAAACATTTTACCTTTACTATTTACAACCTTATCCTTTGAACTTCTTTCAACATTCACTTTTGATTTACTCTCAATAATCTCGGCTGGTTCAATTTGAGCATTCCCAATTCTAATATTTAAATCCCCGACAATTACAATGTTAACTTGACAATTAGACACAAAATCATAGACACCTTCAAAATCTTCCCTCCAATGACTTCCTCTTAAATAAATGGGTAAAATATAAAAAAACTCATGACCGTTTTTTCCACGTACTAACGTAAATCCACCTAAATTAATAAAATCATACACATCGGAACTTTTATTTTTTAATTTTATACCAAATAAACTTCCTCCCATTGCTCTGCCAAATGAACTTTCTCTATTTGCACTAATCCAATGCAACTTAAAACCTGGAAAATAATTTTTAAAACTAACGTAATCTTTTTCTTCTACAAACGTTTCATAAAGAAAAAACAAATCAAAATGCTTAACAAAATCAAAAAAATCTAAATTATCTCTCTTACTATTCAAACCACACACATTATAACTTAAAATAGAACTAATTGACTCTTCTAACTGAAAAACACTTTCATTCACATGGCTGCTATTTTTTTTGTTTACAAAGAGTTTTTTGCCTTTTCCTCCACCCTTTTCTTCTCGAACACTTGTTCTAGCAACTTGAGATCCTCCTCTTTGGCTACCAAACCCTTCTCTTCATCCCAAAAGTACTTTCTATTCTCAAAAATAAAATAATGATCACGTAATAACACCTTGGCCTCTTTTTCTTTCTCCAAAATTTTCCTTTTATACTCAACCAATTTTTTCTTTATTTGCCTATCTTGGTATGATAGATCTTTATTAATCCATATCCCGGTTCCCTTCAATTTGTTTACATTTCTCAGAATCTGCTGTACATCTGACACCTTCAGTAGTTCCACTACCACTAATTTACCTTCTCTTATTAAAAATACTCGGTCTATCATTATATCAGACATTCCCAAGACTTTCGAGAAAAACTCCTGTACCGAATTCAGATAATTTCCTTCTTTAACTCCGCCTAGACCCCCAATTATTAACGTTTTAGCTTTAGATTTTCTTAATAGAACTTGGAGATTATTTTTTATCACTTTATTTTCCTCCTTTAAACTTAATATTTCTTTATTTAGATTATTATTTTCGCTAATAAGGGTGTCTATTTTCCCTTCTATTCTTATGATATGCTGCTCAACTAAGGTTGCCATTTTACTATCTAGTAAATTAGGCATTTTTATAAAAAATTCCTCCTCACCATAATTTACTTCCTGTTGTAACTTTTTAGATGCCATTTGTTCTGGAGAAAGTGAAGTCCTACTACGTTTTCTATCCAAATTCGAGGTTGTTTGCTTTGAACTATCTCTATCTCCTTCTGATAAGTTACTCATATGGCGCTCCACAAGCCAATAGAAGTGGGCGTGGCAATACAGACAGTCACTCAACTCCCCACTATCACTATTATCACAATGTACTCTATGACGTCACCAACAGTCTTAGTCAAATTCACATACAATTATACTACTTTTTAATTGATTATTTCGTAATTTTTGCACGATTGACCACTTTAACTATGTAACGGCTTACAATTTCAGATAAATCTCTCTTTTTCCATGAACTTGAAAAATTTTTTTTTTAAAAACATTAACTTTTACCACTAAAAAATTGAAAAAAGTCGGAACTAAACTGACACAACCTTACTGTACCAATGCTCAGTGCAAACTCTATGTAATATAAAATAGGTAAAGATACGCATATTTTTAGTAAATTATATTAGTACAAGTAATTAAAGGGAGTGCATTCAATTTTAATTTAAGAATGAATAATTATTGCTTACTAATTTATTGTAATTTGTGCTCTCGAATACTTCTGTAAGACCAACACAATATTCAAATTTGGTTTTAACTCCTTAATTCAAAATTCAACTGAAACCTGCAGTAACTAAGTAAGTATTCCACCATTTTCATTGCATCTGTATGTGATTACTCAGAATAAAGGGCATAAGAAAAACTTTCTCTTACGGAAACCAAGAATGCTCTGAAGATAAAGAAGTAACAATCAAAACTTTTATTTAATAGCTTCTTTAATATTGCGGCACAAACGATGAAATTTAGTGAATCGCCGGCACAAACGAAGCCCAAACGAATGATAAAAAAAAAATTCAAAAAACAAAAAATAAAAAGTGGCCATACCAACTTGACATGCGAATATCACGCTTAATAATGCGGCACAAACGATGAAATTTGGCGAATCAGCGGCACAAACGAGGCCAAAGAGATTGGCAGAAAGAAATTTTGAAAAAATTCAAAAAATGAAAAGTTATATCAATTTTTCTCATATTTACTTGACATGCTAATATCTCGCTTGGTAGGGCGGCACAAACGAAAAAAACTTTTGATATTACTAAAATAGTTATTATTAAAGTTGTAGGTGAAAGAAAAATACTATTATTTGCTGTAATAGATATGTATTTATGGATAAATTATAAACCCATCTACCGCTGGTGTATGCTGGCAGTTAGTTACTTTAGTTGACGTGGAGATGCGCTGCTGGCGTCAGTATGTCAGTAACAGTTTTTCTTTAATAACTTCTATAATATTGGGCACAAACGATGAAACTTGGCGAATCGCCGGCACAAACGAGGCCAAAGAGAATGGCAAAAAGAAATTTCGAAAAATCTTAAAGACAAGCGAAATCGCATGTCCAACTTCCGTCAAGTTGGTATGGCCACTTTAAATCCTTAATAACTTTTTCAATTTTTGAGCTAAATGGCTGAAATTTAGGGAATGGCCGGCACAAACGTGGGACAAAGGAATGGTTAAAAGAAATTTTCAAAAAACTCAAAAAATAAAAAGTGGCCAGACCAAATTGACATGCGAATATCTCGCCTAATAATGCGGCTCAAACGATGAAATTTGGTGAATCGCCGGCACAAACGAGGCCAAAGAGATTGGCAGAAAGAAATTTTGAAAAAATTCAAAAAATGAAAAGTTATATCAATTTTTCTCATATTTACTTGACATGCTAATATCTCGCTTGGTAGGGCGGCACAAACGAAAAAAACTTTTGATATTACTAAAATAGTTATTATTAAAGTTGTAGGTGAAAGAAAAATACTATTATTTGCTGTAATAGATATGTATTTATGGATAAATTATAAACCCATCTGTTCGATCCTCGAAGGGATGTGCGGCCCCCCGGCCAAGAATTTATCTGTTGGTGCTAATAGCGCAGCATTGTCCGGTTGGCAGCACTGGAGAAGTCAACGGTGAGGGGGCTCCAGCGTGTTCCTGGGAGCTCGAGCCAGTTGCCCTAGGGGCTTCTCACAGGATCCTTAGTCTGTGTCACTTTGTACGACGGTTGCAGCCAAGTCAAGCCATGTGGCCCCGCAAACGCCGAAGTATCTCTCCCTGCCAAGAGTTCTGTATCTGACTGTAATATTGAAATTTATTGCCATCGTCTTCCTGTGTCATTCCCAACAGTGTTTAAATTGTAGAGCATTAAAGGCCAAGCACGTGCTAATGTGAGCTATTTGTATGGTTATAGGGTTCTGAACTGTAAGTTGTAATAAGTAATTATGATCTAGACCTTATGGTATTTTCTTTGTACTTTTACCAAATTGAGAATAAAAATATATTTGTTCTTTTTAAGTGAAGGTAGTCTGGGTGTTGGTGGCGTCCCCCACCCTTCCCTTTGCTTTAATTTGTTTTTTTATTTTATTTGTGTTGCTCTCCCAAATTACCTAGGAAAGTCTAACACATTGTCCCTCAGTCTTTTCAAAAATGTTTCACCATCTACCGCTGGTGTATGCTGGCAGTTAGTTACTTTAGTTGACGTGGAGATGCGCTGCTGGCGTCAGTATGTCAGTAACAGTTTTTCTTTAATAACTTCTATAATATTGGGCACAAACGATGAAACTTGGCGAATCGCCGGCACAAACGAGGCCAAAGAGAATGGCAAAAAGAAATTTCGAAAAATCTTAAAGACAAGCGAAATCGCATGTCCAACTTCCGTCAAGTTGGTATGGCCACTTTAAATCCTTAATAACTTTTTCAATTTTTGAGCTAAATGGCTGAAATTTAGGGAATGGCCGGCACAAACGCGGGACAAAGGAATGGTGAAAAGAAATTTTCAAAAAATAAAAAGTGGCCAGACCAAATTGATATGCGAATAACTCGCCTAATAATGCGGCACAAACGTTGGAATTTGGTAAATCGCTGGCACAAACGAGTCCGAAGAGGTTGGGAAAAAGAAATTTTGAAAAAACTCAAAAACTATATAGTTATATCAATTTGTTTCATATTAACATGACACACGAATATCTCGCTTGGTATGGCGCCACATATGAAAAAAATCTTTTGATTTTAATAAATTAGTTATTTCTAATGTTGTAGGTAAAAGAAAAGTACTAATATTTGCTGTGTTTGATATGTGTTTTTGATGAAATTCGTAAATAAGTGTTAGTATGGTAACTTGCCGCTGTGTTGCGCTCAGTGCGAGGAAAAGTTTTCTTTAATATCTTTTTTAATTTTTAATCTGTATTGCTGAAATTTGGTGAATCGCCGGCACAAACGCGGCACAAACGAATGGTAAAAGGAAATTTTCGAAAAACTCAAAAATCAAAAGTGGCCATACCAACTTGACGGCAAGTTGGTACGGCCACTTTGTTTTGCTAATAACTTCTGTAATTTAGCGGCACAAACGACAAAATTTGGTGAATCGCCGCCACAAACGCGACACAAACGATTGGTAAAGAGAAAATTTTAAAAAGTTGAAAATAAATAGGTGGCTATACTAACTTGACGTCAAGTTGGTATGGCCACTTTGTTTTGCTAATAACTTCCGTAATTTAGTGGCACAAACGATGAAACTTGGTGAATCGCCGGCACAAACGATGTGCGAAATTTGGTTAAAAAAACTCGGTGGTGGCCATACCAACTTGCGAATAACTCGCCTAATAATTCGGCACAAACGAAGAAATATGGTGAATCGCCGGCACAAACGAAGCCTAAACGAATAGTAAAAAGAAATTTGGTGAATGGACGCCACAAACGAGGCCTAAAAGAAAGGCAAAAAGAAATTTTTGAAAAAACTCAAAAATAAAAAGTGGCCATAACAACTTGACATGTGAATATCGCGCTTAATAATGCGGCACAAACGATGGAATTTGGTAAATGCCTGGCACAAACGAGTTCGATGAGGTTGGGAAAAAGAAATTTTGAAAAAACTCAAAAACTATATAGTTATATCAATTTGTTTCATATTAACTTGACACACGAATATCTCGCTTGGTATGGCGCCACAAACGAAAAAATTTTTTGATTTTAATAAATTAGTTATTTCTAATTTTGTAGTTAAAAGGAAAGTACTAATATTTGCTGTGTTTGATATGTGTTTTTGATGAAATTCGTAAATAAGTGTTAGTAAGGTAACTTGCCGCTGTGGTGCGCTCAGTGCGAGGAAAAGTTTTCTTTAATATCTTTTTTAATTTTTAAGCTATAATGCTGAATTTTGGTGATTTGCCGGCACCACAACGATGTCAAGTTGTCGTCAAGTTGGTATGCCACTTTGTTTTGCTAATAACTTCCGTAATTTAGCGGCACAAACGACCAAATTTGGTGAATCGCCGGCACAAACGGGGCACAAACGATTGGTAAAGAGAAAATTTTAAAAAGTTGAAAATAAATCGGTGGCCATACTAACTTGACGTCAAGTTGGTATGGCCACTTTGTTTTGCTAATAACTTCCGTAATTTAGCGGCACAAACGATGAAACTTGGTGAATCGCCGGCACAAACGCGGCACAAATGATGTGCGAAATTTGGTTAAAAACCTCGGTGGTGGCCATACTAACTTGACGGACGTCAGGTTTGGCGCTCATGCAAAACTTGCAGTAATGAAAGCCGCTAAAGTCACTTCCGCATTGAGCGGGTTGATGTCAACACAGGAGGGCCTATTGCTAGCAGACGACGCTGATTGATGTCTACTGCCATTGCCACCATACTGTACTTTAGAATGATCTGGGCTGATGTACTCAGTAACAAAAAGTACCGTAGCGGTTGGATATGGTACAAAAATACATACCGAGATATCTATTGCTAAGAAGAGGGTAATTGAATTTTCGAGGTCGAAATAAAAGAGGTTCTTAGAGGTCCACCTGGGATTCCTTACGAAATATTAGAAACGCGAAGATTGAAACGGAATGTTAGAGATAGGGAAACTAACAAAAGTGAAATTGGTGCCCACCCAATCTGTTTTGATTGCAGTTAGGGGACAGCAATTACCGCAATATGTATATATCCATTACGTAAGGTGTGAAGTGAACAAATATATTCAAAACATAGTACAGTGTAAAAACTGTCTTCGATTTGGACATTTCCAGGAACAGTGTAAAGGGAATAAAAGATGCGAGAAATGTGGCATGAACCATGATGTATCTGCATGTTCCTAAATGTGTGAACTGTAGAAGTGGTAGTCATAGGGCATCTAATGTGAATGCTTGCCTACAATATGAAAAAGAGAAAACGCTAAAGCAGTTAATGGGTGAAAAGAATATCTCATATCTAGCCATCAATTGGCTAATAATTCTTTCGCTGCCCTAGCGGGGAGGTTGGCTCCAACTGTGGGTAGTTTTAAAGAATTCCCTTATTAAGCAAGAGTGGCGAGAGTAACAACCTTCTGCTTTCACCACCTCATCTAAGAGAGCTAGGAAAATGAACCGTATTGTAATCTCCCCTAGTTTTGATAACACAGTAATTAAAGAGTTGTTGATCCAGCCAACGGAGAAAAAAAAATAAGCTGGGGGGCCTAATATACGCAAACCCATGCCATCCAACAAAAATAATTAAGGACACCAATCCTTTACAAAGTAACTCAAACATAGATATACTTTTTGAAGAGGTTTACTCTATTTTAAAGAGTTTGAACGGTACTAAATTGAATAAAATGCCTGATGACAAATTAAAGACAATTATGAGGGAAAGAGTTATAAATTTGAATGAAGCTATATAAGTTTATAGTGAATATACAGACGCAACTAAGTGTCTTCTTTTAACCATACATAAATCATGAATAAATTAAAAATCTTACAATGGAACGCAAGGTCTGCCGTTTCAATTAAAGGTAGCCTAGACGTCTGTTCGGAAAATGAGGAAATAAATGTTGCAACATTAAGTGAGACTTGGTTTAAACCAAAGGTAATTATAAAATTTACCGGTTTTAATGTAATTAGAAAAGACAGGCAGAACGGGAAGGGAGGTACAGCGATATTAATTAGAAATAACATACCTTAATGGATTAATGTCCGTTGGCATTAAAATACCATTTTTAAATAATAAGGAATTAACTGTTATTTCTTTGTACAATAATCCCAAAAATAATGTAAGTTAGCGTGAATGGAATTCATTGCTTCAGAGTTTATCTCCGCCTTTCATAGTAGCTGGTGACTATAATGTGCACAGCCAAGCATTCGGCTCTAGTTACACCGAGGCCAAAGGCCGTGCTTTATTGGATGCCATTCAAGATAACAATTTAGTTTATCTAAATGATGGATCTCCCACTCTCATAAATAATATAAAACAAAAGCATAGATCAGCTATTGACATTACAATTTGCACCTCCCAAATAGCCTCACAGTTTTCATGGACTCTGTTTGACGATACACTAGGCTCAAACCACATTCCCATTGTTATAGAGTCGAATGAAAAATGCATAAGGTAACATATATCCACAGACAGAATTTCCGATCATGGAACTTAAAAGAAGCTGATTGGCAAAGGTTCAAGGATGCTTTCAGCGGAAAAATGGAAAATATTCACAACTATGATAACTTTTTAGCAGCTCTGGATGAAGCAAATGAAAAGTCAATTCCCAAACTAAAACCTTACACAACTTCCAAAAAGAAATGTTGGTGGAATGAAAAATGCAAAAAAGTACATATGATAGGAAAAAGGCGTTCAAAGAATACAAACAGAATGCCAATTATGAAAATTTTATTAAATTTAAAAAACATCCGCTACCACTAAGTTAATCATAAAAGAAAGTAAAAAGAAACACTGGAGACATTTCTGTGAAAATTTGAACTAAAATTTGAAAAATACTCCAGTTAACCTAATTTGGAAAAAAAATGAGGTCAATAACGAACCCATCCAACAACTTTATTCCCATTGTAAAAGGAGAATGGTCCACCGACTTCATGAATAAATTCGCTCCTCCCTGTGCTGTAAATAATATTGAAATGAGTTACGATGCAGTTGGAACACATATGCTGATAGAAGAGTTTACAATAAACGAATTAAACACAGCTACAAAAAAAAACACGCTAATTCAGCCCAAGGCCTGGACCAAATAAGTTACGCCATGATCTACCCCCTCCCTTTAACTGATAAGTACAAGTTACTGCAGTTATACAACCAAATGTGGCGAACAGGAGAATATCCACCTCAATGGAAAAACTACTTAGTTTGCCCTATCCTAAAAGCACATAAAGACCGCAACCATTGCGATTCATACCGACCAATATCGTTATCCTCGTGCGTTCTCAAAACGTTCGATAGAATGATAAAATACAGGTTGGAATTGTGGATTGAATTCAACGGTTTATTGCCGGTCAGCTAATTTGGATTTAGGAAATGTACGAGTAAATCTGTTCACGAAAGCCAAACCGAATTAGTTACGGACATTTACAAGGGTTTCACTAAAAATAAAATAACACTTGCTTTGTTTTTAGATTTCACCTCGGCTTACGACTCGGTACAATTGCCAATTATTGCAAAAATGATGCAAATTATAAATCTTCCAAATAAATTCATTAGCTTTATATTCATTAACTTAAATCGAGTAGATTTATCTATCTCAAAATAAATTACTCGATAGAAGGCCCACAGGTAACTCAGATAGGCTTATCACAAGGAAGCATTCTGAGTCCTATTCTGTACTCATTTTATGTAGGTAATGTAGAAAGTATATTAATCGAAAATGTGAAAATTCTCTAATATGCGGATGATGTTTGCATATACAGCACTAAAAGCACACTTCCGGAATGCAAACAGGCACTAGGAAATCTCCTAAATAAATTAAATGATTGGATTTTAACAAATGGCCTTTCATTATCGCAGTCAAAGTCGCTTTGCCCCTTCACTAAAAAGAGAAGATTAGGTATATCCAGGGAAATGCAGCTGGCAAACTGGAGATTCCCTTGTAGTTCATCAGCTAAATCTTTAGGGATCACATTCGACAAAATTCTGAATTAGAAAAAACACGTGGAAAATATTGAATTAAAGGTGGAAAAATACTTCAATAACTTAAGAATGTTATCTCACAAGAAATGGGGGCAGGCCCTGAGGTTTCCTTACTTTTCTACAGAGCCACGATAAGAGCAATATTGGTCTGCGGGTGTTTTCTCTATGGTCAAGCTAGCCAGTCTATAATAAAGCCGTTACAGGTATTACAAAACAAGTGTATGAGGCTCTGTCTGGGTTTCTTAAACAGTACTTTTGTCAATGTGATGTACGCGGAAGCGTGCGAACTGCCGCTTCTTTACCGAATACAAATCGTATCTGATCGATTCGTGTTAAAAATGCTAAGCACCAACATTAGAATTTACAACCAATCTGCCAATTCAACTCTACAGTTCTTAGACACAAACACTGGTCCAAGAAAAAAGCACCTCCTTACACAGAGAGCTTCATAAGAATTTCGGCCTATAGAGAGATCGTTTACATAGCTCATAACCATAAATTGCCCATGTTTACGATGAAGTACAAACATTTATTGAATAAAATAAGTGTTAATGCCACATTCGAACTGAACAAAATACCTAAAGGAATGAGGGAATTACATTTCTAATCATTATCCGAACGCATACTGTTTATACACAGACGGATCGAAAATTGATAACAAAGTCGGGAGTGCTGTATATGATCCGTGCCGCAACCGTTTTATGACCAATAAGTTATGTGTCTGAGGCATCTATTTATACGGCAGAATTAGTCGCTATACTGATGTCACTAAAATATATGTGCTCCTTGTCAGAGAAAAAGTTTCTAATTCTAAGTAAGAGCTTGAGTGCAATGCGTAGATTAACTAACTCGCACGGACTTTGTACGATGAATCATATTATTGCGGAAATAGCAGAGCGAATAGCACTTCTTAATGAGGAGAGCGTTTACGTTCACTTTCTTTGGGTAAGAGGGCATAGCGCTGTTAAAGGGAAAGAAGTAGTGGATACACTCGCTAAAGATGATTTGATGGAGGAAAAATGGAGGATTTGAAGAGTACAAAGTTCCAATGTCGGATTTAATAGGAAGAATAACCAAAACCGCATTACAAATATGGCAAACAGACTACAACAATTGTATGAAGCAAGCGTATGTTGAACCAAGTACCTAAAAGACCTTGGTTTAAAGGTACAGGCATGAACAAAAGATTGGTTACTACAATTAGCAGATTGAGAGCGAGCCATGCAGACTGCGGGCCGTACCTGCATCGAATCGGTAAACGCGCTACTCCGTTGTGCGAAAAGTGTAAGGAGGAAGAAGATTTTAAACATGTCGACATGGAATGCCCACTTTACAAGAAAGAAAGAGATGAGCTGTTTATCTCGCTGTACAAAAATTTGTGTGCGCCATTTAGATACGAAGACATCATATTTTCTAATAATGTCTACGCCCAGAAACGTGTTTAAGATTTGATTAACAAATATACTCGTACTTGTGGATAGGAAGTTACTTAGTTAAGATCAAATATCCTGGGAAGGAATAAGCTTTGAAGTTGGCTGTATGGTAAAAAGCCAATGCCTGAAAAAAAGTACAAAAAAGGGGTGCACTAAGAATCTCTAGTGCATTAGAAAGGTGTCTGAACCTGGTCAATCTGGTTCTGGAGTGGCCGTTATTCCTGAAGAGGAGTTTTTTTAGTAGGTACTAATGAATTGCAATTCATTCACACCCAGTCTTAATCTGGAAGGAGCCTGGGGCATTTTTCCCCCTTCGAAAAAATATTATTATTAATTATTGCAATTTAGTTTGTTTTATAAAATTTATGTCTCTGATAGGAATTAGTGATGAGTGACATTGGATATGAGACGTGATGAGGATGTTAGCTCTGTCTTTGAATAAGTGGATATATTACATTTTATAGGGAGGTAAGAAAATGTGGAGTCATGTTTCATGGAATTTATATTTAAGAAAAGTGCTTCTGAAAAATAAAGTAAATAAAACTAAAGCGTATCACAAAATATTTGTGATAGGAATTAAATATATTCTCACATAACAGTTACACAAACTTATCACTGACATGGCATACTTTCTGCCAGTAAGAGTACCCAAATCTCCTATTGTCTCACCAACTGGTATATATCTTACTAGTCTTTGGGAATAATCAAAAGAAACAAAATCACAGCTGGGCAAAATTCCATAATATTTCTGTTTCTTAAAAATGAATAAGATGACATATTAATTAAATAAACAGAATGTAGGCTTAGTAAAATTACAAATTTGTATTTATTCAAAAAGTATTAAATAATTTTTGTGTAGTTACTTATATTTGTTTTTAGAAAATGTGATATCACTGAACTGGGATTTGGAGAAAAAAACTGTGGCTGTGTCATAGACACGGCCGTGAGTTGTACGTGAATACGTTTACATAACCGGTTATATTTTTTATATAAAAGATTTTTATTTATGTATTTAGGATGAAATCAAGGAAACAAATAATTACTGCGTTACAATATGACTTTATTAATTATAGGTCTGTGATACGAAAAGTACGACACAAATGGCATACAAGATACATCGAGATTTCTGGTAAACGTTAAATCAATATAGGTATCGTATTACCTAACGTTGTTGGAGAAGTTTCAATATTAGACAAATTGAACTCGCTGAGCATGAAGTCGGGCAATGAGCGGTTTTGTAAGACATCATCATTAAAGTCTCTAACTATCATAATTGGAGAGTACGATGTTTGGTTCCCCAAGAGTGGCGGCCCCCCAGACTTGTTTTTTCCCTGAGTCAGTTGGCGGAATTGGGTGAGCACAAGGAGAGAGGGGAGGCGCTGGTAGGATGTCAAGTCAAGCGTCACTGTGAGGAGTAATGTCGGCCATGTTAGCTTCAGCTTTTTCATGTTGTGCGTATTAACTAAAAACTTTGGTTTGTGTTTACCAGGTTATAATAAAAAACTGTGTCTTAGTTTATGATTTAATGAGCTCAAACTTTTGGACCTTAAGGATAGAGACTCACATAAGTACAATAATCATTACATTAATTTCCCCACTGATATACGTATATTGTCTTGGACAAATAACTATTCTAATTAATTCCCCCGTTATATTGTGCTTTGTACAAACAAATTAGTCTAAGTAATTCCCTGTTATATTGTGCCCTGTACATTAATTATTGCAATTAAGTCTTCCCTGTTATATTGTGCCCTGTACAACAATTATTGTAATTAAGTCTTCCCTGTTATATTGTGCCCTGTACATTAATTATTGCAAGTAAGTCTTCCCTGTTATATTGTGCCCTGTACAACAATTATTGTAATTAAGTCTTCCCTGTTATATTGTGCCCTGTACAATAATTATTGCGATTAAGTCCTCCCTGTTATCTTGTGCCCTGCACAGTAATTACTACAATTAAGCCTTCCCTGATATATTGTCGTGTACAATTAATTAGTCTTGTTAACTTCCCCGTTGTATATTGCAATAATTATTACGATCACGTCTCCCCTGATATATATTGTGTTGTACCAATACTTATTCATTAAGAGTAGTGCGTAATCCGCACCAAAGTGTTATAAGAGCCAGATTCCCTGTGGCGTTCAGATTTATTATTATTTCACCTGTTGTATATATATATATTTGTCTGTATCTCTTCGGAGACTTGTTAATTGTGAATAAAGTTTATGGTGAATTTGTAAAGTGTTCTGAAGACTGGTGGCGTCCCCCACTTTTCCAGCTTTAATTTTAACTGCGTCTTTTTCCAACCCCCTTCCTTTTGACTATTTTTCATGGTGCCGAAACCCGGGAACAGTCTTCAGAACACTATTCAACTGTTTTTTAATTTTTCTCTGTACCTTGTAAGTAATCTCGTCTTTTCTTAAAATAATTTGTTTATACTTTAGTTTTATTTCAGTTTGAATATTGACAGTCTTGATTGACAACTGTCGGGTTTTTCCTTTGTTTGTTATGTTCAGTTGTGTTTAGTCTATATAACATTGTTTGCTGCTTTATTGTATTATTAGTAAACGTAGTTAAGTTAGCACACGTTGCTTGGTATATTTTGTAGTACTTACTTATCTCCATTTAGGAATTTGTCATTGATTTGGAAACTTATTGTACGTATTGTATCTATGTTTTTTTGTTTTTGTTTTGCAATGCAACTGGTTCATTCCTTGCATCTGTAACAACATTTGATATTTGTATTTGTCTTTGATCTTATCTATATTGTTGGCTTTTGCCGCCTAACCTCAGCAGATCAAATGGAGGAACAGGCACAGGTCACCCCCCCTCTCTCACCAGCCACCCCTAGTCACCCTGTCTTGGAGGAAACTCCCCGATTTCCTCTCCAGTCGGAACACTATCCTGACATCTGTGAAGTCAGATGTAATCATTTAATAGCCAGGTTAAACCAATGGACCCGAAGGGTCAGTGATCTTTCCCCCAGCTCCCCTGAAGCCTTGGAGCTTAGCCGCAACTATTCTACCATGTTCGCCTCCCTGTCCCAGACTGTGGACAGGGAAGCATGGGGGTGGTTGCGTGCATTGTCCCCGGAAGTCGGTGGCCCACTGGCTGCGTCTCTGTCGGAGAGCCATGAGCGTGCTGAGGCAGCTCAGTTGACCATCATTCTGCCTTTATTGGCAACAGCCCCCGTCCCCACTACCGCTCCGCCAGATCAGGGTTTTTCGGTCCCAGCAGTTGACGAGTCCGTAATTGAGCTTGCCAGGCGCCAGCTGCAGGAACTAGTTATCCCTAACATTACCCCTTTCGGGGGGGATGTTTTACAATATAAAAGCTTTAAGGCCAGTTTTCAGGCGGAGGTGCATAAGCTTTCCTTACCGGCTCCGAAAAGGCTTGAAGCCCTCCGGTCCTCTCTGAGAGGCCCCCCTCTTTCCATTATACAAAATGCTCCGTCCTCCGAGGAGGGATATTGTTACGCCTGGAGCACCCTGGACTCCAGATATGAGGGACAATTGCGTGTCGCCAGTGCCACGATAGAATCCTTTTTGCAATTTCAGGGCGCTGACCCAGGCATTGAAGAGTGCATCGCGTGGTTGTCGCGCCGCCAAATAATGCTGGATCAGTGTCATATTCCGCACCCGCTAGATTTTTTATTGTGCCATGTGACCCTGTCTGTTCTCCCCCCTGGCCTCCAAGAGGAGTTCAGAAAAAGGTACCTGGGATCCTTTGATCTCCTCCCCTCGAGTAGTCAGGTCCTCGAATTTCTCAAGGACCAGGAGGATAGGTTTTCCCCCAAATTAACCTCCAGTCTGTCACCTCCTGCCTCGTTGATACAGCTCACTCCTAGTCATTCTTCACCTTCCACTGTTCCGCAGCCTCGCTCTGCGTCCCCCGCGCGCGAAACCCAGGCACAACCGGAGTCCTCCCCCAAACAGGTAAGGCGCTATACCCCTAAGTCTGTAAGGTTCGTTCCGCGTCAGAGGAGACCATCGCCCCCTCCTTCTCCGGCCCCAGCTCGACAACCGGCCTTTTCTACCTCCCGTACACCGACTTCCTCTACTTCAGCGGCCCCCCAATGCTACCTGTGCGGAGATTTTCACCGCCTGGCAAAATGTCCAGAATATGTGAACATGTCGATTAGCGACAGATGGAACTTCGTAGTAGAGCGAAAACTGTGTGTCAATTGTCTTTCAAGACAGCACTTAGTGTCTAGGTGCCCTTGCCAGGTCGGTTGCGCGAAGTGTCATGGAGAACACCACACCTCACTGCACCCTCCTCCACCCTCCACTAGCTTCAGCCAGGGAACACCCCCTGTGTCTGGTATTCCGTCGCTCATGTCCCTACAGATCCGTCGGCCTCAAAAATGTAGTCTCCCACCAAGAAGAACGCCCTCCCCGGGCCCTTCTGAATCTCCTCCTCCATTTCCTCGGAGTTCGCTGAGTCCCCCCAGTCCTTTTGAGCCTCACCCGTACTTAGCCCAGGCCAGTGACTTGAGGTCCCGACCCACATCGCCGCCCTCCTCTTCTTCCAGTCTATCCCCCGTACTTCCCACCATCTACTTTGGCCGCCATCCAGCACCATTCCGTCAGCCAGAACAATAGGTTCTCGGCAAGCGCGATACCCCTCCGTTGTCCACTGTAGTTTTTTGCCGTCGCAGACACTGTCGTCTGTGTCATTCGGCAAAGGTTCCCCGTCAGTCCATAGTCAAGTCTTTCCCCTCCGATATGTCAGTCTCCCCCACTGCCCTGGTGTATCTCCTTGGAGGAGATGGCCAGTGGTATCGCGCTCGTGCCCTGCTGGATTCAGGCAGTGAGATCAACTTAATGACTAAAGCTTTTGCCAAGGAAAGCAAATTGACCTATAAACCCATGTCAGGCGGTGTTCGTGGCATAGGGGGCAATATTGCCACCCAAGTCGTGGGTCAGGTATCGACCAATTTAAGACAAGCCCACCCTTTTGCACAACTCAAAATCCCTTTCCGCGTAGTTACCAAGACTGTCCCAGATGCACCATCCTCCTACTTTCCTGTCAAGGATTGGCCACATCTAATGGACAAACCTTTAGCCGACCCAACCTTCAATGAACCCAGGCCAGTAGACGTGGTCTTCTCCGCCTCAGTCTTTGATGCCATCGATCTCAGTAAGATTATTCGTTCCCAAAATGGTTCCCCTAACGCAAGATTGACCACTCTTGGTTGGATCATGTCTGGTCCCTTGAGAAGCTTCCCCACGAGAAGGGTTCGGTTTGACCCCTTCGTCAAGGACAGCAGGTCCAATTCTAAATTATATCGGACCTATTATAAAATTTTATTCAAGCATAAATATGCCCAATTGACGCCCCCTAAGGTATCTTCTAACCAGTCTATCCCAGAAGATGAGCCTTCAATCGGTAACCCTCCTAGTAACTCTGAGTCTGAGTCAATTGTCCCCCGTGACAACCTTGAAGAGTCAGACCAGCCCAGCTTACCCAGTGTGTCAGCATCCTCCCCGCAAATCCTATCCTCTTCCTTACAGGAAGCAAATCTTCAAGAACCTTCTCGTCCGATTGTAGCTAGTCAATTCCCCTCTCCGAAACCACAACGTTTAATGAGCACGCAGCGTCCACTGCAAATCATAATAGCCACTCCTGACCCTGTAACTCCTCCTACTACCAGACCTACTGCGGAAGACATTCCCTCGGAAAGTTCCGCTCTACCTGTCAATCTCTCTTTAGTCAATCCTGTGCTGGCAACTTCGTTTAAACCAACAGTACTTCGCCTCAGCTCTGGAAAAGCTTCACCACCTATTCCGCACCCCCCTGACTTAGTCTTGTCCCGTCTTATGGAAAAAATGTTCGCCCTGGAGGAAGTATCTGAAGTCTCTCCCCTTACGCCAGAGGAGTTGAAGGCCGAAGAGTGCTTCTCTAAGTCTCACTCTCGACTCCCTGATGGTCGGTTTTCAGTAGCACTGCCATTAAAAACCAGTCCGTGTTGCCTCGGTGAATCTAGAAAGATCGCTTTAAAGCGTCTCGTACAAACTGAATCCCGTCATGCCAAGTCCCCACATCTCCGTGCTCCCTATGTGGAGTTTATGAAGGACTACTTAGATTCCAATCATATGGAACTGGCCCCTCCTCTCAAGTCAGGTCAAATTGCCTATTATATTCCCCATCATGCGGTACACCGTCCAGACGATCCCCCGGAAAAGATTCGTGTAGTATTTAACGCTTCCCAGAAGTCCTCTTCAGGCATCTCCCTCAATGAGCTCTTGCTTCCCGGACCCCGTTTACAGCTCGATATCTGGAAGGTGGTTACCAGATTTAGAGTGGACAAATGGGTCTTTACGGCCGACATTCGCCAAATGTTTAGACAGATACAACACCCCCCGGAAGATAGGGATTTATTACGCATACTGTGGCGATTTGATACGAGCCAACCAGTGCAGGAGTACCGTTTGTGCACGGTGACTTATGGAACCACGTCAGCTCCTTACTTAGCATGTCGCGTACTCCAAGAATTAGCTATTACTTCCCAAAAGTCGTTTCCTCTAGCTTCTGAGATACTACGTGAACGCACCTATGTTGATGACGTTTCTGGGGGAGGTTGCACTCCCACTGAGGCACTCCAATCTCGAGATCAATTAATTAAACTATTGGGTCAAGCTCAAATTGAACTTCGAAAATGGGCATCAAATCATCCACAGTTACTGGATCAGATACCCCCTGAACTCCTACTCCCAGCCATGTCTTCGGTCTGCCTAGAAAATGACGAAGAGTCTCAACTAAAAATTCTGGGACTTTGTTGGAACCCTTCTCAAGATTACTTTCATTTTCGGATTCGTTCTGTTCCTAGTGTTCAAACCAAAAGACAATTAGCCAGTCAGATCGCAAAAGTTTTTGACCCATTGGGATGGCTGATCCCTATAACCATTTTTGCTCGTGCAATATTTAGAATAGTCTGTCAAGCCTCCTTTGATTGGGATGATCCCCTGCCCTCATCAATTGTCCAGGAATGGGCTCAGTTCGCTGTTTCCTTGCCTGACCTGTCCAAAATTCACATACCCAGATTTTTGTCTCTACCCACTTCTAAAATGTATTTGGTGGGATTCGCTGACGCGTCCGAGCGAGCCTATGCGGCGGTGGTATATCTCGTGTCTCAGTCTGAGGACACGGTTATTAACCTGGTCATGTCCAAGGCCAGAATGGCCCCAATGAAACCGGTTACGCTCCCCCGTCTGGAGCTTTGTGCTGCCCACCTACTTGCTCTTACTATTGATAAGGTCAGATCACTCTTCCCTCAGATAACCACTCAAAACGTCCTAGCCTTTTCTGATTCTACCATTGCCCTGGCTTGGATCACAGCAACACCACCTCCGCATTGGAAGGTGTTCGTGGGTAATAGAGTAGCAGCTATCTTAGAAAAGGTACCCGCCTCGCAATGGTTCCACATCTCCTCCTCACAAAACCCCGCTGACTGTGCCTCACGTGGATTACGACCTCAAGAATTAGTGAGTCATCAGCTATGGTGGGAAGGTCCCTCTTGGCTGAAGTCAAACCACGAGTCATGGCCCCTTGGGCAAGTTAGTGCCGATTTGTCTGACCCTGTCGTGGGAGCAGAAATTCGCTCCCAGGCCTTTAATGTGTCAAATGCAATGTCCTGCCCTGAGGAATTAGAGACTAAATTTTCCAGTCTGTATACTCTGCAGAACGTAGTGGCCTGGTGCCTGCGATTCGCCCACAATACTAGAAATCCAGTACGTCGTATGTCAGGTCCATTGAATGTAAAGGAACGTATCGAAGCCCTGCGAGTCCTAATAGTCCGAGCCCAACAGCACTCGCTTTCCGAGGAAATTGAGGATGCTCAGTCCCCCAGACCTAGATTACGCCTCGTCAAAACCTTAGGCCTATTTCTGCACACTGATGGAGTGCTGCGAGTTGGAGGGAGACTCAGACTGGCCGACGTCCCCGAATCTCAAAAGCACCCTGCCTTGTTGCCTTCGCAACACCCCTTCACCGCCTTGGTCATACAAGATGCCCACATATCCAACCTCCACGTAGGCCCCACTGCCACTCATGCGTTTTTGAGAAGTCGATATTGGATTGTTAATGGTAAGAATGTTGTCCGCCGACAATTGGGTACCTGTAACAAGTGTTTCAGTGTCAAGCCAACACCCTTTAACCCCCTCATGGGTCAACTGCCAGAAGGAAGAGCCAGCGCTTCATCACCCTTCACCACCACTGGCATAGACTACGCAGGCCCCTTCAACGTGAAAATTGCTTCATTGCGTTCAGCCAAAGTCCTCCAGTCTTATCTCGCCATTTTCGTCTGTTTTTCCACCAAGGCCATACACCTGGAACTAGTCACGGACCTCACAACACAAGCATTCTTAGCTGCCCTAAACCGTTTCGTTGCCAGGAGGGGTGTGCCGAGTCACATTTGGTCGGATAACGGCACTAACTTCGTCGGAGCCAAAAGAAGACTCAAGGAGGTATCTGCACTACTAAATGACGCCAAGTCTCAGGAGGCCATTTTGAGAGAATCCAATAAAAGAAGCATCGAGTGGCATTTCATCCCCCCTCGAGCACCACATTTTGGAGGTCTCTGGGAAGCTGCCGTTAAATCTACTAAAAGATTACTGAAGGTCACGTTAGGCACTCAAGAGCCCACCATGGAGTGTTTCCTCACAATCATTTGTCAAATTGAAGCCATATTAAATTCCAGACCTCTTACCGCTGTCTCGTCCTCGCCAGATGACCTGCAAGTCCTGACGCCAGGTCACTTTCTGATTATGCGGCCTATGACTGCACTACCTCCCGATGGCTCCTTAACCCCTCGCACTGCACTCAAATCGAAATGGGCAATGGCACAGCTCACTGTTGGACAGTTTTGGAAAAGATGGCACAAGGAGTACCTCCTCGAGCAGCAAGCCATGCTAAAATGGCATTCGCCTTCCTTTCCCGCGGCAGTGGGACAAATAGTCATGATCATGGACGACAACCTTCCTCCACTGCAGTGGTCCATGGGCCGAATAGTCAAGCTTCATCATGGCCGGGACAATGTGGCCAGGGTGGCCGAGGTCAAGACAACTTCAGGACTGATCAGCCGGCCTGTCCGGAAGCTTTGCCCCCTGCCAACTCAGTAAGTGGATCTCTGCGAGTCCACTGCGGGGGAGGATGTTTGGTTCCCCAAGAGTGGCGGCCCCCCAGACTTGTTTTTTCCCTGAGTCAGTTGGCGGAATTGGGTGAGCACAAGGAGAGAGGGGAGGCGCTGGTAGGATGTCAAGTCAAGCGTCACTGTGAGGAGTAATGTCGGCCATGTTAGCTTCAGCTTTTTCATGTTGTGCGTATTAACTAAAAACTTTGGTTTGTGTTTACCAGGTTATAATAAAAAACTGTGTCTTAGTTTATGATTTAATGAGCTCAAACTTTTGGACCTTAAGGATAGAGACTCACATAAGTACAATAATCATTACATTAATTTCCCCACTGATATAGTATATTGTCTTGGACAAATAACTGTTCTAATTAATTCCCCCGTTATATTGTGCTTTGTACAAACAAATTAGTCTAAGTAATTCCCTGTTATATTGTGCCCTGTACATTAATTATTGCAATTAAGTCTTCCCTGTTATATTGTGCCCTGTACAACAATTATTGTAATTAAGTCTTCCCTGTTATATTGTGCCCTGTACATTAATTATTGCAAGTAAGTCTTCCCTGTTATATTGTGCCCTGTACAACAATTATTGTAATTAAGTCTTCCCTGTTATATTGTGCCCTGTACAATAATTATTGCGATTAAGTCCTCCCTGTTATCTTGTGCCCTGCACAGTAATTACTACAATTAAGCCTTCCCTGATATATTGTCGTGTACAATTAATTAGTCTTGTTAACTTCCCCGTTGTATATTGCAATAATTATTACGATCACGTCTCCCCTGATATATATTGTGTTGTACCAATACTTATTCATTAAGAGTAGTGCGTAATCCGCACCAAAGTGTTATAAGAGCCAGATTCCCTGTGGCGTTCAGATTTATTATTATTTCACCTGTTGTATATATATATATTTGTCTGTATCTCTTCGGAGACTTGTTAATTGTGAATAAAGTTTATGGTGAATTTGTAAAGTGTTCTGAAGACTGGTGGCGTCCCCCACTTTTCCAGCTTTAATTTTAACTGCGTCTTTTTCCAACCCCCTTCCTTTTGACTATTTTTCATACGATTAGGATCGTAATCGGGTATAATTTTAGCGATGTTTTTGAATATTTTGAATAATTTCCGAAATGTCAATGTTAACTCTATTACAATCAGTGAAGCTATTGATGTTGCGAAATATGGCGACTCCACCGGCTTTGCGACTTGATGATGATGATACCGCTACCGATGATGTAGTTGCAATTTGTCTGTTCTTAGCGGTATTACAATAAGACTCAGATCAAAGACAGGCACATTACTGGCATGGAATTTTCCATCCAAGTTTCGCTGATTGCCAAATAATCAGATCGGTTGATGATGGAATCGGTAGAGATGTCTTCTGAGTGCGCGACCAAGCTTTGTGCCTTAATTTCAACCTCCCCAGCTGCAGATGTGCTGACACCGTCGTTGATTCGCTCGGCCGCATTCATTCTTTTACGTTCTCGACACAGCTTGACTCGGTCATATGATGTTTTATTAATAATATAATAATAATAATAATAAGTGTTTATTTAATTTCAATTATATACATAAATTACATTACAGAAATAAAAATAATAATAACACTCAAGTGCATGGAGCGTACTCCGTCCGCAGAGTTGAGTTTCGTTTATATACAATACAACATAAATACAACACATTTTGGAAAAAAATAAAATAATCCACTATTGAGTAAAAAATTAACTAAATAAAACATTTTAATCACAATTAAATTCATTAATTATTAATCTTCTATAATGTAAGGCCTCTTTTAAGTAATTGCATAAATTATTCCTATTCCAACCGTTTAATATTACATACAAATCATTTTCAGTAAGGTTTTTTTTATTAAAATACTTTAAACGGTATGGAGTTAAAATAGGACATACGGAAACAAAGTGTACTATATCCTCCAATTGATTAAGGTTGCACAGTGTACATAAATGGCTGGTATCAGGTTTAAAAGGTTGATAGTTTAAACACAATGTCTCCGTTCTGGCTTTTAATATCAATTCTATGTCGCCGAATTGCCTGTTTGAAAAATAATCTGGATAGTAAGTCAATTTTGGATAGACTTTATGGTGGATACCATTTCTTGCTTTTGACTGTGCAGTTATCATTTCCTCTATCCCTAATTTACTCATTATTGCATTAAATTTTCCTTCCCAAGCAATCACAGAATTATTATTAAGTTTTATAAAAGGTATGTCAAAACGAGTACATAAATTTTTCAGTGTTTCATACCATAACGTATTTCTCGTAATAACTATCTCAGCTATCATTTTAGGCAACCTTCCCTCTGGTAATTTCATTATCTTTATTAAATATTTAAAATGTAATTGCAAAGTGTAAGCATACATACTACAAAGATTTAATTCTAAATTTAATACATAATTAGCAGTATTAGGAGGGAGGTGAAATAACTTTTTGACAAAAAATCTTTGAAGCCTTTCTGAATGTTCATATTTTTTATAGCCCCACACCTGTGCCTCATAACATAATACACATCGCGAAGTTGCATAAAATAATTTGTATTTACAATCTAGTGGAACTTTGGAATTAGACAGCAATCTAGACCAAGTACTATTCAGGCCAAATTTAGCTACACCTAATTTTTCTTTTAAATGTGGAACGAAGGAAAGTGAAGGCGTTAACTGAACTCCTAAGTATTTATATTTTTTAACGATTTCTATTTCTTGACCTTCAAAAAACCACCGTTCATTCTTTGCTAATCTTCCGCCTTTCTTTCTGCAAATTAAAATTTTTGATTTTTCCAAATTCACACATAAACCCCAATCTTGGCAGTAACTACTTAATGAATTAATCATTTGCTGTAAAATCTCCGGCTTGTCGGCAATCAGTACAATATAATCCGCATACAGTAGTATACGAATGTTGAGATCTCCTAAAAGCACTCCACCTTCCAGAAAGTCAGGCAAATCATTTATATAAATTGAAAAGAGTGTTGGGGAGAGGAGACAACCTTGTTTAACACCTGAAAGGGTAGAGAAAAAATCCGAGACACCTTGTTCACCCCACACCGCTGCACGAGTGCCATCATATAAATTTCTTATTATTCCAATAAATTTATAAGATAAACCTATCATCGCTAATTTATAAAATAACAAATGTCTAGGTACAGAATCAAAAGCAGATTTGAAATCAATAAAAAATAGATAAACCTTTTTTGTACTTTTTTCTTCCAATTTTAACTCTGTCACATTTACCAGACTAAAAATATTGTCTATAGTTGAATATGTTTTTCTAAACCCTGCTTGGAATTCAGAAATAATTTGATGCTTAAGAAGCCAATTAGTTAGTCGATTCAACAATAAACCGGTAAAAAGCTTAGCTTCAACGTCAATAAAAGACATACCCCTGTAGTTTGACACTAGACTTGAATCTCCTTTTTTATGTAAAGGGAATATCATGGCATCTTTAAAATTTGGAGGAATTTTCCCTGAATCGTAAATTTTATTAAACGTACCCACAAGCCTTTTCAGAAAATTTTCAGACGCGTTCTTGAAAAATTCGTACGGTATTCTGTTTATGCCAGGTGCCTTCCCATTTTTTGCTTTATTCAAGACTAAATGTAATTCTGGAATTGTAAAATCTCCATCTAGATCAACATCAGTTAAATATGGTTCTGCATAAAATACAGCGGGCGCGGTTACTATAGGATTGTATAAATTTTGAAAAAAGATTTTAAATCTATATTAATATTATATAAATGATTTTGTTTTTTAAATATTTTGACTGCATCCCAATATTGTTTAGAGTCTTTAATGTTTTCAAATTTTTCTGTTATAGAATTATAGTAATCCAGCTGTTTAGATTTACACAATTTTTTATAATTATTTTGACTAACTAAATACATTCTTTTTATTGCAATACTATTAGTTTTCCGGAATACCTTAAGCAAACGGAACAATTTTTTTCTTTCTTCAAAACAATTCCAGTCATACCAATCCTGTTTTTTACACAAAGGCTTATGAGAAGTATTATTTGTTACAAAAGCCGCTCTCCTAATACAATCCAAAAGTGTAATTATTGATTCCTGCGAGTCCCCATCTAAATCGACAGTTTTATTTAACTTCTTATCCAACCTCTCCTTATATTTTAAGTTATCATTTTGAGTCCAAATTAATTTAGGCAGAAGAGGAATAGTTGCTAATTCATTTACAGATTTATTGTATAGATTAATTTTGAGAGAAATAGGGCAGTGATCAGAATATACCTCGTCCAAAACTACAAAATTTTCAATTAAAGGCAAAATTGAGAAACTGACACAACATAGATCGTTTACGGACGAACCCATGGCTCCTAGAAAGGTTAATTCTCCCTCCCCATCACCCTCTGTCCTTCCATTCAAAACTGTTAGATCCATATCCTCACAAAATTCTAACCATTTTCTTCCTTTTCTATTTAAAATTTTATCTTTTGATCTCCGCACTCTATTTACGTTATTATTACAACAATTTAATTCGGATTGAATTACCTGAGCATCCGCTATCCGTACATTGCAATCACCCATTACAATGCAACTACTATCCAATTGAAAATCACAAAATAAATTTTTCAAATTTTCAAAATCAGTTGACCAATCGTTGCAATTAATGTAGACTGGGATTACAATAGTATTTATTTCATTTTGTTCTATTTTAATTACTGTACAATTAATACTATTATTATTTAAGTGCATAAAACTACATATTTTTGCAATATTATTTGACCTTTTAAACCCATATACAGAACCGCCTTTTGCTCTACCATAAATAGTTTGCCTTACTGCTGGAATAACATGTATGTGAAAATCTTTAAAATAGTACTCATACCTAGCTATATCATTTTCTTCTAGAAAGGTTTCATATAACAAAATTATATCATAACTTCTAAGTAAATTAAAGAACAAAAAAAGATCTGCTTTACTTTTCAGACCCACTATATTGTACGCCATAATTGTTATAAAATTGTTACCTAGTTCAGAATTATTTTCATTTCGCCAGTTCGGCTCCCTTAGTTGATGTTGAGGCTTTAGATTCCTGGATTCGACGAAAAAGCGTCCGTTTTCCTGGTGATCCCTCTGCCTTTCTTTTCTTTTGCTTTGACCTCCGCTTAACTAATTTTCCTTCAGTTAACCAATTTCTTAGCGTTCCATCAGATAAATTTTCCAGTCCTGTACTTGCTGAATCATCTGCTAACTCACTTCCTGATGAGAGACTGACATCTTCTCCGTACTTATTGACGAGCTCATTCAGATTCCATACCTTACCCTCAATAACTAACTTATTATACTTCATGTATGCTCGTTTGTTTTGTTTTCTGGCCGCCTTCCAAAACGGATAAAGCTTTTTTCTTTCATCTCTCACATCCATAGGGAAGTCTTCAGAAATGACTAGGTTTGTCCCTCTCAGATTTTTAACAGCCCTCAATACTGCGAATTTACTTCGTAAAGCCAGAAAAGTAATTAAAACAGGTCTTTTCCCCTGATTCTTACCTATTCTCCTAATCACATCAATATCATTCAAAGTAACAGTAGTTTTCAAAACGTCCCGAAAAACTGATTCTATTTCGTTTTCCAATTCATGAACTTTTTCATTACTTTTTTCAGGGAAATTAAATAAAAGTAAATTTTTCCTTCTATAACCTTCGTAGCTTTTAAACCGCTTCTGTAACTCTATAATTTTATCAGTATTTTGCTGTAAATTTTCCATAAATTTATTTATTTTATCGTCGGTATCTTTTATTTTATTCACAATTTCCTCATTTTTCCTTAAAAACTCATTATGAAATTGCTTAATTGATTCCATTAAATCATTTATATTAACAGGTTTTTCTGAACCCTTTTCCATATTAATTAGATGTACTAGCAGACGGACAGATAAATTTAAAATGAACAGCCAACGAACAGATACGTACAGTGACCTTGAAACAGTCCCCACTTTTTAAACTGTCTTATTTACTATCTAACTAAAGTCCACTACAGTCAATCTGTACTTACTATTTTTCTATGAATTAATAAACGAATTTTCTATTAATTTTTCCGCTATTTTCACACAATTTCACAAATAATTAACACTTTTTGTAGAGCATAATTTTATACAAAAAGTAGACACAAAATTTCTATAAAAAACACAGTTCAAACACCCAAATTTTTAAATAAACGAGACTGAATAAAAACAGCACCTTCCAGGTCAAAAGCTAGAACTCAACTCCTGATGTTTTATTATTACCATTCGATTGTTCTTGATAAGCCCTTTCCAACCGAGTACGATCTCTGTATTTGGTTTTGGCTTTTCGACGCGTATAGGCCGAAATTTTATATTTTTGATAATATTTAATTATTCTAACACCTTCTTATATTCACTGTCACTATTTTACACTAATGTTTTATATACAATCGATAGCTTTTGACGGCAACTGACGATTAAAACTTATACGAACATCGTAGCTTTTCTGAGTTAAAAGTTATACTAATTGCAAATCTCGATACGCAGCAAAATGATCTCAAAATGGCGGCGCTTCCCCCTCCATCGCGCGCGATGCGTCACAGTCCTCGCTTATTGTAATGAATTCTTTGATCCTTTAGCAATCTAGGGGTCTAATTTAATTTTGGATGTAGATGATAGATTCGAAACTATAATGCCAAACTGTATCCCCCGATTTTGTTATCATTAGGTTTTTTGGATTGCCTCTATATGATGTTACGATGTAACAGCTTCTCAAAACGAAAACAATTCTGGCAGTATGACTATAATTATTTCTATTTTTTTTTTTCAATCTATGTAGTTAGGTTTAGGGAAAATTTAGGATTAAGAAAATGAGTCCAGGAAATTGATTCAAGAGAAATGAAAAATGTATGGCTGATAAATTATATTGAGAAGAGCACAGGGTTGTGTGAAGAGGGCAGCGGAAAAAACAAGCGACGCGAGTAACAGTTGGGAGAGAGGGACCGAGGCGATTCCGCGAGAGAATAGAAAAAAAGAGGTACACCTTTGCTTAATCAAATTAGAAAAGAATTGAAATAAAAGGAATTCTTCAGGCGGATTGTGCTCTTCCCTCTGTAATCTCGATAGGGAAAATTGCCGAGAGAAGGACCGTTATTTCTCGAAGGGGAGCAGCAGACTAGAAGTTGAGATCTAACAAGAAGAAGACTTTGAGGAAGGACAACTACGACTAGGCCTGGTAACATACTCAGTAAGTGTGGAACTTTATTTTGAATCGGGACTATTTTCTTGGGGTGTTAAATATAACTTTGTTGTTGTGTTAACTTTATCAGCTCAAGCTCCTCATGTTATGTATTTTCTTCTCTAATTAGCATTAGTTAGTAGAGTTGTTTTTTTATGTTTCTCTGTAAGGGGCCGTACTTAAATTACGTAACGAACGCAAGGGGGGAGGGGGGTAAGGCTCGATTGTTACCATTCGTTATGGTTCGGGGGAGGGGTTTTTTTAATGCTTGTACGTAATTTTTCCAATTGAATCTATAATTTTTTGGTCATTAATGGAAAAATACTAACGATATTTTTCGCGCCAAATTCTACTATAGCCAACCTTCATACTAAGTGATAATGTAATTAAATAAGTAATAAATAAAAAATATATGTTTGATTTTAATTAAATACTATGCAATGACGATATTCCATAACAAAAAATTACGTACATTTGGCTAGGGGGGGAGGGGAGGTTGACATTTTGTTACGATCTGTTACATCGGGGGGGGAGGGATTAAAAAGCTCTTTAAATTGCGTTACGTAATTTAAGTACGGCCCTAAGGGTTCCTTCTCCTATTTTTGTTGGTTCAATTATAACAACCTTAATTCTGAAGTTTTCTATTTATTCCATATGATATTTTTTGTGTAACCACATTTTAAGTATAGGTGACATCAATTAAAAATTCATTATTGCTGTATTAGTGTAGCTGTCTAGTTAGAGTAACGGCCTATAGGGTCGTAACTGAGGAGCTGTTACCAGGTAACTATTTTTTTTAAATTTTATTATTATAATTTTATTTATTTATTTTTCCCTCCCTCCGATGTCCCTAGCTGTACAGGTTTTATAACTGTCTCCATCTTTCTCACTTCCACCTCTATTGTATTCCTCAAGTAACTTCCGTTATACCACCTCTTCTCTTAGTTTAATTTTTTACCGATATTTTTTTAAACGGTTTGGTGAAGAGTGGGGGAAGACTTTCAGTGATTTCTACTTTTATAACATCAGTTTTACGCAAACATGGCTACGAGTGAAATGAGCCTGCAGCTGACTACAAGTTTTCCACTCAACAAAAACAACTCCAAGGTATTGATTACTGGTCTCTCCCAAGATTATGTGCCTCTAATAGCGGTGAGATCGAGAAAAGATGTTATTTATCTAGATGTTGAAGACTGGACAACTTTGAAGTCAAGCATGCAAACTTTCAGTGACTTCTTCAATGGGAAAGAAGCAGTTACTCCAAGTGAAATCAACCTTAACAAAGCAACAATATATTTTATTAAGTTCACGCACAAGATGATTTCCATCCAGGGGAAAGCAACTTGGTTGGAGAACCTTCTAAGTTTTCAACCTACGAAAATCAACCTGCTAAGAAATGAATACTTAAAACTTCAAAGCTTGTTAAAAGATGTAAATGTTCAATTGGATTATTTATCAAAACTTTGTGTTCCTAATACATTATTTCCATATTATAAAGAAAATTAACAAACTTTTTCACCCGCAAACTGAGTTTTTTTTTATATTTTATAAATTCCTCTAAAATTTTTTTAGTAAGTACAGGATAAGAGAAAAAAAAACCTACACAGACTTTATTATTCTACTAAATCATATTTATTTATCCAAGAGGGTTTCTTAAACCCTCACCACTTTACATACAGCTTATCATTTTTACGTCTTAGTATTTTTTCTACAAGATATACATATTTATATTTAGTTTTCTGCAGTTCTTGTGCATAAAATGCTCCTTGAATAGGCTGTCCTATCAAATTTTCCAACAAGTAAGTATGTGGGATAGTGTTACGGACATTTATAATTTTAAATACTTCAGTGCTCCAATTGGGTGTGTAACCTCTGTTAAATATAGTTCTCTTTTTCGAAACACGTACAAAGTCTCCTTCTTTAAAACGTTGTTTATCTTTTCTTTTTGCTTTAGAAGAGGATACATTAGCTAGTAAGAATGCTTCATTGCTAGAATTTACTTCTGATGGTGTCTTACCAACAGTACGGTGTACTTTGTTGTTGTAGGTATTTATGAGATCAGGTAAGTTCTTTGTATAATTATAGTTTCCTCTGAGACTAAATAAGCGATACAACATAGATTTAAAGGTTCTATTAAATCGTTCAACAATTGAACTTTTAACTTGGCTCTAAGTACTATAATGATTAATGTTGTGCTTCTTCATGAGTTTTGTGAAGGAAACATTGTAGAATTCCTTCCCATTATCAGTCTGAATATTTTTTGGTACTCTTCCACTTGAAATAAAAATATGATTCATAGCTTGAGTAATATCTTTAGCGCTTTTGGATTTAACAGGCTCCACACAGCTTCAGGCTCCATACTTTGAAAAACAATCAATCACTGCTAATATATACTCCTTAACAAAAACTTACAGTTTAAAATGTTAAGTATAAGGGTTGATTAAACGCCAAAAGGTACACAAATCAGCAAGTACCCAACATTTCATTAATACTTCATTGATATTATTTAAGTAATTTTACTGCATTAATTTTCATTATTATTTTTTAGAATTTATTAGATGTCACAGACCCTTATGCTGGCCATTTTCGTCTACAAAATATTTGTTCAAGTAGCACTGTAGATTGACTGTAATATCTAGTTATTTAAAATGATCAAACTATTGATTACAGGTTAAAAAGAAAAACGTTATAAAAAATTCAAAAACTTTTTTTAAAAAATGCTTACACCAACATACATCAATGATTTTGTTTATTTTAATTATTTAAGTTCATTCTTCGATTAAAGCAATTGTTACTTAATGTAGTAGTCAAACGTTGATAATAATAGGTAATATTATAGGTAATAATCTGGCTTTATCGTAAATAATATAGTTTTCTTCAGTTACATTTTCAATCTATGTTGGTTTTCTTCTCACAATGATGATATATGTAATATAAAATGAATAAGATATGCATATTTTTAGGACAGCTAATTATTCCTGTATTTTTACTATAAGTAAAATTAGGAAGACTAAATTAAATTAAAATTGAGAAATCAATAATTGTTGTTGAATAATCTACTGGTTATTAGCTGTGTGTTTTTTGTGCTCACGAATATTTCGGTAAGACAAATTCAAGACTGAAATATAGTTTTAAATCCGTGATTCAAATTTGAACAGTAGCCGACTTTGTCTTTTTCTACTTTAACACGCATGTATATGTGACAAATTCAGAATAAAAGCCATTTTAAAGATACATCAGAAGAATCATTTGGAATAGAGTTAAAATATACATTTATACAAATATACAAAGATACAATTATACAAAGATATAATATACATTTTATCATAATTATAACAAAACAGTATTATGAATGAACTGGCCAGCATAAGGGTCTGTGACATCTAATAAATTCTAAAAAATATGAATGAAAATTAATGCAGTAAAATTACGTAAATAATATCAATGAAGTATTAATGAAATGTTGGGTACTTGCTGATTTGTGTACCTTTTGGCTTTTAATCAACCCTTATACTTAACATTTTAAACTGTAAGTTTTTGTTAAGGAGATTTTTGTACCTTTTGGATAGTTTTTCCTTTTTGTCTATTTTACAAAGTTACATATCTGCATTACAGATTTTTTTAAAATTTGGAATAAGCAATTCTATAATTATAATCTGATAAGGTGCTAAGTAGGAACCGTAACTACCACTGGAGAGATCTTTTTAAAAATGATTATAGTTGCTGTCCCCAAACCATTCTCAATAACCATTTTTTGAGAAAGCGTTTTGAATAAAATAGGAAGGTATTTGTACGTAAATAGGAAAATTAAACTGCGATTTCAGTACTTCCTTTTAAGAGGAGTAAGAAAAATGAACTGCGAATACAGTTCTTCTCCCTAAAAGGCAAAGAGACAAAGATTTTGAATCGAAGTAGAATTCATTGATGTAAATCGGTTCACTCATTGATAATTTTAACGATTGCAGTACTTCTTCTTAGTAGGAGTAAGAGCATGATGGCACTTCACAGCCAAGTAGAGGAGCTTTAACCGCTTCTTGGTGCTAAATTTTATCAAAATCGGACTAAGGGTTATAGAAATATTGGTAATAATAGTTTTAGAAAGGGCCTTACTTGGGGTGGGGCAAACTCCCCTCCTAATGAGGCACAGCGTCGAGACTTTTAAAGTGCAAATCTGTACAAAATTTCGATTCGAAGGACACTTCATTCATGAAAATCGGTTCACATGTCGATAATTTGAAACGATTGCTATACTTCCCCTTAATAAGTATAAGAGCAGATCGTCGCTTTAATGTTACGTAGGGGAGCCATAACCCTATCATCCTATCAAATTTTATCAAAATCGGGCCAAGATTTACAGAGTAATTAGTAATAATAATTTTGGAGGGGGCCTTACATAAAGGGGGCTAACTCCTCTCCCATTCGATGTGCAGCATCGAGACCACCAAAAGGCACATCTACATAAAAATCCGAATCGAATGACACCTCATTCATGAAAATCGGTTCGCGCGTTTAGGCGCTACGTTGTTTACAAAAAAGGTAACAACAACAACAACAACAACAAGAAGAACAAGAACAAGAACAAGAACAATTTTTGAAAATGCCGTTTTTGAGCATTTTGGCAACTTTTTTTTCAAAATCTATCAGATCTTGGTTGTTGCAAAAAAATTGCAGTCATAAAGGAGGATTTGCCCTTTATTATAAAGAAAATTTGGGAATTTTATCTTTTATAGAAAAAGAGAAAAAAGTTGTCAAAGTTGGGTGATTTTCAACGTTACGCTTTTTCGTGCAGTTTTTGACGATCAACCCTTATACAACTGTCCTACCGGACAGTTTTAATTTGTAACCACTATTTTGACGAGAATATGGTATCATTTCCATTAAATCAGCTTGCCATAAATCATCAATACCTTTGAGCAATGTACGCCTTCGAGGGTAGCGTGAACGTGTTGGTCTATGAAGTTCAACAACTACTGCCTCTTTGCTAGACATGTCTTTATGGTTCAAAAATCGTTTTAAGCGTAGCTGCAGTTATAAGAACATTTAGTTTCAATAAACTTAATCGGTTCCTAAAAACAGTGAATAAACCGCGCACAAAATTATCTGTAACTTTTTTTCGGGCTTCGTCGTACGTTTCTAAAAGATAACGTTTACTAACAAACTGTTCTTGTAAATATGTATTTGTTACTAAATCTAACTTTTTTATATACTTTTCGAATCCATCAGTTACAAATTGTTCAAGATAAATCTTATTAACAGCATCTGAACTACCAACTGGACTATTGATTCCGAGTATTTTCGTATTTTCGTTTATTTTCAAAGTCTATAAATTCTCCATCTTCATCATCACTAGCATGAAATACTGTTTTTAAGTGATGTAAAGGTCTACCAAACTTGTCTATAGACATATCGAAAACCAAACAACAACTGATAATTTATTCCACAAATAATTCCTAATAAATAATATCCGCCTCTCTCAACTCTTCGATTATAGAATGAATTTCATTTCCATGTCCAGTGTGACCAGCACCTGTTGATGCTTATAAGAGCCGAAGTCGATCCACTAATTCATTTGGATCATCCCAGTATTCATAAATATTTTGCCCAACATCCTTACCTTTACCAGTAGTAGCCATGTGCCTTAGACCGTATCTTCTTTGAAAAGGCTTTGTTGCAATTGTAGTCCGAGGTGTCCTAGTAACTTGATCTGCAGTTGATGGTGGCGTGAAATAGGGTAGAGCCAACTGCTCACCCATAGAAGGATAAAATAAAGAAGCTATAATATTTTTGAATTTGAATCCTTTACTGGAACTAAGAGGTTTTTCATCACTAAATTGTTATTTGTGTGCGTTACTAACTTCTAAAATATCCTTATAATTTTCCAAATCTTCTACAGTGTATTTGTTAGGCTTTTTTAAAAATAATAATTGTAATAACCCAGGAGTACCTTTATACCAGTTTCCATTTACGTTGATATCATTATCATCAATGGCTACCTGTGAATTTCCTATCGTCATGCCTCCAGTAGGTAACACTCTAATGCCGTATCTATCATCTAGATCTTTAGTATCTGAAGTCATATGTTTCAATAAATACGGTTTTGTTAAAGATCCTATCTCTTCTTCTTCTTCTTCTAAGCTTTTCTCCAATTCCTCTTTACTATGGATTTGTTTTATTTGCTCTAGAGGAGAATCATCGTCTTCAAACGTCTCTTCTTCCATTTTAATATCTAAAATATCCTTTCGTGGTATAGGAGTTGAAGCTTTCAGCGGTAATTTGACTTCTTCTTCTTCTTCTTTGAGCGGTAATTTAACATCTTCTTCAAGCGATGTCGTAGAAGTTGAAGTGTCAGATTTTAAAGTAGGTTTTTTCGAACGCTTTTTACTCTTTTCAACTAACTCTTGAAGCGGTTCTGTAATGGGCTTTAAACTTCTTTCCAGATCTTGCTGTGATAATTGAAGACCTCTCTTTAAAGTTTTGAATTTTTCTCGCAGAGATTTAGAAGTTTTGATAAGATGCTGTGTAACTGTAGGATCCATAATGAAAAATGATAGACTAATGGAAAATATTGTTCTATATATAGATGAAAGTAGTAGGGTTTCGGGCATTGAGGGTCTGATTTTTGAGCCGCGGCCTTATGGGTGACTTGGCGAGGGAATGCAGGGGGGATACCCCGCTTCCTCATCCCGGTCCACACTCGAATTGCGCTGTGCGCGTCCGTGCGTCGCCCCACTCCTATGCACTCCTTATGGCCGATATTAACTTTTTTTAAAAAAAGAATAATGTGTACGATTTAAGACCTGATTAGGGTTGTGATTTAACATGAGAATATTTTTATCATTAAGAGGATAATCTTGACACTTTTAGCACAATAAACACTAAGAATATGTTCATAATAATATTTTTTTAATTATTTTTAATATACTTACCAATAACGAGTGATTTTGGTGTAAGGTTATGGATAACCTAATGTAACCTCCATCCCCATTAGAAATATTATGTGTGTTTTTGGTGCTTTTAAAGACACCTAAAATAGCATCTTAAAGGTTATAATAATAATAATACATAGAATTGAGAATATACATCTTACCATTTTTATATTACTAAAACTTTAACTAGGAAAGTATGTTAGTGTGTGTGTATGTGTGTGTGTGATGTTCTCTATCTCTCTCACTCTCACTAGTGGAGGAGGACCATGAAATTGAAGAAGCATCATATAGTTTTACCTATTATAAATAATGATTCAAAAATTGGTGAAAACAAAAGAACTATTATATCAAGACATAGTGAACTATTGCCGAACATTATTCGTTGTCTAATATGTGGTCCAAGTAATTGCGGTAAAACCAATTTATTATTAACCTTAATTATTCAAAAGAATGTTTACGATTCACCAATCTTTACATTTATAGTAAATCACTAAATCAACCAAAATATGAGTATTTAAGCCATTTGATGAATGTGCCCAAAATTGGTTATTATAGATTTAATGATATGGATGAAATAATTAGCCCACAAGATGTTAAACCTAATTCGCTAATTGTCTTCGATGATTGTGGTATAGGTAGTCAAAATGTGATTAGTGAATTCTTCACCAGAGGCAGACATCAAAACGTTGATATATTCTACCTAATACAAACATATGCGTACGCTACGTGACAATGCCAACTTAATTATTGCTTTTAAAATGGACGATTTAAATTTAAAACATATTTATGATGATCATGTTAATGTTGACATGGAATGGAAGAAATTTAAGGAGTTATGTTGCCTTTGTTGGAATGATAAGTTTGGATTTTTGGTAATTGATAAGGATAAACCTTTAAATAATGGTAGATATCGTAAAATGTTTGACATATATATTACTGACATATCCAAATAGATTTGTACCACCCCTCCACCCCCCTACATACACACACACATGTGCATTAGTATTAACATGGAGCGTGTAATGAAAACAACGGAAAACGTGATCAAAGCTGCTGATTCGTTAAAACGTAAATATAAACTTTTAAAACAACAAGAACATGAACAAGAGAGTTTTATCAAGAAACAATTGAAACCAATTATAGAACCATTAGAGCAATTAAATGTTAGAAAAAAGAAAAAAGATAATGTTGTGGAAGATGTCCCCTACTACTAGCAGATGGTGAAGCAAAAAAAGTTAAGGAAGATGGTGACGTCACACTGGAAGATTTCACAGATGTAGATGAAGATGGTGATGTTGATGATGAAGAAGATGACATTAAAGTGGAAGATTTCTCAGAAGAAGAAGAAGGAGAAAATATATTGAAATCATATATCAATTTAAAGGGTTCAGAACGTGATTCACAATATGGTATAAAAACAGATGAAGGAGGTAAAATGATGATGATTGGTAATAAAGAGATTCGAAAAGATGGTGATGATTTTATTGTCGATAAGCATGGATTTAAGGGAACAATAGGGTTATATGAATTTTTGTTTAAAATAGAACCAAAACATTACACTAAAGACGATTTAAAAGCATATAAACAGATTTTGTTAATGTCAAACGCTCATAAAAGGCAATATAGCAACGATAAACGAATTAATGCTAATCGTGGGGAAAAATATACTTTTATCATATCAAAACTATTTCCTGGCACCTCAACCTCCACCACCACCACCAAACATAAACTAGGTCGTGGATTCATGAAAGATGATGATGATGGTGGCGAGTCATCGATAAGCTATGAATATTACAATAATCCAAACGAATTGGTAGATAGATTAAAATTATGTTTAGCATCACAAAAAAGTGGAAATAACCGTTTAGGAAATGAAATACTATCGATTATAAGTGAATTGCAAGAAGATGGTTATATCAGTTAAGAATCAAAAGGTGTGCAGAGAGAGAGAGAAAAAAATGCCAATCGATAAATTTGGTAGGTCATTAGAAATACATAATCAAAGTGATTTATTGGATACATATACTATCGATAATGATATATATATATCGATTTCAAAAATAAATCATTAACTGGTGTTAATGATCCCAAAAAGGATTCTGATGTGGTCAATAAAGCTTACTTGGAAAATTATCTAACTAAATTGGATATAATCACTAAAAAACGATTGGATGAAGAGGAATTTGTCACCAAAACACATCTGGAAAAAGTTATTAAAGAATATGATGATAAAAGAGTGAAAATTGTGCAAAAACTTCTACGTGATATATTTACCACGTTTAGAAATAGAATTAGTGTATGGCCAGAACATGTGTATGTTTCCATTAAGATACTTAAAGATCTTTTTACTTATTAAATATTATTATTATTATGAGTGACATAAAAAAGCAAATAATTGATGAGTTAATGACACTAGTTAGGATCAGATACAAACGAAGGAAAACAATCATAAAAGAGATAGATGTTCTCCACCAGATTGATCTTATTCACTTCCGACAATATGCAAAGCTCAATGGTAATCATAATTACATTTTAACTGTAATCGATTGTTTTTCCAAATATGCTTGGGCCGTACCATTGAAGACAAAGAATGTAAATGATGTTACCAATGCTATGAAAAAAGTATTCCAAGATGGTAGAATACCTAAGAATATTCAATCGGATCAAGGTTTAGAATTTTATAATGCTAAATTTAAAGCGCTTATGGAAAAATATAAAATAAATCATTATAGCACATTTTCAACAATGAAAGCCTCAATAGTGGAAAGATTTAATCGAACATTACTGGAAAAACTCTATAAACAATTTCAATATAATGCTTCATATAAATATTTACATATATTACTTCAAATTGTGGATGAATATAATAATACGATGCATAGAACAATTCATATGAAACCTGTAGAGGTTAATAAGGAAAATGAAAAACGACTTTTGAAAAATGTTTATCTAAAAGCGAGTAGTGGTGGGAGGAGGAGGAGGGGGTTTACATATAATGTTGGGGATGCTGTGAGAATATCAAAAATTAAAAATATATCTGCTAAAGGGTATAAGGGTAACTGGTCAACGGAGATTTTTCATATTTTTTCAGTACATAGTACAAATCCGGTTACTTACACTTTACAAGATGAAAATGAACAAATTATTCAAGGTAAATGGTACCGTGAAGAGTTATCACCGGTTAAACATGATAAAGTTTATTTAATTGAAAAAGTGTTGCAATGGAAACCACCAGATAAAGTTTAAGTAAAGTATTTAGGAATGAAGAGTGAAGGTTGGATTAAAAACAAAGACTTAATATTATAGAAAAAAAGTGTTATTTTTTTTTTTGTAAAAAATTTATACTTTTGTAATTATTGTTATTTTTTTTAAATTCATTTTTTTTTCTTTTAATTAATCTATGTGTTGTTTCCTTTAGCGTTCAATAATTTTTTTTTTTTTTATTGTTAAAGATAAGTTTAAAAAATACTCAACTTGTTTATCGTATTATTATTATTAACATCCGTGTATGTGATTTTTTTAGCAGTACAATTTTTTTGTTTATTACAAAACAACAGGAAATAGTGTGTGGTTAACTAACTACATGTGCACGTGTAATTTGTTGAGTTCAATAATTTTATTCTTTTTTTTTCTATAATTTTTGACACATTTTCTTTCTATAATTATTTAATTATTTAAAATATAAAATAAAACAAGATTAACACATTTATAGCAGTATGGATAAACCGCTTGTGTTAACAGGAGTAGGAGGAAAGGGTATTATCAATTCTGTAATCAACAATCTTCCTTTTGAATTACATATCCCAGGTTATAGATTTTGTGGACCAGGAACTAAATTACAACATAGAATACATCAAACTGGTATAAATCCATTAGATGATGCTTGTAAAGCTCACGATATTGCGTATTCACAGAGTAAAAGTTTAGAATCAAGACATAAAGCTGATCAATTGTTGGAGCAGGAAGCTTGGAAACGTCTTACAACCAAAAATTCCTCATTATCGGAAAAAACTAGTGCATTAATGGTGGGAAATATGATGAAAGCTAAAGTTAAATTAGGAGCTGGGAATAAAAAACGACCAACATTTAATTAATTGGTAAAGGCTGTGGGTATTACAGACGCAGGTAGTGTTAGTGGTAGTGATGTAGTAAAATCATCTCAAATTGCCTTGAAAAAAGCTAAAAAATATTTAAAAAAACATAATAATAATATTAAACCAGCACCAAGAGTTATTCCATTAAGGAGAAAAAGATGGGCGGGAGGTGTACTACCCATTATTCCAATTCTAGCAGGACTTTCTGCGTTAGGTTCTCTTGCTGGAGGCGCGGCAACAATAGCAAGAACGGTAAAAGATGTAGATCAAGCGAAAAAAGCACTTCAAGAATAAAAAAGACACAATATGGTTATGGAAGCGCAGAAAGTAGGTCAAGGGCTCTATCTGAAACCATATGGAAAAGGTTTAGGCCTTTACAGAAAAAAAACAAATTATTAAATTTACCCCATCGGGCGCTTACAAATTATGATATAATTAGAGTTGCCAACAAATATTTACCTCATTTCCGTGGAGTATTTATGCGAGATAATCTACCATCCACGCAACCATGGACCCGAGAACAGGGTATAATTAATTTGGACTCATCCAACAACGCTGGTACACATTGGACGGCGTATTCAAAAAAAGGAAATAAAGTATTCTATTTTGATAGTTTTGGCAATTTACGGCCACCTAAAGAGTTGATAAAGTATTTAAAAGGTTGTGATATCTATTATAATAGGGAACGCTTTCAACATCGAAACCCTTGGAATTGTGGCCATCTATCATTACAATTTTTAATTAGAGAAGCAGCAGCAGCAGCATCGCCAGGAAAACAACAACAACAACAACAACAACAATGAGCAGCTATTCTTTTCTTCTGACCAATTGTGATTCTATATTACATTCAAATGTGTTTCCACCATTGGAATTGATGCTAATAAAAGTTATAGCATTGGACTATTGCGGCTAGAGACGTACAATTCCATACCAAAGTTGCAAGAAGAAGTAAACAATAATTTTCATTTCTCATTCAACAATACACCTCACATTGTGGAAATACCAACAGGTACATATGAGATTAGCGCTATTGAAAAGTATCTTAGAACACAAATATTAGCTTTAAATAAACGTTGTATATTTCATTTAACGCCGAATCATAACACCTTAAAAACTAGTATTAAAGCAACAACAGATATAGATTTTTCACAACATCTCAGTATTGGTACATTACTAGGATTTGACAAGGTGTTGCTGGCGGCCAACAAAACACACATTTCCAACAATATTATCGATATAGCACCTGTAAATGCAATCAGTGTTGAATGTAACCTTGTGAACGCATCTTATAATAACGGACAGTTAAGCCATAGTCTGCACACATTTTCACCATTAGTGGCTCTAGGCTATAAAATAGTGGAAACACCCACGCCAGTTATCTATTTACCCATTAATACTAATTATATTGACAGTTGGGTATTAGCTCTGGTGGAGTAAAGATCGTACTCCTACTATAATTAATTTTTCTCTAAGTTCTAGTTAGTTTTGATTCATGAAAATTTACAAAGTTAAAGTTTACAAGTGTTACTTGCTTATTGGAAATTTTGTTTAAAAACTGTCGAATAGTTTTTATGTTATTAGCTTATGAATAAATCTCTATTTAGTTAAACTAGAAGCAGTGTGTGCAGTCACTACAAGTGGTGGGGATTTGTGTGTGTGTGTCGGTTTCGTGTATATCGGCAAACATTGTGCTCGCTAATTGTATCTGTCCAGAGTTCACAAACTTATTATTTACCTTCAAACAATTTGTTATATCTGCAATATTTATATATTTCTTTTTCTGTTGAAAATTCATACAAAAATGGGAGATTCTGATAAGTTTGAAAAACTGTTTGAGCAGCTTGGATGCATAAACAACACTTTAATTTCCTTTCAACAGCAATTTAATGCATTAAAAGCGGAAAACCAAAGCTTATCGAACAATATTACTAGCTTAAAATCTGATATTAAGGCGGATATTAACACTTTGAGAAATGACCTTAAGATATTAAATGTAAAAAATGTTAAATTTCATAAACAGCAGATATTATTTGATGAAAAAATCAGCCATTTAAATTCTAAAATGAGGGAATATGAACAGGTTTCTCATGCTAATAGAGTACGACTGACAAATATACCCTATTCTGACGAAGAAAATATTTTTTCTGTAATAAAAACTATTGGTGATTTCATTGAATGTAGTGTTACTGAGGCAGATTTTGACTTTCTTTACCGCTTAAAAGTAAATCGCTCTTTGCAATCTCCACCAATAATCATAAAATTTGTTAGAAAAGAGTTAAAAATTAAGTTTTTTAACTTATTCTGGGCTAAAAGAGAGTTGGTTAATACTAATTTATTCTCTGACAATAAAACAATCAGTCCGATGCGTATCTATATTTCTGAGGACCTGGGCCGTGAAACTTACAGATTGTTCCGCAGAGGAAAGGAGCTGCAGAGAGAAGGTAAAATAAAGTTTATTTGGACTAGACAAGGAAGAATATTTATTAAGAAAGAAGAAGGGTCTCAGCCTACACTTGTGAGGAATGAAGAAGTTCTGACGAAATATCGATGTGATAGTATTGTTGATCTTGGTGAAAGTTCTTCGCTAGCAACTGGAGAGGATGAAACAGAAACCGATGAGTTGTTATTGTCACAAGAATTTAGGAAAGCATCAAAGAAACGCAAGATTAAAAAGATGCCGTCAAATAAAATTTCAAGATTTTTAAAGCCTGCACCGTCTAATGTGGTGAGTGACAAGCCTACTTTGCCGTCTCCAATAACCATCACGCCTAGCTTGCCATTCACTACAACTACCAAGGCTAATCAAGCTACACCACTTCCAAAAAACGATTCAGGTCTGCAGCTGAAGGTGTTTCCTTAGGCAACAGCCAAGTAAGACTTTTAAATTACAATGTTTCTATTAATAATCCTTCAATTGTCGTTTGGAACATTAATGGATTGAAAAATATTTGCGATTTTCCTTTGTGTTTACAAGACTTATTAATAATCGGTCTAGTAGAGACTCACTGTACTAGTGATCAGTTGAAATTTCCTACTGCCTTTACTAAATTTGACTACATTTCCTCTCCAGCAGTTAAGGTCCATAAAAAAGGAAGAGCAAAAGGTGGTTTGTGTGTCTTGTACAGAAAAGATTTAGTTCAAGTTAGAGTAATTAGAAAATCTCTGCACTGGATATTTTTGCTCTTTACATTTACAAAACCTTTTTTTGTCAATTGTAATTCTTTTCTAATTGGTTTAATTTATATTGGCCCAAGTTATGATAAATTTGAAACATTACTGTCATTAAACGATACTATTGGTGATATAAAAAATAACTTTAATGATGTACCTTTCTTGTTGGGAGGGGATACCAACTGCCGAATTTCAGATTTAAATCAAACAATTTATGAATATTTTGAGGCTTCTAATTTGAATTGCAGGAGGAAATCTCTAGACAAAGTTGTTAATAAAGAAGGCAGGCAGCTTACAGAAATGATGGAATTATACAATTTTTTTGTAATTAATGGCAGATCGAAGAGTGATTACTGTGGAAATTATACTCTGGTGAATTCACTTGGTAAAAGTGTGGTTGATATACTCTGGTCTAATTTATCATTTTTTCCTCTTATTAAGGATTTTAAAGTTATCCAAGTGTACACTCCATCTGATCATTTTATTCTTTTGTTGGAATTAATACCAGCTCAAAACTATTTTAACTCTAACCACATAACTGCTCCAGAAGATCAATTTATGTCTCTTAAATGGAAACCGTTGATGCTTAATAAATATTACAATAACATGTTACTAAGCAGTAAATTGTGCATTGATTTTACTGTTTGTTCCGTTTCACAGATGTATATAAATTTAATAGAAGCAATACATGAAGCTGGTAAAGATTGTAAAATGTATTCTCATTCATCAATAATAAAGTCACATTCCATTAGTCTTAAACCATGGTACGATAATCAATGTAAAACGTTAAAAGGTGAATTGAAAGAAGCTCTGAAAGTTTGCAAAAAAGAGTGTTTTCCGGAATACTTAATAAAAGAATACGTAGGCTTAAAAAAGAAATATAGGTGTTTTTTAAAAAAGAAGAAAAAAACTTATGATATTAATTTTTCGGCAACATTATCACAGATAAAAAATAGTAAATCTTTTTGGGAGATGTTGAAACCTTTCCGCTGTAAAACATTCACTGAGAATCCTATTGCCAAGGAGGTTTGGAAAGATTATTATAGTTCCTTTTACTCAGACAATTTTGTGGATAATACCACTTTTTTTGGCGTTGTACACCCCATTTTAGATGTTAGAATCTCTCAAGATGAAATAAAGAGTGCCATTTTTACTCGTAAATCTGGCAAGTCATCTGGTACAGATGGTGTACAGTATGAATTCTATAAGAATTTACCTGATATTTGGTTTTTGTATTTGGAATGTTTTTTTAACAGAATATGGGATCAGGAAAACCCCCCTGTAGAATGGTCAGAATTTTTGAATATCTTGATTCACAAGAAGGGCGAAACGAACTCTCCCAATAATTATCGTAGTATTACCCTGGCAAATACAGTACTCAAAATCTTCACTCAAATTTTGTTTAATAGATTGTTTAACTGGGTGGAGTGCGTGAATCTTCTACCAGAATGTCAATCTGGCTTTAGAAGTAACCGTAGCTGTTTAGATAATATTTTTACCCTCATGACAATGATACAGCAGAAACTCGCTATTAAAAAAGGTTATTTGTACGCCGTTTTTGTTGATTATAGAAAGGCGTTTGACTCGGTCAATCATCACCTTCTTTGGAAGAAACTTTTTAATTTTGGTGTCAGTTCGAAATTTATTAGAATTCTAAAGTTAATATACGATCGAGCTAATATGATTCTAAAGATTAATTCTGAACGCTCAAAGCTAATAAACATCAGTAAAGGGGTACTTCAGGGTGAAATATTGAGCCCGTTACTTTTTAATTTATTCATTTCGGATATGAAAACCTTTTTTAGAAAGAATGGGGCTTTTGGTTTGTGGATAAACTCGAGTCTTGACATCCTCATGCTATTCTATGCTGACGATCTTGTCGTTTTTGGAGATAGCCACTGCGATTTAAGGAAGAAATTAAAACTGTTGGAAATGTATTGCCTAGAAAATTGTTTAGAGGTAAATCTCGAAAAAACCAATATTGTTAAGTTTTATAAAGGAAGACCCAAAAAAGAAAGACACTTTTTATATAATGGCCGTCCTCTAGAAGTTAAACCAGAATATAATTATTTGGGGGTAAGATTTTATTCCTCTGGGAGTTTCCATAAAGCGCTTGAGCAAGCTTTATCAAGAGGTAATGCAACTACGGGTGCAGTTTTAAGTACTTGCTCCAAAGCGAGGCTCATGGACTGGAACTCGAGAGAGAAATTATATCAAGCAGTCGTTATACCATCTATTCTATACGGAGCCCAGATTTGGGGACTTGCTCGCATAGAAGCTTTAGAAAAATGTCACTTGAACTATTATAAAAGCCTTCTGCGTCTGCACACAAATACCTCGAATTATATTGTTCGTCTCGAGACCGGCTCAGTCCACATTAGTTGGTACGTGTTAAAGTATAGTTTACTATGGTACCTCAAATTACTTAATACTAGTAGCAATAGATACCCTAGAGCATGCCTAGATAAAATGTTGTCCTGCACGCAGGGAAGTGAAAATATTTGTTCCCGAAAGTCTGCTAAGTACAATTGGGTTGTACGATTGAAGGATTTATTAGATCAGTTTGATGAGTCTAGCCTGCTGGGAATATCTGACCCTGACGTTTTCTCACGAATGATTTCTCCAACTTTGGAAAAATATAGACACTTTCTTGTGAATCAGGATTTGGATAGACTACATAGCTCCACTTGTAGTATTTTATACCCTCAAGTATTCAACCATAGCTCGATCCCGCAACAATATCTCCTTACTCAATTACCTATTTCATACACACGTTTATTTGCTCAACTTAGGACAATTAATAAATACACATTTTCATTAAAATTAAAAAATAGCGCTTACAGGATAGATTCAAACAGTAACTGCCTTTTATGTGGTAATGTTCTAAAAGAGGATTTGTACCACATTTTCATGGTTTGCCCAGCATATTTTAGTCTCCGTGAAAAGTATCAGGACAGAGCTTCTTTCAGTTTACCTTTTGTGTTAACTCAGTGCAGTAGAGATGTAATGAAAACTGTATTTTGTTATCTGTGTGAATGTTTCTCTTTAAGAGAGGAGTTAATAAGTTGAAAAATTGATTTATGTTTTTTACTTTATTTCTTTTTTAATTACTTTGGCTTTATTTATCTTTTTACTTATTTCCAAGGTCTTAAAAAATACCATGAAATACCACAAAGGAGCTACTCCTTAGACCTATTTCAATGACATATTCAAAGTGTTTCTTTCATTTTTTATTGTCCTTATGTTTGTATATATTTATATTAATTTATGCTGTACCCAACTGTTTTTGAGACAGGACGTGAGTCCTATAAATCAAATAAATAAATATTACTAATTACTAATTATATTGATGAAATTAGTGTAAGATCAAACTGGTCGATTGATCTCTTTTAGAAAGGAAAGAATTACACTTAGTCTACATTTAAAGGATAATAATGGGTATTGATTTCATAAATAATTCCTCCACATCGTTTTTGCTTAAAGCTAAACAGACTAAGAGTGTTGACAGCAGTGCGTATGTGAAAGGTGACAAGCAACAACCACCGCCAACAACAACACCACCACCACCACCATTATCAATACGTAACGTTAAATTTTTAAAAACGCTTGGATATAGGGTGAACAGATATGGATCACATATTAAACATTAATCAAGAGGTTATTTTCAATATTGACAATATTGAAAATTATCAATTTCATTCTTACAGGCCTTTTAACGCCGACAGTCTTTCTTCTAACGATGAGATAAGGATTTCTATGTTTCAAAATGACCTTTTTACATTGCCTAGTGAAAGTTATCTCTTCATCGAGGGCAAATTGGAGAAGAAGAAAAGTGGTGATGCCGATGACCCCACCTCCTCCGCCGCCACCACCTATGCTAAATTAATAAACAATGCTTTTGCATTTTTATTCGATGAAATTCGATTTGAAATAAATTCGGCTGAAGTGGACAGTATTAGAAATGTTGGAATTGCTAGCACATTGAAGATCTATTCATGTTTTTTCCCCAATCAAATTAGAGCTTTAGAAAATGCTGGAATTGTTGATCCAAATAATTCTGATAACATGACATTATCCTCCTCCTCCATCATAAATGAGGAAGACCAGAGATTTAACGTTTGCCTACCACTCAGCTATCTGTTGAATTTTTTCGAAGATTATAAGAAGATATTGGTAAATGTGAAACAAGAGTTAATATTGAAAAGATCAAGAAGTGATGTGGATTCACTAGTTGGTGATGCAATAACGGCTAAAGATTATACTATTAAATTGGAAAAAGTTATTTGGAATATTCCACTTGTTAAGCTATCGGATAGTGCAAAATTACAAATTTATAAAATAATTGAAAGCGCTCAACCGTTACCGCTAGCTTTTAGATCTTCAGAATTGCATGAATATCCAAATTTACCTTCAACTAATAAACTCTCATGGCATGTGAAAACGACAAAACAATTACACAAACCAAGATATGTAATTATAGCATTTCAAACTATTTTCGATTCAGCGGATATATGCAACGTTAAATTATACTTGAACGACAATCAATATCCATATAATGATATGCAATTAGATTTCACATCGGGCAGGATATCGCAGCTGTTTGAAGAATATATTCGCTTTCGTCAAGAATACTATGGAGTGACGAGAAGTGAGGCGCTATTTGATAGAAAAGGCTTTTCCAAAACACCTTTTGTGGTAATTAATTGTGCAAAACAACCAGATAGATTAAATACTGGTGTAGTTGACATTCATATACAAATTGATACCAATAAACCATTTGCGTCTGTTCAAAACATCTGCATACTGTTTAATAATTCACGATATGCTTTTACATTATGTGCCGATATCTGGATTAGTGCAAAGATATTAAATGTAAAAATAAAGAAAAAATTAAATTATAAAGAATATGTTTTTTTTTTTTTTAAATAAAATAATATTGTATAAAGAATGTGTTTTTTTTTTTATTTTAACCCTGGAATATTTCTTATATGCTTATCTTAGCCCCCTAGGTGGTTTCCATAATCAAGGAAATTTGTGGCGGATAAGCGGATTTCTTACAGAGTATAAAATAGGTGCATTTTTTCGTATAGATTTATTATGCCACACACACATACACATTATGCCAGTTACAAATAGCGCACTATCAAGTTATATAGATGATGTTCCCTATACGGAATATTTATGCATCAGTGGAGAGTTTGTTGCAGCTCAATTCAAATATTTAAATAATCGGGAAAGTTATGTAGGCTGGGATGATGATGATATGCTTAGCTTTTGTTTTAATTGCGGTCCATCACGCATAGACTTACAACACTTTACCGATCTTAACGCATCATTTCATATTGAACACGGTGTATTATTGAGGCGCAATAGCACTCTTCACAGGCGCTTCGGTAAGTGTTTTATTTGTGAAAAATACTTATTTCAATATAAACCAAGTACCGAGTGCGAATCATGCAGAAAATTTCTTAGGGACAGCTATTTAATTTATACTTAAATGTGAGTGTGATTCCGCTATGTACAACAACAACACATTTGAAGTAAGTAATAAAAAAAAAAAAAACTAGTACAATTATTTTTGGGTAAAAATAATAATAATAAGCAAACTCACTTTTTGTTTCACACAGATAATTGAACGAATTTTCTTTCATCCCATGGTTGAGAACATCAGAACAGTTAGACAAATTCTACGAGTGTTTAATAATTTGAATATTGCCGCACTGGCCATAGAACACGACGAACTCAACGAATACCACATTTTTGCAAATATTAAGAACTTTTTTTCAGGGAGATTCGTACCGATCATATTAACAGCAGTTGACACATTAACACTTGTAGAAAGAGAAACAGTGTATGGTGTTCCATGTCTATCGTTTAGAAATAGTTCAACTATTTTTATCTTTAGATTTAAACCACAAGGTCCTTTAACGATTAGTAATTACGAATATTCATTGAGAATAAATCGTTGTTGTTGTTGAATAATTCACAATAATTATTTAATTCCATTAGTAAATAACTCAGATTCATTAAAAATTAAAAGCCTTAAAGCACTTATCTCCAATTGTTTGTGATGTGATGCTGGTGGTGTAAAAGATACATGAATCATGTACAAATCTCTTTTTTTTTTATATACTAAATGTTAAGATGTGTCCAAAAATAGCCTTCACACATATATAAATGTATGAATTTTGAAATATAAATGAGTGATATAGTCTATATTTTGTAAATACCTTAGTGTTAAAAATAAATTAGTACTCACACTATCCAGATGTAATGTTTGTAATATTTATGTAATGTTTTTTTTTTTTTTACCTAGGTATATATATTTATTTTTAAATAATGTATTTTTTAGGGGGAATGCAATTAAAAAAACCATATATTTTTAAATTCATAAAAATAAATAAAAATTAATATAACATTAAAAAAATAATTAAAAATAACAAAAAAAATTATATAAATAAAAAAAAAAAAAATTAAAAATACAAAAAAAAAAATTCTTCATATGCCTGTGAAAAAAAAAAACAAATACACAATTAGTATTATATATAGAAACTAGCATATTTTTTTTTTTTTTTAGTAGAGAAACCTCTTACCTTAAGCCTCGCCCCCACATCCTCCTCACGGCGTTGGTGGCGGCGTTGGATTTGCATTCAGACTATGAAAAAAAATAATAAATAATTAGGAAACATACATTGGAAACAAACATATTTTTTTTTTTTAGCTAAATCATTAATTTAAAAAAAAACAAACAAACAAACTTACATTATTGGCCTCAACACCCCCACCTCCTCACACACTGGACACCTCCCCGGAGGCCCGGCACCCATATGAGCGTATAACACGCTGAACATGTAAACTGTAACAGAAAAAAAAAAAAAAAAAAATCCAAAATATTTTTTTTTTGTTGAAAACAATTTATACATAATAAAGATTGTCAAAGGTACTTACAAATTTCTGCGGAGTTGCATCCATTATTTTGTTCTGTCATCCTGAACAGCTTGCTTTTATACCTCAAACTTATCGTTGTATGAACTTCCTTTTTTTTTTTCACTCACATTCTAAACCCCACTACAATTCTTAATTAAAAAAAAAAAAAAAAAAAAATCTAACCAAATGTGGTTTTAATGTGTATGTATACGTATGTGTGTGAGATATTTCTAGTTCTGATGTTGAATATTGTTTTATAGATTACTTATTTTTTGTTATTTAGATATGTTCTATTAAATAAGTTCATAAATAACGACTCTTTTTTTTTTGTTTATTTTATAGTAAGTAATGAATAATATACTTAATAATTAATACTCAATACACAAATTATGTATTTCTTAGACCATATCATGTTCCAATTTTTCATACTTAATTACTCCATACACACACACACACACACACACACACACACACACACAAAACTTAAAACTCAATACTTAATATTCCATACGTACAAAAACTTAAATATACTTAATACTCAATACACAAATTATGTATTTCTTAGACCATATCATGTTCCAATTTTTCATACTTAATTACTCCATACACACACACACACACACACACACACACACACACAAAACTTAAAACTCAATACTTAATATTCCATACATACAAAAAACTTAAATATACTTAATACTCAATACACAAAACTTGCAAACTTTATTTATTTTTTATGTAATTATGTATAGTATTTCTACAAGGATGTTTGTTTTTTACCCCCTCACGATGTTTCCGTTTTTTTTTTTCCATACCTAATATAGTAAGTAGGGAATAATATACTTAATAATTAATACTCAATACACAAATTATGTATTTCTTAGACCACATCATGTTCAAATCTTTCATATAGGTAAGAAATCACCTTCCTATGCTATTCAGTGAAGCGATTTCAGCGACTCCCACTCCTTTACCAACTGGTCAGCTTTATTTTATAGTAAGTAAGGAATAATATACTTAACAATTAATACTCTGTACACAAATTATGTATTTCTTAGACCCCAATCATGTTCCAATCTTTCATACCTAATTACTCAATACACACAAAACTTAAAACTCAATACTTAATACTCCATACATACAAAACTTAAATATACTTAATTTGTGTGTGTAATTACTCAATACACAAATTATGTATTTCTTAGACTCCCGATCATGTTCCAATCTTTCTTAAGATGCTAATGGGTGACATTAAAAGTAAATAAAAAATATTATTACGAACATATTCTAAGTGTTTATTGTGCTAAAAAAAAGTGTCAAGATTATCCTCATAATGATAAAATATTCTCAAAAATATTCCAAGTCCTAATCACTCTCTCTCTCTCACTCTCTCTCTCTCTCTCAGTAAGATGTCATATTTTGTGTTAAAATGGTGTCATAATGAGTGATAACATGCTCGCAATACCACTCATGTGTGATACCTAGTTAATGTCTTTAAGATGCTATTCTAGGTGACTTCAAAAGCACAAAAAACACAAGTAATATTCTAATGGGGGTGAGGTTACATTAGGTTATCCATAACCTTACACCAAAAATTACTCGTTATTGGTAAGTATATTAAAAATAAATAAAAAAATATTATTATGAACATATTCTAAGTGTTTATTGTGCTAAAAGTGTCAAGATTATCCTCCTAATGATAAAAATATTCTCATGTTAAATCACAACCCTAATCAGGACTTAAATCGTACATATTATTCTTTTTTTAAAAAAAGTTAATATTTATCCTCTAATGAACACACATTTTAAGTAATAAAAAAAAAAAATAACATTATAACCTTTAAGATGCTATTTGGATGACATTAAAAGCACCAAAAAATGGTTAATAATGTTTAAGATGCTATTTGGGTGACATTATAAACACCAAAAAACCCACATATTGTTCTAATGGGGGAGGTTACATTAGGTTATCCATAACCTTACACTAAAATCACTCGTTATTGGTATTAAAACAAAACAAAAAAATTATTATGAACATATTCTTAGTGTTTATTGTGCTAAAAGTGACAAGATTATCCTCTTAATGATAAAAATATTCTCATAAATTTAAAAATAACATTAAAATGTGATAAAAAAAAAATTTCCAAGTCTTAATAAGTGTAATATATTTTAATCCTTGTTATCCATATCCTGTGATAGGATGTATTTTGTGTTAAAATTAAAATGAGATAAAATATTTGATAAAAAAAATGTCTCAATAAGTGTATTATATTTTAATCCTTGTTAATCAAATTTCCTTTAATCGAGAATTCCAAGTCCTGTTATCACATTAACCAGTGGATAAGAAGATTTGTGATAAAATGACGTCACGCGCGTAATGTGCGCGCGCAACCTAGGGCATACGGACGCTCAGGTGCGCGCAACCTCGGCCATAAGGAGTGCATAGGAGTGGGGCGACGCACGGACGCGCACAGCGCAATTCGAGTGTGGACCGGGGTGAGGAAGCGGGGTATCCCCCCTGCATTCCCTCGCCCTGTCACCCATAAGGCCGCGACTCAAAAATCAGACCCTCAATGCTCGAAACCCTACTACTGATGAATTGTTACCCTACACTCCGTTGCCCCGGCTTCTCTCCATCCTCAAACACTTGGGAAAGTATGGTTCCCAATCCCGAAGCAGAGGCAACCTTACTGGAGTAAGAAGGGCTTACTGAAATCAGGGCAAGTCAGCACCGGCGCCGAAACTAATATGTTTTTAAGTTCCATAAACGCTCTGGTTTGATCCTCTCCCCAATTCCAGCGCTTGTTCTTTTTCGTCAACTCTGTTAAAGGTGAGCTTATGGTGGCAAAATGCAGAACGAATCTCCTGTACCAACTAGCGAGGCCTAAGAACCTCCTGACTTGCTTGACCGTACGTGGCTGAGGAAAGTTTAATATGGCAGCCACCTTCTCCGGGTCTACGTGTAAGCCGTGCTGGTTCACAATGTAGCCCAAATACTTTAGTTCCGCTCTACAAACTTGGGCCTTCTCCCAGTTGACCGCTAACCCTGCCTCCTGAAGTTTTCTCAGCACCAACTCCAATGTCTCCAGATGGTCTTTAAAATCCTGAGTTGCCACAACGATGTGATCAAGATATACGAATACTTTTGGTTCCAACTCTGGTCCTAGGACGGAATCAATCAAACGTTGCCACGTCGCTGGGGCATTATGGAGACCAAAAGGCATGCGTATAAATTGAAAAAGACCTCTTCCCGGAACAGTGAAGGCTGTCTTTTCTCGGTCTTCTTTTTCCACCTTCACCTGCCAATACGCTGACTTCAAATCCAACGATGATAGGTACCTCGCCTCTCTCAACTTATCTAATATGTGAGACACATATGGCTACGGGTACGCGTCTTTCTTTGTGACAGCATTAAGCTTTCGGAAATCGACGCAAACCTGTGCTCGCCATTCGGTTTCTTCACAATAACAACCGGCGAGGACCACGGACTAGAAGATCGTTCAACTATCCCGGCTTCCAACATCTTGTCCAACTCCTCGTTGATTATGGCCTGGATTACAGGAGATACTGGGTAATACCTCTGTTTTATGGGCTTGTTGTCACCAGTATCGATTGTGTGCTGTTCGAGATCAGTGCCATCTGATTTAGTTGATATTGTTCGCCAACCTTGCATGAAATCATGGAGATCTTTCTCTTGTTCTAGCGTCAAATTCGCTCTTTCTACCAAGGCTGCAGAAACCTGGACATCCTCATTAGCAGGTTCACTAAAGGTCCACTTCCTGTTCTTCAAGTCTGGAACAATACTCATAGCTTCCCAGAAATCCACTCCTAAGATTACCGAATTCACCAAAGCAGGGACTTTGAGGAATTCAATTATCTTTATCTTTCCCGATAATTCCACAGGGATTTCCACCGAACCCAGAACCTCGCAGCGATTTCCGTCTGCTGTCGTGACCTTTAGTGAACCTTCTTTTTTCCAAGGTAGTCCCAAATTCTTTAACTTTCTCCAACCTGCTCCACCAATAAGCGAACGTGTGGCTCCTGAGTCTAACAAGGCTGTAAACCCTAACCCAAAGATGGAAATTCGCAGATGCGGCCTTCCATCTTGCTTTTCGGCCATCTGAAGTAGTGGTCTCGCAGTTTTGCCTTGCATAAAATTTGTCACCACTGACACCCATTCACGCCACTCCGGATCTGTGGTGGACATCTTTGGCGCACGACTCGAGCTCAGTCCACTTATGCTCGGTCGGCCTTGACGTTTCCCGACTTCTTGCAGTGTGGGCAGCTTGCTTCGACTCGGTTTCTTTGTGGACACAGCCTAGATACATGGCCGATCTGATGACAAGTCCAACATCTCAATGTAGTTCTTGAATTCTTCTGCTCCGCTGCTGGTGTGGGGGAGGTGATGGGTGTAACTATCGGATTCGCCTTTACGCTTTTCCCTGGTGGTCTGCGATAGGCAAGGTCAGGCTCCAAGGATCCCTTAAGAGGTGGCTCCTCATAGCGAGAGGCCATGGTAGCTCCAACTTCCAGATTTCTCAACACCGTCTCCAATTCTTCAATATTACTTGAAGATGTCAAAGGAAGCAGCGCGCGATATTCTCTTTTTACATTGCGCTTGATGATTTCGAATTTTTCCTCCTCAGTGAGAGGCCTGGAAAGTCGGGCGAACAACGCTTGCATCCTCGCAATGTAGATCGCTATGCTTTCCTGAGGTCCTTGGGTACGCTTGCGAATTTCCTCCATCACCTGATAATTGTAGTCTGGATCCAAGAAGGTTTGCCTCATCCTAGCTATGAGTTCATCCCAGCTACTTATGGTGTCCCGCTTTGACCTATACCAGACAAGTGCGGTGCCTCCTAACAACTCGCTGGCCGAACGGAAAAGTTCATGTTTAGAAATTCCCTTGGCTGTCCTTCGATCTTCGACCATTGCCAGAAAAGAGCATAGTGACAATTCGTGGTCATCGGCAGTGTATTTAAGGCCCCATCGGTCGAGCTTTAAGTCTCTCCCGCCGCTGGGCTCACGCATGGTCTGTGGTTGAGTCGGATGATAACTGGCATCTCCTTCCGTAGAAATTGCAGAGGTGGTTAATGTTCCTACCTTTGTTACGGATGGCATCTGTGGGATTTGCCCTTCAGACTTTACGTGAAGTTCTTTAATATCTCTCAAAAGCCGGCCTACTTCCTCCTTCACAGCTTCCTGTTCCTGTAATTCATCACCCTCGAGCTCGGTGATCCTTTCTAAACGAAGCTTAACATGAAGAAGTCGAGTATTGAGTCGCTTAAGTTCGTTGGGATCATCAACAAACTTCCGTTTGTTCCCTAAGAGCCTCAACTTTCCGACAGCATAGTGCAAATTCCTGTTTTGCAGGTAAACTAGAAAACAGTCTTCCGATAGGCAGTACCTTAGATTGCAGAGCCTTAACTAAACGTTTTCTTAAATCGGGGACTGTACCCTCACCGGAAATAGCCCTAATGGTAAGCTCATAGGCCAACTCATCCTTTAATAACCTGTACGGATCCATTAAGATAAATTTAAAAAAGAAAAGGACCAATGAAGATTAGAAATTAAATAAAATATTTAAGAATGGCACCACTATATCAATATAAGTAAAATATAATTTAATACCGTATACTTGAGTAAATAAATTGAGTATGTTATTCAAAAAAAAAACAGGCAAAAGTAAATAAACAAAACTTCAAAACAAAAATCAAAATTATTTGTTAAACTAAGTCAGGTTACACGAACAAAATTAGATTGACATTAATAAAAATAAATAACTTCCAAAGTCGGGAAAATTAAAAAGAATTTAGGCGAGACAATTATTTGGACCTAGGTATTTCTTAAAATAAAACTATTTTAAAAATAATTAAAACGTAAAATAGATTTTAGAAAAAAATTATTTCTATTATGCCCCACGTTGGGCGCCAGAAAATATGTTACCCTACACTCCGTTGCCCCGGCGTAGCTTCCGTGGAGACGGGGGTGGGCCGAGGTGTAGACACACACAACAAAATATAAACCCAGAAAAGTAAAATAAGATCAACAAAAAAAAGAAAATATATAGGTATATATGTGGTGCTTGGGCGCCACGCCGTTTTAAAATAGACTTCCGCAGCAAACGGCGAAATCCACGGGGTAAGGGGACGAAGGTAAAAAAAAACAAAAAAAAAGGCAAGTGGGAGTAAGTAATACGTATAATAATAAAAAACTATTAAGCATAAAAAAAAACAAAAATAATGACAAATGCAGCTCTGTTTACTGGTTCAGTTCGAACGTTACGTTAATTACGTAACTAGGTATTTAATAATCTATCTGAACACAACAATCTTACTTCCTAAATAAAAAAAAGCATATTTACAAAAAAAACGTATTTACATAAAAACTGTTATTTATCATTAAAAAAAACCTTTCTTAGGGGGAAAAAACACAACCGGAAGCTTCCTGAAACTTTTAAACCAATTAAAATGAAAAGAAATTACAAATAATAAAAGAAACTACTTTTCTAAAAGAAAACCCTAATATAAAAAAAAAATTATATACAACAAAACAATTAATCAAACTAGGAAAAATGATACAGAATAAAACAAAAGGAATAAAATTCTGTAACTATAAATAGCCTGTAAGAACCCTTCTCCTACACGGGAAATTATCTTATTTAAATGTTCAAAATAACAGAAAACTCACCCCAAGCCTGGCTTTTTTTCTTTAATAGAGTAAAGGACTATTTACAGTGTTCCGAAGCGCCGTCTTCTTTCTTCGGGATCCCACATGAAGATTTTCCTGTGCTTTTCCTTCTTCCCTTTCCGTTGTTTCTTCCGAAGAGCGTAATCCCCTCGATGGGAAACCTTACCAGAGGGCTGTCCTATGCCACGAGTAACGCACTCACTTTACGGAATTTTCCCAATTTTCCTAATACGAAAAAAATTAGAAAATCACATCCAGCAAGCCGATAAAAAGGGAATCCAGTGCACCACTTCTCTCAAGCGCTACCTCACTCACACTATCTCTCTCGCGAGCTCCGCGCACCCCCCACGCGCCGCTCTGTTTACATCTTCGCTGACAAACCCAAGTCCAACTTTACTCTATTACATTTATACATCTCAATACGTACTTCTTATCTGTTTATACGTACACATAAGTGTATTCTTGGCATGCACTTGCCATTAAATCAAACTATTTAAAATTATTTAAAATTAACATTGCTACTAATTTTTGTTTCCGAAATTTATTCGGTAACAGAATGTATCTAAACCTTTTCGAAATCTCCCATTATTTAAGTCTCTTGTTTTATCTATAGTTAAAAAACCATATGCTTCATTCCAGCAGACTTCACACATCTTTTTAAAATTATTAAATGACACACTTGGCGAACTCACATGATCGTTATAAATATGCATTAAATTTAAATCATCTTGCGTGAAAATAATAATAAAATTGGCATTATTGCGTATAAGATGTTTAGGGATCCTTGCATAACTCTGTGTTAAATAGAAACAGTCAATACCTCTATGACGACCCATACTGTAATATTCTCTAATTATGTCCTGTTGATCCATTGAAATATCATCAAATACAATAATGGAATTCCTTTCAGCATTGTCAGGAGTGATTACCTGCTGAGTATCGTTGATTTTGTGAAAACCTATTTCTGGTACTAATTTGAATATGCTTTCTAAATATAAATACTTTTCTTGTTCGAGAGATCGGCTACATAAGTATACATTTCCAAATTTTAATCCATTCGGTTGTAAAAGCAAACAAGCTATGAAATTAGTTTTACCAGACCCTGAACTTCCACAGATAAGTGCACGTATATTATCGGGTAACAATTGGCCATGGCGAGCCTCATTTGCTTACTGATCTGAAGGAAACAAGTTATATACAGGTAAGCATTCACTTTGCTTCTCTAATCTCATACTGATGATGATGAGTTTTTATATGCGGCCTATATAAATAGAATCAGTTCTAAATACTCATCATAATGAGAAAGAAAACGACAGGGAAAGGTCTAATAAATTCAGTGATTAACAAGCTTCCATTTGAAGCGCATATTCCAGGATATAGATTTTGTGGACCCGGCACTAAATTACAGGAAAGATTAGCCCGGGGTGACAAAGGTATTAATCCTTTAGATGAGGCTTGTAAGGAGCATGACATTGCTTATTTTAAAAACAAAGATTTGAAATCGAGGCATAAAGCTGATCGCATTTTAGCAGAAAAAGCTTGGCAAAGAACAAAATCAAGTGACTCATCTTTTGGTGAAAAAGCAGCTGCTTGGGTTGTTACTAACGCTATGAAAGCGAAAGTAAAATTAGGTGGTGGTGGTGCTGACAAGAAGAAGAAAAAAACCATCAAAGATATAATAAGTGCAGCTCGCGTCACATCGCCCACATCAATTAGCGGAGCCTCTAAATCGGCACTCAAAAAAGCTAAAAAGTTTTTATCAAAATCGAAATTAAACAAATTACCAAGAATATTGCCAGTTCCAAGAATTGGAGGTATTCTCCCTTTTCTGGTGCCATTATTTGCAGGTTTGTCCGCTCTAGGAAGTCTAGCAGGTGGAGCAGCAGCGGTTGCTAAGGCAATTAAAGGTACGAGAGATGCTAGAGATCGTCTAGAAGAAATGAGACGTCACATTCAGAAGATGGAAGAACAAAAAATTGGGCAAGGTTTTTACCTTAAACCTTATAAAAAAGGATATGGTCTTTATATTAAGCAAGATTGACTACTACCTAACAGAGCTCTCACAAATATAGAGTTGATGAAATTTGCTAAAAACATACCTCATTTTAGAGGTGATTATATGCGTGATTCATTGCCAAATTTTCCTAAAATTAATGAATGTGCTATTGTAAATCTAGATTCAGTGCAAAACATAGGTACTCATTGGGTCGCCTATATTAAAAAAAATAATAAAGTAATTTATTTCGATCCTTATGGAAATCTAAGACCGCCATCAGAACTCCTACATTATTTCAGAAACTGTGATATTACATACAATCGTGAAAGATATCAGATTGGAATACTCCATATTGTGGACATTTATGTTTGAAATTTCTATATATTAACGTTGAATAAGCATTTACGGAATTCAGTCATGTCGTACACCTTTACCTTAACAGGAACTTCAAGCATTCTTAGTGCCGATCTTTTTCCACCAATTAATTTATGAGACAGTGGTGGTGATTATAGCATTGGTTTATTAAGTTTTCAGTCATACAATTCCATACCGAATATCATTGAAGGATTTAACAATATTTTTCATTATGAAGACAATGTTATTAGTTTACCTACAGGAACTTATGAAGTGGAAGCTATAGCACGTTATCTAAAATCACATATTAATTCACCAGATTCATTGAAACTAAAAGGTAACACCAACACTTTGAAGGTGGAATTAACATGCACACAACCTGTTTACTTCAATAAAGAACATTCAATCGGCCCTTTACTAGGCTTTACTAAACATGAAGTGTTAGAAAAAATGATCACTCATTAATTGGACGAAATTGTACAGATTCATAGTGTCAATATAGTTGCAATTAACTGTAATATAGCATCCGGTTCATATAGAAACGGGAAACCAGGACATACTATATACGAATTTTCACCATTAGTTCCTCCAGGATTTAAAATCGTACAAGAACCTTCTCCAGTCATTTACTTTTCAGTTATCGGTGAAGTAATCAACAATATAACACTTGCTATAGCAGATCAAAACCAGAACTTAATGGATTGTCGCGGAGAAACAATTACCATCAGATTGCATCTAAAGAAAAATGGGTATTGATTTTCGAAAGTATAAAATGGATTACGCTGAAGTGAAATCAGCTAGTATTCAACGATTACCCTACCGAGCGTTAACACCATCAAATATATACTTTCTGCAAAGTATAGGACTTTTGATTAAACCAAAATGGAAGAAATACTAGATGGGAATAAAAAAGTGAATTTTGAGGAGAGAATAACAGACTTTGAATTTCACTCTCATCAGCCTTTCAACCAATCATTCAACAATTCTGACGAAATAATAATCGCCGTTCAACAAGAAGACATCTACACTGTTCCAGCCAAAAGTTTTCTATATATTCAAGGACAATTGATTAAAGAAGGTTCTAAAACTATCGATCCAAGTGAACTGAGAATAGTAAGAAATGGATTTTTGTTTTGTTTGATGAAATCAAGTATCAGTTGAATGGTGTACTGGTTGATCACGTTAGAAATCCAGGAATCACATGTACATTAAAAAATTATGCATCTCTTAGTCCGGATAAGGCGTCAGGAATGGAAATGAGCGGCTGGATGATGCCTACTGAATACGTTAGATTAGCTGATGAAAACGGTAATTTTGATGCTTGCATTCCACTAGACATTGTTATGGGATTCATTGAAGATTACAATCAAATAATTCTAAATGGAAAACATGAGTTAATTCTACATCGCAGTAGAACGGATAATGATAGCATTCAAGTTTTAAAAGATCACCCCAATGTTAAAGCTTCTATTAAACTAAAATCTGTGCAATGGAAAATGCCGTATGTTAAAGTGTCTGATAAACAAAGGTTAAAGTTTTTAAATTTAGTCAATAAAGGAAAAACCGTTCACATGGCATTTAGATCATGGGACCTCGTAGAGAACCCCTCTCTGCCTACTAATACTAAAGCAAACTTGGTCTGTGAAGACGTCAACAAATCTAGAAATGCCCCGTTATATCATAATTGCATTTCAAACAAATAAAAAGAATAATGCAGAAAGTGATATGTCTCAGTTTAATCACTGTAGTATATCAAATGTAATGTTACATCTAAATTCTGAAGTTTGTCCTTATGATGATCTCAACATAGATTTTTCCAAGAATCAATTTACGGTTCTTTATTATATGTATCGAAATTTTCAACATAGCTACTACGCTAAAGAAAATCAGCCTCTTTTAAGCAAAGAAAAATTTAGGGATGAAGGGCCTTTTATAGTTATAGATTGTTCTCGTCAATCAGAGGCAATTAGATCATCTTCAGTTGATATTAGAATAGATCTAGAAACGACGGAAAATTTTAAAGCCAATACAACAGTCTATGCATTAATTTTTCATGATGCTTTAGTTGAATATAATCCGTTATCCGGTTTAGTTAGGAGAATATAAGTGGAAGTGGGGGTTAGTATTTAATTGAGGAAGATTTTGTAGAAGAAATTTAGTTTTCACAATGCGTGCGGCTGTGATTGACTTCCAGGGTTACCTTACTCCTCAAAACTGTTATATCGCCAAGGAAGTGACTATCATAGATTTGGACTACCCTTCAGTGTTTTGGCACTGGTTATTCAAACCCCCATCTCAAGAAGATGCTCAAAATTCATCTGCAAATAAATGGATATTTCATAACCTTCATGGATTAAATTGGTATGATGGAGATGTGGAATATTCCGAATTCAGAAGCTTATGTCAGAAATCAACTGAAAATTTTACCATTCTTTTTGCTAAAGGACTTGAAAAATCTATATTTCTTGAAGAACTTATAGAAAAAGAAGTCTTTGACCTCCAAGATTTTGGCTGTCCATCACTGAAATGTCTCACTTCAACGTTGGAATTCACTAAATGCATCTGCCATTGCGGAAGGAAATCCAACTGTTCATTAAAAATTGCAAAAATATTGGTTGATTGGATTTCAAGGAACAGATCAAAGGTGGATCTCTACGATGCAAAAATAAGGGAAAAAACATTTAGCCATTGGACTAATCCTCTTTCCTCAGAATTTTTAGCATATCATGGCTTTTTCAAAACAAGAAATCATAGTGTAAAATGTATTTTTTGTGGACTCGAATTAGAAAGTAATATTAAGAAGTGTCCCTGTGAAATACATAAACTCTATAATCCAGAATGTATATGGTTTGTGAAAAATGGTTTGATTAAATAACAGATTTTTTTCTTAACTGTTTTATTTATTTACCTCATAGTCATATCACAATTAGAGGTAATTGCCTTAAGGCTTACAATTTTCAATGAAGCTGAGTTATCAACAAATTTTACTATAGGTATTAAATCTTCATTGTGCATTATACAACAAACATTATTATTTATTCTCAAGGAATACTCAAAGTTACTCAGCGTTAAAGCACCTCTCGGTTGAAATCTAAAGATAAAAACAGTTGAACTGTTTTTAAAAGCCATACATGGAACACTGTTCACTGGGGCTCTTCCTATAAATTTTAAAGAGTCAATTGATGATATGGCTGGTATAAATACCCCCGAATAAAAATTCTTGTTATTAACAAAAACGTGATATTCACTGGCTTCCTTTTCTATGATCAGTGCTGCAATACTAGCATTATTAAATATTTGTAAGATTTGTTTAACTGTTCTGAGGTTTTCGACCATGGGATGAAAGAAAATTCTTTCAGTTATCTGAAAAAAAAAAAAATTATTAGTTTGCTTATTTTTGTCACTATTTTTACTACTTCCAATTTTTTTTTACTCCTTACTTACTTGAAATTTTTCATTAATGTTCATAGAATAAGGCATCATTGTATCCATAGCGTTAGACTTTTCTTTGATTACTTCTTCTTTTCTTGGATTATTATATATATTACTAATTAATATTACAATATTATATATCATTGCAAGAGTGAATTATTTTTATTACATTAATGATTAAGAAAAAATATAAGAATACAAATGTTTTTATATTTAAATATAAGTCTAATAGCAAAAAAATGTTCACGTAAGGGTTTCATTGCAAAAACCATAGGCTTTAGTATGTATAAAATCTTGTGAGATGATCCGTTTGTCATCATTTGCGGAGAGATAGAGTTTATTAACTTCAAGGGAGAAAACATTATGCTCCTTCGATCTGAAAGATCTCATTATGGATAACATGGAAATATTCTCCAATAAAACACGTCTGTAATCTTCAAAACTTATCCGTTTGAGAGTGGTTTTCTGAACTCCTTTGGCAGGTTTTTTTATATTACCTGAAAAATACTCGAAGAGGGCTAAATGAAATGTCCAAGGCGAGGACGAAATGTGGGAGAGCAGTTTAGTCTAATTATGTTGTATTGAAAGGAATTATGTTGTATTGAAAGGAGGGGAAATAAAATGTGGTGGACGCCACAGCCACCCAAAATACCTTCGCCAAAGCCTTACAAAAAATAACAAGTATTTATTGATGATACAATACCAATTGGCTAGACAACATGCAATTGACAACTACAGAGTTTATCCTTCCTGACGGAGGGAATGTTAATGCGAACAACTTTACAATTTTCTTGCCTGGCGACAAGGGAAATCTCTCCACATGGGAGTACAAATACGTAGGTACGTACAATGTTTTCACTTACAGAATTAAGGCCTTTACAATTGAGGGGGCAATTATATGCCAAGACAACATAAATGACAATAATGTCAGAAAGGGAGTTATTCTCCACTGATACTTGTATTAATAGATTAACTCCAGGCAGACTACGCTGGTTAAACCAAAAACACATTGACAATTTGCAAAAAACAACAAACTTGGCGCAATGACGCTATACAGACAAAGAATTACACTTGACGAGAACGACACTTCTCACTTCCTTGTGAAGTCAAGGACAACTGCCTGAGCTTGGTCACGTACGCAGTCCCTTTCTCCTTCCAGACCTCCAATGCAGCCAACCCTCCACTGCATCAACCTAAATTTCCCACAAGGGGGGCCGCACCTCTTTGCGAGGATCCAACATCCTCCCCCGCAGTGGACTCGCCAGATTAGATTAGATTAGATTGTTTAAGACGGGCGGTTCCACCAAAAGGTGGAAGGAACGCAGGCAATCCTAATGCCCATTGTTCCCCGCCCACCCCTCATCTCATAAGAGATACCGGGGTTTAAAAAAAAAAAAAAAAAAATAACAAATCCGGCTAAAAATTGCCAGATGCTAATATAATAAACTAATAAATTAGTAACAGGGCACTAGGGAGCATAACGACTCAATCGCCCAGTGCACTGAATAAACCTAGAAAGTTCGTTTAGATTACCCGATGCCACAATCTCCGGCAGGGAAACATTTACCCTACCGAAGACGAGGAATCTAGTTTTAGAATAAACTGGACACACCTCAACAAAGTGCCTCACAGTTTCATCGGACTCACCACAGCCAGCACAATTTGGCGACCGGATAAGGCCGCGTTTAAAAAGATGATACGCTAAATTCGCATGTCCACTCAACACCTGAACCAGCTGGCGGATCCGGGACCTGCTAAGACCAACCATATCCGTTCTCGACAGGCCAAGGATTTCCTTAGCCTGGCGGCAGTCAGTTCGGGATCTCCACCGTTTCCGATGTTCTTTCAAAATCCACTGCTCTACCTCTGTTCTACAATGTCGATAGGATACAGGGATAATAGGCTGAGGAGTCATTGTTATCAACGCAGCTCCTTCCTTTGCCGTTTCATCAGCAAGTTCGTTACCCGGGATCCCAGAATGACCAGGGGACCAAGCATCCGAAACAATATTCAGAGCTCCTAACAAATTAAGAGCAACGTGACAAGAATTAACCGAGATTTGATTCTTACTAGGAGAGACCAGAGCTTTAATTGCAGCCTGGCTATCCGTGAAGAACCTAATTTCAGTATCAGCAAATCCCTTCCAGCGGAGTAAAGTAGCTGCCATCTCAATAGCAGCCAACTCCGCCTGAAAAACAGATGCATAATTACCAAGGTCAAGGCAGATGCGTTCCCATCGGAGCCCAAACTGGGGTCCCCAGATGCAGAGACCAGCACCTGCCCTATCCATCAATGACCCATCCGTAAAAACAGAAATGGCGTTTGTTGATAACTCGACGGCCGAAGCACAAGCCTCCGCCCTCGCGAGTATCTGAACCCCATAATTCCTATTGAAGTCCAGAGTCGCAGGGATGAAGTCCCCCGGCATGGAGAGCACTGCAATTTGCTTTTTATCTTCCCAAACCAGATCAGCATGACTAATAAGCCTGCCTTTCCGACCGAGAAGGTTCGTAGATGCCCACATGCCGACACTCTCAAGTCTACGCGCGGCCATCAAAGCCTCCCCTCTAAGAAAAATATCCAAGGGAGGAAGCCGTAACATAAATTCCAAAGCGGCAGTAGGAGTACTCTGCAATGCTCCGGTAATCAATAAACATGCTAGCCGTTGGGCACGTTGCAAAGCATTACAAAGCGTCCTCTGACGAGTGGCATTCAACCAAACAATACAGCCATAGGCTAAAATAGGACGCACTACGGCCGTATACATCCAATACATGAGCTTAGGGGAAATTCCCCATCTCTTGCCAACCACCCTGCGACATTGCATGAGTGCAGAGGTGGCCTTATTCGCACGTTCCTTGACATGCGGAGTCCAAGATAATCTAGAATCCAGGATCACTCCAAGATATTTCACTGTTGAGCAAAACTGGATTTCCTCTCCGTAAAGTGTAAGCCCACGCTGCGGGCGTCTCCGATTCCAGGTGAACAATACTACCTGGGTCTTAGAAACACTGAATCTCAGCCCACCTCCCTCAGCCCATCGCGCCACAAAGCAAAGGCTCTGCTGCGAAAGATCGAGAAGCGTGCCAAGATCCTTCCCCACATGAAGTACCACCAGATCATCCGCATACGCCTGGGCATATCCCGGACGACCGGCAAGACCGTTAAGAAGGCCGTCCATCACCAGGTTCCATAAAAAGGGGGATAAAATCCCACCTTGAGGACATCCCCTGAACAACCTTCGTTCTCGAACCACACCAAGGCACTCGACAGACAATAACCTACCGAACGCCATATGGCATATCCAATTCACTGCCGCGGCTGCAGCGCCAAAATTAAGCAAAGCATCTCTAATGGACACCAAAGATACATTATCAAATGCACCCTCTATATCCAAGAAGAGTCCCATTGCATATTCACCATTGATAATAGTCTTTTCTAGCCTGGTAACCAACTGGTGCAGCGCCGCTTCCGTAGAGCCCCCGACCCTAAAACCAAACTGGTTGGGTAGAAGGCAACCATCAGGCGCAGGCAGCTCCATAAGATACCACAGCACCAACCTCTCCATCAGCTTAAGTTGAAAAGAGGTTAAAGAAATCATCCTATAAGAGCTAGGTTTCTGGTAAGTATCTTTAGCAGGTTTAGGGATAAAAACTCCCTTCACCTTGCGCCAAAGAATAGGGACATAACCCTGCACGAAGGAATTCTTGAACACTCCAAGAAGTGGTTCAATCAAAAGTTCTCGTCCTTGTTGAAGCATGATGGGGTATATCCCATCCGCCCCAGGGGACTTATATGGTTTAAACATACTCAGCGCATGACCCGCGCGACCCCGATCAAACACTCGTTTCGCTAAATCAACAGCAGCCGAGCGGTCAACCGAAAGATCGCACGAAAAAGACGTCAAGGATGAGTCCTCTTCAGACACCATGCTATTAAGCATGGCTTCAAGTGCCTCCGCCGGTGTAGAGGTAAACCGACCAGGGGCTTTCAATCGGTCCCAAAGAGGAACACGAGTCCTTTTTTAAAATCCGCTGAAGCTTAGCCAAAGGCTGAATGCCTTACAATTATATATCATTGCAAGAGTGAATTATTTTTATTACATTAATGATTAAGAAAAAATATAAGAATACAAATGTTTTTATATTTAAATATAAGTCTAATAGCAAAAAAATGTTCACGTAAGGGTTTCATTGCAAAAACCATAGGCTTTAGTATGTATAAAATCTTGTGAGATGATCCGTTTGTCATCATTTGCGGAGAGATAGAGTTTATTAACTTCAAGGGAGAAAACATTATGCTCCTTCGATCTGAAAGATCTCATTATGGATAACATGGAAATATTCTCCAATAAAACACGTCTGTAATCTTCAAAACTTATCCGTTTGAGAGTGGTTTTCTGAACTCCTTTGGCAGGTTTTTTTATATTACCTGAAAAATACTCGAAGAGGGCTAAATGAAATGTCCAAGGCGAGGACGAAATGTGGGAGAGCAGTTTAGTCTAATTATGTTGTATTGAAAGGAATTATGTTGTATTGAAAGGAGGGGAAATAAAATGTGGTGGACGCCACAGCCACCCAAAATACCTTTGCCAAAGCCTTACAAAAAATAACAAGTATTTATTGATGATACAATACCAATTGGCTAGACAACATGCAATTGACAACTACAGAGTTTATCCTTCCTGACGGAGGGAATGTTAATGCGAACAACTTTACAATTTTCTTGCCTGGCGACAAGGGAAATCTCTCCACATGGGAGTACAAATACGTAGGTACGTACAATGTTTTCACTTACAGAATTAAGGCCTTTACAATTGAGGGGGCAATTATATGCCAAGACAACATAAATGACAATAATGTCAGAAAGGGAGTTATTCTCCACTGATACTTGTATTAATAGATTAACTCCAGGCAGACTACGCTGGTTAAACCAAAAACACATTGACAATTTGCAAAAAACACAACAAACTTGGCGCAATGACGCTATATAGACAAAGAATTACACTTGACGAGAACGACACTTCTCACTTCCTTGTGAAGTCAAGGACAACTGCCTGAGCTTGGTCACGTACGCAGTCCCTTTCTCCTTCCAGACCTCCAATGCACCCAACCCTCCACTGCATCAACCTAAATTTCCCACAAGGGGAGCCGCGTCTCCTTGCGAGGATCCAACATTACCATCAACATTGATGGCATACATTTTCGGTCTTAAGGCAATCACTTCGTTAATTATTTGTCCATTCACTTCATCTTTAAATTTCCCCAACACTTTTTTATTCTTGGTAGAATAGTTGGGGTGTTCGTGAGGATAGTCTGAGGTGTCAAAATGATGTTCCAACTCCCTCATATCTTTGAACACATCTTCTGTACTTATTGTGAATTGTTACAATGAGACGTCACGACTCTGGTTGGAGAGGACAATCCCAGAGCTCCAAGTGGGAGAGGGAGCTAGGCTGAGGGTGGGTCTGGCCAGGAGGGTGACAAGGGTAGCCAAGGTGGCGATGTGGGTTTCAGGTGCCTACAAAGACGCCTCTCCATCTGCTGTTCTGGATAGTCTCAACGTTCAGAACGAGGGACTTGAGACGGCAGATTGGAGGTTAATCAATAGGAAGGTCGAGCCCAGGGGGCAAATCCTTGTGTTCGATCTTTCGGAACAGTCCTTGGGAAGACTGAAAAGGTCCAAATTTAAACTATTTTTGGGCCTTGAGGTAGTCAAACTCGGGAAGTTTCGAAGCCTATTGGAGGAGCTGCGGATAATGACCCCCCCAAACTTCTGGAGGATGCTGCAGGTGAACCTCCACCACAGTAGGGGGGCATCGGCAGCTCTAACACACTTCATTTGCGATGAAGATATCGCCATAGTCTTAATTCAGGAACCCTGGCTAGTACGGGGGCGGGTGGCAGGACATGGCGAGGCTAAAGGTAAGATTTTTTATGATCGAAGCCTGGATAATCCCAGGACGTGCATATACGTTAGGGAAGATATTACGTCTTTACTGCTGATGGAATTTTGTTTCAGAGACCAGACTGCAGTGAAAGTGAAACTATGTGCGGAAGAAGGGGTCAAGGAAATTGTTGTGGCCTCGACCTATCTTCCTTACGATTCAACAGCCCTCCCTCCCTCGGAGGAGATGCAACATCTGACCATCCAGTGTAGGGAGAGAGGTCTGCAACTATTGATTGGGTGGGATGCTAACTCCCACAATGTGGTGTGGGGCAGTTCAGGGACCAATCTAAGAGGTAAGCAACTTCTGGACTTCATTCTTGCTAATAATTTGTTTGTCATTAATGAAGGAGAAGAACCTACTTTCTATAATTCTATTCGTAGGGAGGTTATTGACTTAACTTTGGGGACTAGTTTTGTATCGACCCTAGTTAGGAATTGGCATGTATCAGGGGTTCCCTCGCTCTCGGATCACATGTATATAAGGTTCGACGTTGGGTTTGACTGTAAGGAGGTAGTTACTTATAGAAACCCTAGGAGGACGGACTGGGATTCCTATAGACGGGATATTAGTCAAAACATTAATGCAGTGAGGAACAACCTTAGGACCCGGACGGACATTGATGACGCTGCGGAGAGCCTTCAGAGCGTCATCATAGAGGCTTTCCGGGCTATCTGTGCGGAGACGATTATGCACACGAAAGGAAAGTAAGTTGGTGGAATAATCAGCTGATGGAGCTCCGCAAAAAGGTCCGAAAACTGTTTAATGCAGCTAAAAGAAGGGGTACATGGGAGGAGTACCGTGAGGCCCTCACTTCTTACAATTTAGCCATTCGTAAGGCTTTATGGAGGAAGCTTTGTGAAGAGGTAGAGATGACCTCGGAGGGAGCTAGACTCCATCGCATCATTTCGAAGAGCCCAGGGTGTTCTCTGGGAACCATCAGAGACGAGGAAGGGGATTTTACGAAATCAGGGAGAGACACTCTGGAATGTCTCATGAGGATTCACTTTCCTGAATCGAGGGTGGTCGCAACTGAGCAACTGGGTGGGGAAACCATAGTGCCCGACGAGAGTCGGAGCACTAGGGAGAACTGGACCGTTGCTAAAGTCTGCATCACCTACAACAAGGTTGTGTGGGCAGTGAGCCACTTCAAGCCCTTTAAATCCCCTGGACCTGATGGTATTTTCCCTGTTCTTTTGCAGCAGGGAAAAGACATTATTACTCCTATTTTATGCAGGCTAATGAGGGCAAGTCTGGCCCTCGGCTATGTCCCTCGGGCATGGAGGCCTGTTAAAGTCATCTTTATCCCTAAACCTGGGAAGAGAACTCTTACCCAGGCTAAGGATTTTAGACCAATTAGTCTATCATCGTTCTTATTGAAGGTGCTAGAAAAACTGATTGACCTGCATATAAGGGAGGTGGCCTTAAAGCTACGACCCCTGCATGCCAATCAGCACGCCTATCAGATAGGCAAATCTTGCGAGACAGCCCTCCATTGCTTGGTTAAGGAGCTGGAGGCCTCTGTGCTCTGCAAGGAAACAGCACTGGGTGTGTTTCTGGACATTGAGGGAGCGTTCAGCAACACTTCTTTCAGTGCAATTTCCTTGGCGATGGAAAGGCATGGCTTGGATTCTACAATTATAAAGTGGATTGGTAGCATGCTAACGTCAAGGAAAATTACAGCGACTCTTTTTGGGGAATCGCTGATGATAACAACCGTCAGGGGATGTCCGCAGGGAGGTGTTTTGTCTCCTCTCCTGTGGTGCATGGTCGTTGACGAGTTAATTGAGATGCTAGATCTCCGTGGGTTCACGGTCCTTGGCTATGCAGATGACATTTCTGTGGTAGTCAGGGGGAGGCACGAGATCATCGTGGCTGAACTCCTGCAGGAAGCACTCAAAATTATAGAAATATGGTGCAGAAGAGTGGATCTCTCTGTGAACCCTTCTAAAACTACTCTGGTTCCCTTTACTAAGAGAAGGGACAAAGAGAGCTACAAAAATCTTGTATTTTTCGACAAAACGCTGGATATGTCAGGCGAAGTTAAGTATCTAGGTGTCATTCTGGACTCTAGACTTACTTGGAAGGCACATCTGGATAAAGTTACACTCAAGGCTAAGCAGGCCTTATGTGGTATAACCAGGACCTGTGGGAAGACTTGGGGTCTTCGCCCAAAAATGACCCACTGGTTTTATACTAGAACAGTCATACCTATCATCACCTACGGAGCAGTGGTGTGGTGGAGGAAGACTGAGCAACAGACGGCCATAAAAGCTCTTGCTAGGGTACAAAGAATGGCCTGTATGTTGATTTCAGGGGCCTTTAGCAGTGTTCCTACTGCTGCGCTGGAGGTACTGCTGGGGTTGCCTCCGCTTCAGTTTGTTATTCAAGCGGAGGCAAGGGCTGGCGCGTACAGACTAGTGAGGAATGGACAATGGAGGCGCATTAGCTCCTCTATTGGGCATATGAATATTACAGACAAGGTCGACCCTTTGCCAGTATTAGACATGGTTGGGGACAGTGTCTGTCCTAGATACAGTTTCGAGAATCCGTTTCAGGTGATCCTCAGATCGAGGAATGAATGGAGGGTAAACTGGACCGAACAGTGCCAGAAGGGAGTCATGTGGTTTACGGATGGCTCCAAGATGGCCTGCGGGACCGGAGCTGGAGTGTATGGGGCTAAACCTAAGGTACTCATTGAAAGTCCTCTTGGGAGATACGCTACTGTATTTCAGGCCGAGGTCTTTGCCATTAGAGCTTGCGCTGGGGAAAATCTGCGAATGGATCTTAGAAATAGGGAGATTTGCATTTTTTCGGACAGTCAAGCGGCACTGAAGGCCCTCTCTTCCTTCAGAATTACCTCTTACCTGGTCTGGGAGTGTAAAAAGGCCCTAGATCAACTGGCTCGGCACAACAAAGTCCGATTGGAATGGGTGCCGGGCCATGTGGTATCAAGGGGAATGAAATAGCTGATCAGTTGGCCAAGAATGGAGCTAATACTCTCTTCACTGGTCCGGAACCAGTCCTGGTTTTTTTTCAATTAAATCATTACTTACCTAAGAGTAATCACTAGTTTTTCTTCTATGGTTATAGGATTTCCATGACAATTTTTCCAACGTTTTCTTAATTTTGACCTTATTTTTTCTAAAATATAGTTGAATGTGGGTGGACCTATCCTCACATATTAAAAAAAACGATCCGGATAATTTCTAAGTTCCTTATATAAATGGTGAAATTCACCCAAAGTTCTTCGTTTTTTATTTATGGTATGTACATGATATTTTCTAAAGCGTTTTTTTTTTTAAAAATATACCATTTCGTTGCTGGTGAACATAAAAACTCCTCTTCATTACTCGGGCATGTTGCATGTATCACAGCTCCGTTGTGCACACTAATCAGCGATTATATTTTACTCTATCAGTTATCATCTCTGCTATCATCTATATTCACAGCTCCATTGTAAACGTACCCTTAGCTAATTCTTTGATGATGAGATGTGCGTCATATCCGCTGAGGTTGTGAATGATAACGGGAACATAGTTAGGTGTCCTACATCGTAAGTTACATTTATTGCAGACAGGTCCCCTATACATGCCGGAAATATGACAGTGATCACGCACCTTGTGATTATCTTCTGTAAATGCTTGCTTACAGAGATAGCAGATCTTAGCCGCCTTCCACTCTCTCTCTTCTAATTCGTCAATCAGCATTTCTTCATTAATTTTTAAAATCTTGTTAATAGAAACTGATAAGTCTTTGAGATGGTCTAAGAAATATTGAGCAGCATTACTTCCTCTATACAAGAATGGTTCTTTAGTCAACCAAAGAAGATCTATTTCATCGCTAGGTTTAACGTATGTACAAAAAGAAAATGGTATATGTTCTTGATATTTCGTTTTGTATGAACTCGCTGGAGAAGGTGTGCATGTATTGCATGTATGTATTTGATTTAAAATGCACTCAAAATCTGCATAAATCACAAAATTCACTTTTAACTGATGTTGGACGTTTTTGAATTTAATAATGGGCTCATCAGTTGGATGTTTAACGGCTACTGGATCATTATCATTGCAATATATACCATGTTCAGTTAATTTCTCAGCTGCAGTTTTCCCATGCTGATTGTCAAAATGAGTGAAACAACGTTACATACTTTAATCGCACCATTATGTCTAGTCTTTTGATTACGTACTAATTTTCTCAAAGTCCTTAATATATACATAAGTAGATAGATTTTGTCTGTTTCAGGACACTTTTCCACCCCCCCGGCCAATAGTGTGTGTAGGCAAAACATCGGTTTTTTACCCCCTCCACTCAGAAGAACAACAAATATAATTCTCTCTTTAGTTATCTTGTAACCTTTGTGACCCTATTATCTCTGATATCTGATTTACACTTGTTTAAATCTAATTTATTAAAAATATATACTATTTAATAATTTGACCCAAATTAAAAAAGAATTAGCCGGTAGTTTTTTACCCCCTCCACTCAGAAGAATCTCTCTTATTTAGCTATCTTGTAACCTTTGTGACCCTATTATGTCTGATTTACACTTGTTTAAATCCAGTTTATTTAAAAAATATATAAAGGTAAAGGTATGTATAGGTGGTAGGTATTAATAAAGGTATGTACTAATAAAGGTATGTAAAGGTTAATGAAAAAAAAAAAAATTTATTACAAAAACTTTATTATTCCACTAAATCATTTTTATTTATCCAACAAGGTTTCTTAAAACCTAACCACTTTACATACAGCTTATTTTTTTTACGTCTTAGAATTTTTTCTACAAGATATACATCTTTATATTTAGTTTTCTGCAGTTCTTGTGTATAAAATGCTCCTTGAATAGACTGTCCTGTCAAATCTTCCAACAGGTAAGTGTATGGAATAGTGCTGCGAACATTTTTAATTTTAAATATTTCAGTGCTCCAATTGGGTGTATAACCTCTGCTAAATATAGTTCTTTTTTTCGAAACACGTACATAGTCTCCTTCTTTAAATCGTTGTTTATCTTTTCTTTTTACTTTAGAAGAGTAAACATTAGCTAGTAAGAATGCTTCATTGCCAGAATTTACTTCTGATGGTGTCATACCAATTGTACGGTGTACTTTGTTGTTGTAGGTATTTATGAGATCAGGTAAATGCTTTGTATAATTGTAGTTTCCTCTAAGACTAAACAATTGATACATCATAGTTTTAAAAGTTTTATTAAATCTTTCAACAATTGAACTTTTAACCTGGCTGTAAGTACTGTAGTGATTAATTTTGTGCTTCTCCATGAGTTTCTTGAAGGAAACATTGTAGAATTCCTTCCCATTATCAGTTTGAATATTTTTCGGTACTCTTCCACTTGAATTAAAAATATCATTCATAGATTTAGTGATATCTTTAGCGCTTTTGGATTTAACAGGCTCCACCCAGGCGTACTTTGAGAAACAATCAATCACTGCTAATATATATTTGTAACCACTATTTTGACGAGCATATGGTATCATTTCCATTAAATCAGCTTGCCACAATAATACCTTTGAGCAATGTACGCCTTCGAGGGTATCGTGAACGTGCTGGTCTATGAAGTTCAACAACTACAGCCTCTTTGCTAGACATGACTTTATGGTTCAAAAATCGTTTTAAGCGTAGCAGCAGTTATAGGAACATTTGGATTCAATAAACTTATTCGGTTCCTAAAAACAGTGAATAAACCGCGCACAAAATTATCTGTAACTTTTTTTCGGGCTTGGTCATACGTTTCTAAAAGATAACGTTTACTAACAAAGTGTTCTTGTAAATATGTATTTGTTACTAAATCTAACTCTTTTATATACTTTTCCAATTCTTTAGTTACAAATTGTTCAAGATAAATCTTATTAACAGCATCTGAACTATCAACTGGACTATTGATTCCAAGTAATCTTTTATTTTCAAAGTCGATATATTCTCCATCTTCATCATCACTAGCATGAAATACTGTTTTTAAGTGATGCAAAGGTCTGTCAAACTTGTCTATAGACATATCGAAAACCAAACAACAACTGATAATTTATTACACAAGTAATTCCTAATAAATAATATCTGCCTCTCTCAACTCTTCGATTATAGAATGAATTTCATTTCCATGTCCAGTGTGACCAGCACTTGTTGATGCATATAAGAGCCGAAGTCGATCCACTAATTCATTTGGATCATCCCAATGTTCATAAACATTTTGCCCCACATCCATACCTTTACCAGTAGTAGTGGTCGTATGTCTTAGACCGTATCTTCTTTTAATAGGCTTTGTTGCAATGGTAGTCCGAGGTGTCCTAGTAACTTGATCTGCAGTTGATGGTGGTGTGAAATAGGGTTGAGCCGACTGTTCACCCTTAGAAGGATAAAATAAAGGAGCTATTATATTTTTGTATTTGAATCCTTTGCTTGAGCTAAGATGTTTTTCATCACTAAATTGTTGTTTATGTGCGCTACTAACTTCTAAAATATCCTTATAATTTTCCAAATCTTCTACAGTGTATTTGTTAGGCTTTTTTAAAAATAATAATTGTAATAACCCAAGAGTACCTTTATACCAGTTTCCATTTACATTGATATCATTATCATCAATGGCTACCAGTGAATTTCCTATTGTCATGCCTCCAGTAGGTAACACTTTAATGCCATATCTATCATCTAGATCTTTAGTATCAGAAGTCATATGTTTCAATAAATATGGTTTTATTAAGGATCCTATCTCTTCTACTTCTTCTAAGCTTTTCTCCAATTCCTCTTTACTATGTATTTGTTTTATTTGCTCTAGAGGAGAATCATCATCTTCAAACGTCTCTTCTTCCATTTTAATATCTAAAACATCCTTTCGTGGTATAGGAGTTGAAGGATTAAGCGGTAAATTTACTTCTTCTTCTTCTTCTTCTTCTTCTTTGAGCGGTAATTTAACATTTTCTTCAATTGATGTCGTAGAAGTCGAAGCGTCAGATTTTAAAGCGGCTTTTTTAGAACGCTTTTTATTCTGTTCAACTAACTCTTGAAGCAGTTTTGTAATGGGCTTTAAACTTCTTTCCAGATCTTGCTGTGATAATTGAAGACCTCTCTTTAAACTTTTGAATTTTTCTCGCAGAGATTTAGAAGTTTTGATAAGATGTTGTGTAACTTTAGGATCCATAATGAAAAATGATAGACCGATGGAAAATATTGCTCTATATATAGATGTATGTATCCAAACCTTTTCGAAATCTCCCATTATATAAGTCTCTTGTTTTATCTATTGTTAGAAAACCATACAGTTCATCCCAGCAGACCTCACACATCTTTTTAAAATTATTAAATGACAGATTTGGTGAACTTACGTGATCATTATAAATATGCCTTAAATTTAAATCGTCCTGCGTAAAAATTATAATAAAATTGGCATTATCACGTATAAGATGTTTAGGGATCCTTGCATAACTTTGTGTCAAATAGAAACAATCAATTCCTCTATGCCGACCCATACTGAAATATTGTCTAATTATGTCCTGTTGATCCATTGAAATATCATCAAATACAATAATAGAATTTCTTTCTGCATTGTCAGGAGTGATTACCTGCTGTGTATCGTTGATTTTGTGAAATCCTATTTCTGGTGCTAATTTGAATACTTGTTCTAAATACAAATACTTTTCTTGTTGGAGAGATCGGCTACATAAGTATACATTTCCAAATTTTAACCCATTCGGTTGTAAAAGCAAACAAGCTATGAGATTGGTTTTAACAGACCCTGAACTTCCACAAATAAGTGCACGTATATTATCGGGCAACAATTGGCCATGACGACACTCATTTGCTTCATGATCTTCACCTGAAGGAAATAAGTTATAAACAGGTAAACTTTCACTTTGCTTCTCCAATCGCATACTGATGATGGTGAGTTTGATTTGCAGCCTATATAAATAGAATCAGTCCTAAAAACAGTTATCATAATGAGAAAGAAAACGACCGGGAAAGGTTTAATAAATTCAGTGATTAACAAGCTTCCATTTGAAGTTCATAATCCAGGATATAAATTTTGTGGCCCCGGAACGAAATTACAAGAAAGACTAAACCGTGGTTATAAAGGTGTTAATCCCTTAGACGAGGCCTGCAAGGAACACGACATTGCATATTTTAAAAACAAACATTTGAAATCAAGGCATAAAGCTGATCACATCTTAGTGGAAAATGCTTGGCAAAGAACAAAGGCAAGTGACTCATCTTTTGGTGAAAAAGCAGCTGCTTGGGCAGTTACAAACGCGATGAAAGTGAAAGTAAAATTAGGTGGTGGTGGTATCAAGAAGAAGAAAAAAACTATCAAAGATATAATCAGTGCAGCTCGCGTAACTTCACCTACATCAATTAGTGGAGCCGCCAAGACGGCACTCAAAAAAGCTAAAAAGTTTTTAGCAAAATCAAAATTACACAAATTACCAAGGATATTGCCAGTCCCAAGAATTGGAGGTGTTCTCCCTTTTCTAATACCATTGTTTGCTGGCTTGTCTGCTATAGGAAGTCTAGCAGGTGGAGCAGCAGCGGTTGCTAAGGCAGTTAAAGACACAAGAGATGCTAGAGATCGTTTGGAAGAAATGAGACGTCACAATAGGAAAATGGAAGAACAGAAAATTGGTCAAGGTTTTTACCTTAGACCATATAAAAAAGGATATGGTCTTTATATTATGCAAGATTGACTACTTCCTGACAGAGCTCTCACAAATATAGATTTGATGAAATTTGCTAAAAACGTACCTCATTTTAGAGGTGTCTATATGCGTGATTCTTTGCCAAGTTATCCTAAAACTAATGAATGTGGTATTGTAAATCTAGATTCAATACAAAACATAGGTACTCATTGGGTTGCCTAGATTAAAAAAAGTAATAAAGTAAATTATTTCGATCCTTATGGAAATTTAAGACCGCCGTTAGAACTCCTTCATTATTTCAGAAACTGCGATGTTACCTACAACCGTAAAAGGTATCAAGATTTCGGAACTCCGTATTGTGGGCATTTGTGTTTGAAATTTCTATATAATAATGAAGAATAAGCATTTACGGAATTCAGTCATGTCTTATACGTTTACCTTAACAGGAACTTCAAGCATTCTTAGTGCCGATCTGTTTCCACCAATTAATTTAGATGATGATTTTAGCATTGGTTTACTAAGTTTTCAGTCATACAATTCCATACCGAACATCATTGAAGGATTTAACAATTTTTTTCATTATGGAGACAATGTTATTAGTTTACCTACAGGAACTTATGAAGTACAAGCAATAGCACAATATCTAAAATCACATATAAAATCACCAGTTTCATTGAAATTGAAAGGTAATACCAATACTTTGAAGGTGGAATTAACATGTACACAACCTGTTTACTTCAATAAAGAACATTCAATTGGCCCTTTACTGGGGTTTACTAAACATGAGGTGTTAGAAAAAATGATCACTCATAAATCAGACGAAATTGTACAGATTCATAGTGTCAATACAGTTGCTATTAACTGTAATATAGCATCCGGTTCATATAGAAACGGGAAACCAGGACATACTATATATGAATTTTCTCCATTAGTTCCACCAGGATTTAAAATCGTACATGAACCATCTCCAGTCATTTACTTTCCAGTTATCGGTGAAGTGATCAGCAATATAACACTTGTTATAACAGATCAAAGCCAGAACTTGGTGGATTTTCGCGGAGAGACAATCACCATCAGATTACATCTAAAGAAAAATGGGTATTGATTTTCGAAAGTATAAAATGGATTACACTGCGGTGAAAGCAACTAGTATTCAAAGAACGCCTTACCGAGCGTTAACACCATCAAATATTTACTTTCTACAAAGTATAGGACTTTTGATTAAACCAAAATGGAAGAAATACTAAATGTGAACAAAAGAGTGAGTTTTGAGGAGAGAATAACGGATTTTGAGTATCACACCCATCAACCCTATAACCAATCATTAGAAAATTCTGATGAAATTATAATTGCCGTGCAACAGCAAGACATCTACACTGTTCCAGCTAAGAGTTTTCTCTACATTCAAGGACAATTGGTTCAAGAAGGAAAAGCAACTATAGATCCAAGTGTATTGAGATTTGTAAGAAATGGATTTTTGTATTTGTTTGACGAAATCAAGTATCAGTTGAATGGTGTATTGATTGACCATGTTCGGAATCCTGGAACTGTTAGTACATTAAAAGGTTATGCGTCTCTTAGCCCGGAGAAGGCATTAGGATTAGAAATGAGTGGTTGGATGATGCCTGAAGAATATGTGAAATTAGCTGATGAAAAAGGCAACTTTGACGCTTGCATCCCACTAGACATCATAATGGGTTTCTTCGAAGATTATAATCAAATAATTCTACAGGGAAAACATGAATTAATTCTACATCGCAGCAGAACGGATAATGATTGTATTCAAGTTGTAGGGGAACACGCTGATGTTAAGGCCTCCATTAAATTAAAATCAGTCCAGTGGAAAATGCCTTATGTTAAAGTTTCTGATGAACAAAGGTTAAAATTTTTAAATTTCGTCAACAAAGGAAAAACGGTTCACATGGCATTCCGATCATGGGATTTAATAGAATATCCCTCTCTACCTGCTACAAAGAAGCATACTTGGGCGGTGAAAACTACAACAAATTTAGAAAAACCTCGATATGTTATAATTGCATTTCAGACAAACAAAAAGAATAATTTAAAAGCTGACATGTCTGAGTTCTATCATTGTAATATATCAAATGTTAAATTGCACCTAAATTCAGAGGTTTATCCTTATGATGATCTTAACATAGACTTCTCAAAGAATCACTGTTCAATGCTATACTATATGTATCAAAATTTCCAGCACAGTTTTTATGGAAAGGAAAATGAACCTATTTTAAGCAAGGAACAGTTCAGGGATGAGGGACCGATTATCGTCATAGATTACTCGCGTCAAATAGAAGCGGTTAAAGCCAGTTCCGTTGACATTAGAATAGAATTGGAAGCTGCAGAAAATTTTAAAGCTGGTACAACAGCCTACGCTTTAATTTTACATGATGCACTAGTTGAATATAATCCATTAACAGGTTTAGTTAGAAGAATATAAGGGAGGGGAGGTAGTATTAATAGAGGAGATTTGGAGGAGAAAATCAGTTCATAATGCGTGCTGGTGTAATTGACTTCCTGGGTTATCTTACTCCTCAAAACTGTTATATTGCCAAGGAAGTGACTATCGTAGATGAGGACTCTCCTTCTGTGTTTTGGCATTGGTTATTCAAACCTCCTTCTCAAGAAGATATCCAAAATTTATCTACAAACAAATGGGTATTTCATAACCTTCATGGAATAAATTGGTATGATGGAGATGTAGAATATTCTGAATTAAGAAGCTTGTGTCAAAAATCAACAGAAAATTTCACGATATTGTAACTGAGCACTAGAATTAGTTGCTAGGTTTATGTTCACAGCTGGGATTTTTATTGGATAAAAAAAGTATTTTATTGACTTTGGGTCATTCTGAGTTGGGACTTGCTGGAATACAGACGAGGATTGAGAGATTGTAGAAAAGCCAAGTTTCCCTCTTGCTGACCTGCGACTTTTCTTGTCTGCGGCCCATGCGGCGTATGTATGTTTATTCCTGTATCAAATATTTTGTTAAGTAAATCCGTTAAGTAAATTCATCAGACTTATTGTTATCATAGCTTTGTTCAAGTAGTTTAGTTGTCCTATCTATCTGTGAGTGTATGTACGTGCGTGTGAGTGTGTGCTTGAGTGTGTGTAAGTGGCTCTCTATAGAAGTGTAGTTCGTACGAGGTAGCGGCTGGCCTACATTGGTGTCAGGTGTGGGGTATAGTCGGAAACCCGTAACGTAACGTTAGTATTAGTGCTCTGGAATTAAGGAAGAGGTGAAGGCACTAAAGGAGGAGGTAGACAGGTTGAAAGAGGAGGTGCGCTGGATGCACTCCCAAAGGGAAGCAGCAAGCTTATCCTCTAATGAAGGGGGGGTTAAGCGAGATCTTTCACTTCAATCGTTAATCATGCCTTGGAGTGGGGACATATCAGATAGGCCTATTGACCAATTTCTGCAAAATTTTTCCTTAGTGGCCGAAAGAGGCGGGTGGTCAGAAGCGGATAAAATTATGATATGTCGTCTTAAACTAAAAGGGGCTGCAGCAGATTGTGTGGCTTGTCGACCGGAGCTATTGCTACCCACGGCGACATTTGCGGATATGGTTGATGTGATTAAAACTCGCTTTGCGGGGGTGGCTACGCCTGAGCAAAAGCTGTTGGAGCTTAACTCTCTTGAACAACTGTCGGGTGAAGATGCGCGTCAGTTTGCAGATCGGTGTCGGCAAGTCGGGGAGAAAACATTGCCTATCTCGGCATCAGTAGCTGAAGCAGGGTGGGCTAGGGCTCAGCTTGAAAGAATTCTTATGGCTGCCTATATAAAAGGGCTCAAAGGAGAACCAAGCCGGCAACTACAATACGTTCCCCCGAAAACGTTTCACGAAGCGGTGGCACGGGCTTCGCGTATTGAGCAAGTGAGGGTGAAGTCAACCTCTCCACGGGAAATATGGGCTGTGCAAGGAAGTTCCGGTCTAGAAGGGAAGACAACAGTGGAGCCCCAACGATCAGGGGGCATGTGCTTTCGTTGTGGGAGACCGGGACATTTTGCAAAGTCATGTGATCTGAGAAGGAGGAAGAGCCTTGGGTGGGGTAACCAACGCAGTGAGGCTGCTCGCTCAAAACGGGAGACAGCCTGTTTTGTTTGTGGCCAAATGGGAAACTATGCGCGAGATTGCACTCGACGAGCTACCTTAGCAAAAGTCAGGACTTGTTATGAGGGGGAAGGCCCGCACCCAAAAGCGGAGGGCTCGGCCGATGGCCCGACGTCGAATGCCCGTTAAAACCGAGGGCCCCTGCCCTGGTGCCAAATGTAGCAACGGGGAAGTCTAAGGGTTTAACAATACCTGTGTTTACAGGAAAGAGTCGGTTGGAATTACTTGTTGACAGCGGGTCAGAAATTTCCATTTTAAAACAAGCAATTCCTGGAGTGGCAGTCAAGCAGTCCCGTATTAAAGCAACAGGAGTTACGGGGAGTTCGGTACCCATTAGAGGTGAACAGGAACTGGAGTTCTTTGTAGAGGGGAGCCGGGCGAACCACACCTTTGTGATCGCTGCGGTAGCCACTCGCGGGGGTGGTCTCATGGGTTGGGACCTAATGAGGAAACTAGGGTTGGTTGTAGACGCTGGCCAAGGTCAGGTCACAATTAAACCCAGAAACCCGTCAGTAGCACTGGTGGAGAATGGCTGCAAGGAGAAAGCAGTGTCCTGTGGGACGGACAATCAGGAGAACAGGGAAAGGAACCCTAACAGGTCTCGGGAAGGCAGTGCAAGCGAGATCGGCGTGAAGGTAGCACGCTGTCAGAAGATACCAGGTCACAGCGAATGCTTAGTGGAGGGGAAGATAGCCCGTGACCTGGAAGGGGACATTCTTTTAGAACCCCTGATGCCGATTGAAGGGGGCTTGAGGATAGCGAGGAGTTTAAACCGGGCTGAAGGCCGCCGGGTTTGGGTGAAAGTGATAAACCTAACGGAGTCAGAAGTGAATGTTGGGAAGGGTCAGTGGGTAGCAAAAGCGAAGAGGGTGAACTTAGGAAGCGAATCGTCTCACTCGAAGGTGGTGGGTGCCGTGGGTCAGGAAGTGGTCCCAGAGGGAGAAGTGGAAGTCGAATGTATTGGGAAGTTAAGCCACTTGGCCGAGGGTGATCGCGGTAAATTGATGAAAGTGCTACGAACGTATCTACAAGTCTTTGTGGAGCCAGGGCCAGAAGGGTGCAAGTTACCTGTGTATCATAGAATTAAGACAACAGAGGAAGGCCCCGTTATCAAGCGTCCCTACCGGGTACCCTATAATCAAAGACCAATTGTAGAAGAACATCTCCGCGAAATGCTAGATAAGGGGGTAATTGCACCTTCAAGCAGCCCATGGTCCGCCCCGATCGTGTTAGTACCAAAGAAGAGTAGGGATGGCACGTGTAAGTACCGTTTCTGTACTGATTTTAGAGGGCTTAATAAAATCACGAAAGTAGACCCCTATCCTTTACCCCTGATAACGGAAACGTTGGAGAACTTGGGTAGAAGTCGGTACTTTTCCACTATCGATTTGGCCAGTGGTTACCACCAAATCCCCATCCACCCAGAGGATTGCGAAAAAACCGCTTTTTCAACTATAGGGGGCCATTTTGAGTACAAACGGATGGCTTTTGGTCTGGTTAATGCGCCGGCTACGTTTCAACGATTAATGGACCAATTATTGTCGGACATCAAAGGGAAGGAGTGCCTGGTTTACATGGATGATATAATTATCTACAGTCCTGCTCTCGAAGAACATTGCCAACGATTAAGTAATGTACTACATCGCTTGGAGCGGGCGGGGTTGAAAGCAAATCTTGGGAAGTGTGCTTTTGCACAGCGAGAGGTGCAGTACTTGGGGCATATTGTATCTTCGGAAGGCGTAAAGCCAGATCCGAACAAATTGGTCGCCATCAACTCGTATCCCGCCCCAATTTCTGCGAAAGAAGTAAAGAGTTTCTTGGGTCTTGCGGGGTATTACCGCCACTTCATAAAGGGGTTTGCTGACCTTGCGCAACCACTTACCTCGTTACTAAAGAAAGATGTGGCATTCACTTGGGGCAAGGAGGAACAGTCTGCGTTCGAGTCTTTGAAGGGAGCACTGTGTTCATCAGCAGTGTTAGTGTACCCAGATTTTCGGGACAGTTTTATATTAGCGACCGACGCTTCGGGGATAGCGCTAGGAGCAGTACTCTCCCAAATGTGTGCGGGGCAAGAAAGACCAGTGGCTTACGCTAGCCGTCAACTAACACCGGCTGAGCAAAAGTATTCCACCACTGAAAGAGAATTGCTAGCAGTGGTCTGGGCCACAACCCAATTCCGTTGCTATCTTTTAGGTCGGAAATTTAAACTCGTCACAGACCATGCTGCTTTGAAATGGATGCTAAGCCTGAAAGACCCCTCCGTGAAATTGACACGTTGGTCCCTAAGATTGTCCGAATTCGTGTATGATGTGGAACATAGACCAGGGATTAAACACCTTAACGCTGACGGGTTAAGTCGAAGGGTCGCTTCAGCTTCCAAGCCAGAGTTGTTCAGTGAAGTGCAGTGGGCCACGGGGAAAAGCGACCAGTTCGGGCAAGAGCAGTCTAAAGATCGCTGGTGTAGCCAAACCAGGAAGTCCTGGTTCATGAATCCGGGCTCTTGTACTGGACGGATGGTAAAGCCCAGGAAGACCAGTGGCGAATAATGGTACCAGCTAAACAGAGAATTCGTTTAATCAAGGCCCATCATGACACCCCCTGGTCCGGCCATCCCGGTATAGAGAGGACGTTAACTCGTATTAAAGAAAACTTTTTTTGGCCCGAGATGGCCAGAGATGTGAAACTGTACGTCAAGAGCTGCCAGTCGTGTAACGAACGTAAAACACCGAGTGGAATAGCAGTACCATTGGGCCGGGTAAATGAAGCCACTTATCCTTTCGAACTGGTCTCCCTCGACGTGGTGGAGTGCCCGCTAAGTAGTAGGGGAAACCGCTACCTCCTTACTATGGTTGACCATTTCACAAGATATGCAGAGGTTATCCCCATGAGAACGCAAACGGCTGAAGAGACTGCTCGGGCATTTGTTCATAATATTATTTTAAGACATGGGGCCCCTCGTCAGGTTCTCACCGATAGAGGTACGAATTTCCTGTCCAATTTGTTTAAAGCTGTCTGCCACTTGCTGCACATAAAGAAACTGCAGACCACCGCCTACCATCCCCAGAGCAATGGGATAGTGGAGCGTATGCATCGGACACTAATTGACTCTCTTTCTCACTTTGTTCGAAAGGACGGCCGGAATTGGGATCGATGGGTGCCATTTGTTGTGATGGCGTACCGCTCTACTGTGCATTCGTCAACAGGGTTTACTCCTCATTATTTGTTATATGGGCGAGACTTTGAAATGTCATTTGATTTTCCATATACTTGGCAGCAACGGGCGGCGTCAGTGGAGGACTATGTGATGCAGTTAAAAGAGAGGCTCTCTGCGGCGTATGCCCAGGCCAAAGGGAGTGAGGCTAAAGCCCGAGAGTCGTGGACCCGTTTCTATGACGCGGGGAAGAAGGACCGGGTATTTCGCGTAGGCGACAAAGTGTATTTATTGGAACCGGCCGTACCACAAGGTCAGGCAAAAAAATTTTATAAACCGTGGACCGGGCCACATGAGATAAGTGCACAACTTTCTCCCTGTGACTATGAATTGGTTCTGAGTACAGGGGGTCGATATGTGGTACATGCCAACCGCCTCAAATCTGCTTATCAGGCCAGAGAGGACCATGGTAGTGGGCAAGCAAATGTAGAGGCTCACCCCTCAAGGGTTGCAGAGGAACCAACCACCTCAGGTAGTAATTCTCCGGCGGATAATGAGCAAGGGTGGTGGGAAGACTTGAGTGAAACCCCTCCCAGAGTCTCCCTAGCACCATCCACACCGGGTGAGGCGGTGGAAAAGGGGGAAGAAGACGCTCCCGAAAGTTCCGAATCTACGTTGGCAGAGGGAGATTCATCGTGGCATCCCACCTCCGGGGAGTGGGATCCAACAGAAAACCCAAGGTCTCCTTATTTGTTACGTGGGCAGGAGAGCCAGCAGGAATCTAACTCCATTCCTAGGGAGGTTAGGATCAATCTGCGGCCGAGGCATAGTCGGGAGTGCATGGAGGATGAATAACGGCGAACTACCAGATTCGGTTCTCATACCTACTGATTGACGGCAAAACTATTTGAATATAAGCTTATGAAACAAAACCAAAGTATTAGTATTGATAACTCAGGCTCAGATGAGCAGTATATGGATACGCGTGTGCGGCGGTGGGGATGTGGACGGAGAAATGGCCGTGGGAAAATGAGAGGATCTACAGAGTAAGCTCAAAATGGATCTTTCACAAACCGAATACCAGCAAAGAGAGATTTTGGGAGGCCAACTCAGAAATCCAGTCAGCCAGCTAAGAGCGGAGTATCTTTGAGCAGGGGAGATCATAGGGCTGAAGATTGCCTTAAGTAAGCCACAAACATAGGCAACGAGATCGTCGAGGCACCTAGGAAGAAAGAAACTTACCCTGAAAACCTTACCCGAAGGGAGGAGTAGCGTTGGAAGCTGTGCGGGTAAAATGGTAGGGCAAGAGGAGCCCTCGGAGCTTTCCAGATGTTAGAGTTCGAGAAGTGGCAATATTCTCGCCAACGGGATACTCCTACATCGCATCAACTGCGAAGAGAGCGACCAGGAAGATTCCAGGTTCAGCTGCCCATGTGGAGGGGCACTAGGAGTGAACCAGAAGCTGCGGAGTCAACTACCTCCCCTGAGCTTGAAAAGTGGAGTCCACTTTTCTTTAAAGGGGGGGATAATGTAACTGAGCACTAGAATTAGTTGCTAGGTTTATGTTCACAGCTGGGATTTTTATTGGATAAAAAAAGTATTTTATTGACTTTGGGTCATTCTGAGTTGGGACTTGCTGGAATACAGACGAGGATTGAGAGATTGTAGAAAAGCCAAGTTTCCCTCTTACTGACCTGCGACTTTTCTTGTCTGCGGCCCATGCGGCGTATGTATGTTTATTCCTGTATCAAATATTTTATTAAGTAAATCCGTTAAGTAAATTCATCAGACTTATTGTTATCATAGCTTTGTTCAAGTAGTTTAGTTGTCCTATCTATCTGTGAGTGTATGTACGTGCGTGTGAGTGTGTGTAAGTGGCTCTCTATAGAAGTGTAGTTCGTACGAGGTAGCGGCTGGTCTACAATATTGTTTGCTAAAGGTCTTGAAAAATCTGTTTTTCTTGAAAAACTTATTGGAAAAGAAGTCTTTGATCTTCAAGATTTTGGCTGCCCATCACTGAAATGTCTCACTTCAACAATGGAATTTATTAAATGTATCTACCATTGTGGAAAGAAATCCAACTGTTCATTAAAATTTGCAAAGATATTAGCCGATTGGATTTCAAATAATAGATCAAAGGTGGATCTTTATGATGCAAGAATAAGAGAAAAAACATTCAATCATTGGACGGGATCAGTGAATGCAAGTTTACTTTCATTTAATAGCTTCTTCTACACAAGAAAACACACGTTAAAATATATTTATTGCGGGCTTGAACTTTTAGACAATATTCACTTTTGCCCTTGGCTGTACATAAATTAAATAATCCAAAGTGCATTTGGTTTGTAAAAAATGGTTTAATATAATAAACAAATTTTTTTTTTTAATCTCTTGTTTACTTTTTTGTTTTTCCTAACCTAATTATGATATAGTTTAAGGGGGAAAAAAAACTTTTTTTTCTTTTCAGCCTTTATTACTAAAAAGCAAAAATTATTTTTCAACACAAGTAAGTAAAGCGTAAACGCTTATCAGTTTTAAAGATAATGGATTTACATTTTTAAAAAGTAATGGTATAATACAATTGTTCTTACATATAACAACATAAGGATTTCTGCTTGAAGTATGATTTAATCTTAAAGAGTACTTTACACTATTCAATGAAGTAGGACCAATGCTTTTAAAAATAAATACAAAAACTGTTAATTTGTTAAAAAAAGATAAATATGGAATACCATTCACATTTTTTCGGTTTAAAAAGTTCAAATTGTTTACTGCAACTATATGAGGAAAAAATAATTTAGAATAAAAGTTTTTTAAATTTACAAAAATGTGGTATTCATTTGTATTGTTTTGTACAGCAAAAGAAGCTATATTAAAGCTTGCAAACATTTTCAAATTTCGATTTATAATTTCTAAAACTTCATCCATTGGATGGAAAAAAATTCTTTCAATTATCTGAAGGATTTCCTCATTTAAATATGCATCATCGCCACATTTTAAGACATCTAACAAACAAAAAAATTATTCTTTAAATCCTATTGCTTTAGTATTTATTCCATTAGCATCAATTATACGTTTATCATCATGTGGGGATAAACTTATTTTATTTATTTTTACAGTAAACATATCATGTTTTATGGATTTTATATTGTTAACTGGTGTTCTCATCACACATTTGGTTTGTAAACACTTCAAATAGTCCTTATATTGAATAAATTTTTTTAAAGCAGAATTTTGGATTCCCTTAGCCTTTAAAATTTCCTTGAAATTATCTTCAAAACGGATTGCATACATTTTCGCTTTAAGACCTACAAATTCTGTTATAATTCTCCCACAAGCTTCATCTTTAAATTTTCCGAGTTTCTTCTTGTTTTTAGTTGAAAAACAGAGGTGATCATTAGGGTAATCTGAAGTATCCAAATAATCTAACATAGCTAGCATATCCTGAAATATACAGTTTGTCCTTATGAAGTATATGAATGAATCTGTATCCATATATGCAAGCGAGAGCTTCTCTGGACCGTACTTAGGAAGCATTACTTCGTAATGATACTCATACATAGTGTGCTTAGCTAAGTCTAAAACACTTAAACCTATGTATATCGGTTTCACGAATTTTATAACAGTTTTGGCCATATGTACTGCTGCTAAATTTTCTCCATAAAGTGTTCGATCTATAAATGTTGGTTTTGAAATTAACTTTTCCAATTTCTTGGCGTCACATACTAATTTTATATTTCTTCTATTTCGCAGATTTTCCATCGTTTTCCCATAAACTGAATTGTTATAAAGCTTATATAAATCTTTTTCAAAGTTATTCGATGCAGATGCACGAAGATTGGTATTATATTCAATGAATGGTCTTAAAAATTCACGTTGACGAAATTTCAACACTCTATTTATTTTTTTAAAAATAATCCCATGTCTTAGGGATTGTTTTAAAGCTACGTAATGAACAATGTAATTATTTCTATCGTTTAAATGAGGAACCAACTTTGTTTGTTTGTTAATTTTGATGACTTCTGGCAAGAAAGGTAAATCGTTATGTAATTGGTGCAATTCTTTTGGATAAGCTAAGTCTACATCTAAAATGTATCCATAGTCTGAATTTTCCTCAATATTCTCTAAATTTACTTCTTTTGGTGATATCCATGTAAATTCTGCATAAGGTAATGGTTTTATCATTGAATTACCATATAAATTGTTGTTACAATCTTGATATGAGATAAATTTACTATCTAAATTTGGATCATAATCTTGTAAATACTTGTTGTTGGCTTTGCAATGGCGCTGAGAAACTTGACAAATTCCACCACGAATACCTTTTTCAACCATCAAAATCATAGAATAATCTTGGAGTAATTCGAGCTCCACGTGTGTTAAACGTAACATAGCGTCCCACGATAGTCCAGGTAAGGTATAATAGTGAGCAGGATCAAGAAAATGTGTTTTCATTGTGACATCACGGAAATTTTCAAAGATAACTGATAAAAAAATTACATCTGATTTTAAGTAATGGTCGCTGTAGTCACCCAAATTTTTACATTTAAAAACTGACCATACTTCTTCTGTTATTGAGGAACATGTTAATTTATTAGAAAATTCTTCAATTGAAGGTAAGGTAGTCACTTGTAATTTGTCAAAAGATGTTATATAGTCATAGGGAAAAACACCCTTTCTAGTTAAAAGTTTAATCTCTTCCTCGTTATAAAATCTCTCCAGTTCTCTAAATGTGGGTAGATTTCTCACTAAACTGTCCAAGCTTGCAGGCATGAACCTGTATGTATCTAAAAATCTAATTGAAAAATCATCGTTTACTTTCTTGGAAAATGATATGTATTTTTCTTCGGTATTTGGAATCACAAATATTTCTTTATTGTCGTATCCAAGATTTTTCACTATATAGTGACTGTCGTACCCACTTAAATTGTGGAAAAAAACTGGTAAAAATTTCGGATTTCTAACTTTTAAATTACAGGAGTTGTGGGCAGCTCCTCTAAATTTTCCTGTCAAATGGCAATGATCATGAACTTTCTTATCATCAAGTTGAAACGCTTCACCACACATAAAACACTCATTTGCAGATTCAAATAAAGTTTGTTCTTCCTGAGTGGGAGGAATCATTGGTGCGTTTAATTTATAGATTTTTGAAACTTCCTCGGCTATAGTTTTAATGCATTTTATAAATTGTTCAGCCACATCTTTTCCTCGGTATAAATAAGGTTTTTTAGGTATATTTGAAGGTATGTTGGCCACATCATCTGTTGTTTTCACATACAAACAAAAACTCATGGTTTCATGCTTTTGATATGGTATTGTTTTTCTATTAACAGTCAATTGCAAATCATGCTCTATAGGATGTAAAATTGATTCAAAATCTGCATAAACTACAAAATGTATTCTCGTACCTCGTTCCATATTTTCAAATTTGATATATGGCTTATCAGTTGGTAGTTCTATTCTAACTGGTTTATTGTTGTTACAAATTCCAGATGTTCTTGCAGTTTTCTTTTCCCATCGTGTTTTAAGTAAAAGTGTGTGAAACACCTCTTGCAGGTAACTATTTTACCAGTATTCCTGGTTAATGGACTATGAATAAGACGTTCAAAGTTTTGAATGTATATATAATGTTGTACATTATCTTTGTTAATTAGTAATAAATCGCGATGATCGCCCAGTTCTTGTTTACAGATTTTTAATGGATAAACATTCTGTTTTTTATCTAATCCAAACCCATTAATTGATATATTATTATTTTTTCAAATTTTCTTATTTCATGCAGAGGTGTGGGAAATGTAATGTTTGAAAAATCATACCTTTGCAATAAATCAGGTGTATACTTGCTTACTCTATGAGGTGTTATTTTTACGAATTTAGCTAAAACAGCATATTGGAAACATTTTAAATCATTACTTTTAACATTAATACAAGCACGTTTACGAGCTACATTGGTAGGTAAAGGTATATATGAACTACCTTTTAGTGGTTTGTACTTGTTGATTTTTAGACGAGCTCCATCGACTCCAAATAAAGACCAATTGCTTTTTTTTAATTGTGTCTCCTCCAGTTCTTCTTGTAACTTGATAAAAGCTTTATTCAACACATCTTCTAAATTTGTCTCTTCTACTGCAATAATATTTTTGGTCTTTACTGCTGTTTCTAATTCTTCTCCTAAGTGATTGTACAATTTACATTCAACAAATATGTTGAATTTAATACTATTATGTTCCTGGAGTGCTTCTTTTAAGCAATTTATTATTTTATCTTTAATTGATAGTAGAAATGAATAGAGATTAAAATTATGTTTGGATCGTATAAAAAATGATTTTAATCGGTCAGAAAATCCAGTCTCATATGGTAAAATACCTTCACTATCATGAGATTGCGCTAAAAGAGTTCCCCTCTTAGGTTCTGTTTTGGCTTTCTTTTGTGGTGGTGCTCTGGTACAGTATGCTTCATGTCGAATTAAGTTATAATAATTATCAAATTGGTTTCCACATTTCGTACAAAGTCCTTCAAATTCTTCTCGACATTGTTCTTCATGACGTTTTCTTTTTCTTATGCTTGACAAATCTGTTAAGCATTTATTACAGATGTTTTTCTTTATACGATTATCCATTTGAATAAGTGAGAAGTAATTAATAAATTTAGAGGAATTATCTATACCTAGTTGACAATGCTAAATGAGTTATTGTGCTAATTTATACCTTTATAAATGATGAGTTTTCAAGCTCAGTCAATATTGATCTTCCAAATTTGGTTTTCACGGCCTTGAATGAAATTACTTTATTGCTTTCACCTGTTGTTAACTCCTTAGTGGATTTCGTATGTAGCTGGATGGAAGCTTGGTTTAATATAATACAATATCTTCTGATAAAACTTTACAATTTAATCTATCACCTCATGAGTTTCAAGCTCTGTCACGTTTGATCTACAATTTTTTGGAGGTATTTCATGGGCTTTCACCTATTGTTAACTCCTTAATGGATTTCGTATGTAGCTGGATGGAAGCTTGGGTTAAATTTGTTTTCTAAAGGCTAAGTTTCCAATATTCTTATCTGCACTAGATTGACTCTGGTAAATTGATCTCTGCGCACTAGTGTACTTTAGATATATATATATATATATATGCACAACATAAATTTCTAAAAATATTTTATTTTTTTATACAAACTCAATGTTAAATGAGTTATTGTGTTGATTTATACCTTTGTAAATCAACGACAATGATTCAGATTTATAATCTGATATCATATCATCTGTTAATACTTTGCAATAAGCCTTCGGTAAAAAACAATTTAATCTGTCACCTGATGAGTTTTCAAGCTCAGTCAATATTGATCTTCCAAATTTGGTTTTCACGGCCTTGAAAGAAATTACTTTATTGCTTTCACCTATTGTTAACTCCTTAATGGATTTCGTATGTAGCTGGATGGAAGCTTGGTTTAAACTTGTCTTCAACAAATCTGCCATCTACAAATATTACAAATATATGCAAAATAATATTACAAAAGATTAGATGTATGCACTGTGTGCAATGCCACATTAAAAATTCAATACAAGTAACATAAATACATACAAAATAAAAAAAATATAAGATGTTACTCACTGTGGTAATAAATACTTGTTCTCAGACTGATCAACTAGTATTGATGGTACTTCTTCAGTTAGCGAACCTTTAAATACTGTTTCAAATTTTTTCTATTTCCGTAAACATGTTTTTACAAATTAATATTTTTTTCCTTTTTAAAACTCTAGTTGTGTATTCCCATATAGATTATTTTAGAAATTAATCACTTTAGATAATAATAATAATCATCTAATATAATTCTTTTAATGAAGTCATTACTCTTTGTCCTATTTTGGATGATTTCTTATTAAAAAAAAAAAAAAAAAAACAAAAAAAACAAAGACATATTTAAACATAATTCCTTTATTTATTTTATACAACTTTTAAGTTTCAACACATCTCTCAACAATTTTCTTTAAGTAATCAAATTGTTTACTAACAACTTCAAACCGATTTGCTAAGGTAAAATATTCTTTCTTTAATAAATTTATTTGTGTTGGCTTATAAGTTAACAGTTCTTCCAACCATGAGGGTTTTGCTGTTAAAACAATAGTTTTATGGGTGAATTTTTCAAAAAAGATGATCGAATTTTGAAGATGAATTTCTTCAGGACAGCATTCATACTTCTTGTTGAAAAACTCTTCAATTATTGTTTTCTTCTTCTGCAAAGTCAACCATTCCTCTTCGTTCAGATAGATCCCACATTTCTTACTTGATCTTACAGCCACAACTGGTTTCCAATCCTGCGATAAGCCTATCACCAGCTGTTTAGAATTGAAATTGTTTAATGGATAACTGGTGGTGAGCTGTAACGCTAATTCACAAGCCATTTTGTAATAAACTGAAGTTAAAGAGAAAAATATAAAATTAACTTGTATTTCCCCCACTTTTGAACAGTTTATATATCCCACTTTCAATTTCGAAGTATAACCACTCAATGATATCACACATACAAGTGTCTGGTACGTTTTCCAGATAAGGATCAGACTTTATACACGTTGTAAAATGATTATTACTTGCTTTCATAATATAAGTTTTAGCCAACTCTTCTAACTCTAATATTTTGTGGTGAATATCGATATAAGAATTTGCTACATCCAAATTTGTCAATGTAATGTTTGGAAAAGAAGATATAAATTTTCTATAGTTGTTACTTGCCGAAAGTAGTTTCATGTAGTAAGCCATTATAACAAAAATATACTTGATGCTTAGATAACCCTTATTAATTTATTTTTAATTTGCTTAGGACTACCTTGAAAGAAGGAAAGTCTAAATCTACTGATCAGTACGCTGTGTTTCACTTAATCAAGTTGAACCCCCACCCATTACCAGTTTAATTTAAGGTCCATTACCCCTTCCAACAAATAAAACTACCGGCTAATCATTTTTAAATAAAAAGAAAATTAATCACTACAGTACTTACAGCCAGGTTAAAAGTTCAATTGTTGAAAGATTTAATAAAACTTTTAAAACTATGATGTATCAATTGTTTAGTCTTAGAGGAAACTACAATTATACAAAGCATTTACCTGATCTCATAAATACCTACAACAACAAAGTACACCGTACAATTGGTATGACACCATCAGAAGTAAATTCTGGCAATGAAGCATTCTTACTAGCTAATGTTTACTCTTCTAAAGTAAAAAGAAAAGATAAACAACGATTTAAAGAAGGAGACTATGTACGTGTTTCGAAAAAAAGAACTATATTTAGCAGAGGTTATACACCCAATTGGAGCACTGAAATATTTAAAATTAAAAATGTTCGCAGCACTATTCCATACACTTACCTGTTGGAAGATTTGACAGGACAGTCTATTCAAGGAGCATTTTATACACAAGAACTGCAGAAAACTAAATATAAAGATGTATATCTTGTAGAAAAAATTCTAAGACGTAAAAAAAATAAGCTGTATGTAAAGTGGTTAGGTTTTAAGAAACCTTCTTGGATAAATAAAAATGATTTAGTGGAATAATAAAGTTTTTGTAATAATTTTTTTTTTTTTTTCATTAACCTTTACATACCTTTATTAGTACATACCTTTATTAATACCTACCACCTATACATACCTTTACCTTTATATATTTTTTAAATAAACTGGATTTAAACAAGTGTAAATCAGACATAATAGGGTCACAAAGGTTACAAGATAGCTAAATAAGAGAGATTCTTCTGAGTGGAGGGGGTAAAAAACGACCAGCTAATTCTTTTTTAATTTGGGTCAAATTATTAAATAGTATATATTTTTAATAAATTAGATTTAAACAAGTGTAAATCAGTTATCAGAGATAATAGGGTCACAAAGGTTACAAGATAACTAAAGAGAGAATTATATTTGTTGTTCTTCTGAGTGGAGGGGGTAAAAAACCGATGTTTTGCCTACACACACTATAGGCCGGGGGGGTGGAAAAGTGTCCTGAAACAGACAAAATCTATCTACTTACATAATGGTGTTTTCCACCATCTTCTAAGAGCAAAAGGTCTCGATGGTCTGACAATTCTTTGTTCGCAATCTTCAACGGATAAATTGCATCCTCTTCATCAAGTGCAAATACATTTATGGAAATACTATTTACCTTCTCAAATTTCCTAATCTGATGAAGCGGTGTGGGGAAGGCAATACAGGAAAAATCATAATTGTAGGACACATGCTTATATTTACTAACTCGTTGAGGATCTTTATCAACATATTTAGCTAGCACTGCATATCTGAAACACTGTTCATCATAATTCTCTGGATTTATGCAAGCTTTCTTAGCCGCAATCGCGTCAGGAAGTTTTATATAAGTTGACTCTCCCATTGGCTTGTACATATTTATTCTCAACCTCGCGCCGTCAACGCCAACTAGTTGCCAGCCACTTTTTTTTTAACTGACTTTCTTCCATTTCATTTACTAGTTTCTTGAATTCCTGTTCGAGAAACTCATCGAGATCGGTAGTTGTGAAACAGCTTTGTTGCGAGTTTTAAAAGCGCGATCGCTCTGCTCCTCAGCTACATTTTCAAAGAGACATTCAACTACTATGTTAATCTTCAAAGCATGTTTCTTTTCTAACTGAAGTTTAATTAGTTCATACAGACGGCTTTTAATAGAGTGCAAGTAGAGTAAAAAGGAGGCTTTTGGCTCAGTAAAGATGGCGGACTATGATGAAGTAGGGGTGGCGGGTGCAGTTTATTCCTGCTCTATCCATCTCTCCACACTCTTAAGGTGCATCTTTCTCTTCTCTCCACACTCTTAAGGTGCATCTTTATTTTCTCTCCACCCTCTTAAGGTGCATCTTTCTCTTCTCTCCACACTATTAAGGTACATCTTTCTCTTCTCTCGCCCATCCATATTAGTTAAAACTAAATAATAGTTGATTTGAATTGTGAAAATAAAATATTTAAATAATATTTTACTGGAAATTACCATGCTACATTTAAAGCAATTATTAAATATTCCAGTGCTCCCACTGGTTGGTTAGTACTTCATCTAACTCGTCCTATCTATGTCCATATTAGTTAAAACTAAATAATAGTTGATTTGAATTGTGAAAATAAAATATTTAAATAATATTTTACTGGAAATTACCATGCTACATTTAAAGCAATTATTAAATATTCCAGTGCTCCCACTGGTTGGTTAGTACTTCATCTAACTCGTCCTATCTATGTCCATATTAGTTAAAACTAAATAATAGTTGATTTGAATTGTGAAAATAAAATATTTAAATAATATTTTACTGGAAATTACCATGCTACATTTAAAGCAATTATTAAATATTCCAGTGCTCCCACTCGTTGGTTAGTACTTAACTTCATCTAACAATGTATGTAGGCATAAACTAGGAGATTCATGTTTTGCGATCTCTTATAAGTTGTGCATCTCAAATGCATATACAGGTTGTTTTAGACATTTAAATCACGCCTACTGGCATTACCTTACTAGGAATACTGAAATGAATTCACAATACAAATAAATTGCATACTCATTTACATACGTGTATATGCTGTTTAGCGTACATCTGGTAAACTTTATTACCCACGTAACAAACTAAAATAAATACAGCAAAAAGTAGCTAAATATATATATGCGTGGTAAACTTTACTACCAACGTAACAAACTTAAATAAATACAACAAAAAGTAGCTAAATATATATATATTTAATATTGTGGTCATGCATTGTATATAAAGGAGCCTTCTTTAAGCTCTTCACTTCATTTTCATTGAGGTCGGTCTGTGAGAACTTCAGCCTTGTCAGAGTGAGTACCTAATCACAATATTTTTTTATGTAGGTATACACTTCAATCTTGCTATATGTAATTCCTAATATTATGTAATACTTTCTTCTTTTTTTCACAGATGTCTGATCTAAAATCAGCCTTAAATTCTGTGAAATATGATATAATCGAAACAAAATCTATAAAAGAACTTCAAATAGATAAAAAATACCCAATCGTTTCAATAGTTCGTGTTGATACCAAAGTAGGCAATGCGGTAGTGGTAAAGTTACAAGATGAATTAAAATTTATTAAATGTTTTCTACCAAAAGCGTATGGATTAAAAATATCTGATCTAATGATAAATAACTATAAAACATTAGAAATGTCTTTAATATACCGAGGAATCGGTGTAAATAATTCTTTTAAATTAGAGTTTGAGTAAACATCAATTTTTCAATAATTAAAAAAAAACTTATTTGAAATTTTTTTAAAAATTACTTATTTGTTAAGCGGATATGGATTTTAGCGTGTCCGTGTTTGTTTATACATTAAATTTAATGGTTAATATGAATAGTTATTTATGCTTCTTAAATTGCTAAATTCATGATTAGAACACTAAAAATCTTTTACATTAGACTACGCATTTGCCTTCTAACAAGGCGGAAGTTCATATTAGAATTATTGTTTTAGCCGATACTAAGAATAATAATAAATAAAAAGAAAAAAGTAAAATAAATACCTTTTCATCAGCTCTCATCATCATGGTTCATGTAAGTTTTACCATTATTATTACTCATGCGTTAGCATATCAAAGTCAAAAAAAAGAAAAAAAAGAAAAGCTTCTTATCTTTTCAGTGCAAAGAGTGCAACATTAATTTTGAAAACTCCTATCAGTTTAAACTTCATAGAGCTTTAACTCACGGTGAGCGAGAAAAATATGGCTGCACATGCGGAAAAGCGTATTTTTACAAAAAAGATCTTCAAATTCATAAGAAGAAGTGTACAGCCAGAGGCCGCTACATGTAAGCAAAAAATAAATAAATAAATAAATGAAGTTGTAATTATTTACGTATTATTAATTTGTTTTCTTCTCAGGTGCAGGCATTGTAACTGTGTACAAGCTGATATACACAATGGCCGTTTACATGAAGCTGTCTGTGGAAGTAAAAGATCAAGATTGGGAGAACCTTCCAGAAAAGAGCTCTTGGGATTATCCACAGGGCTAAATAATGTAACACCGTATGAGACCGCTTTTCAGGGACGTCTTGCGTCATATTTTGTACGCTCACCAAGTTGTATGGATCTTCCAATATTTCTAGAAAGCGTACGTTCAAAAATTCTAGACATCATTCATCAAAGTTTGGTAACGCATTCATCCATAAAATTTAATCTGTGGGTGGACAGCACTTTTGAAAATATACATGGAGAGAAAATCGAAAAGGCGTTGAAAACATCTAACAAAGCAATATACCTAGCCGATGACGTCAACAGCTTTCTAGATATAGCCTTCAGCAAATTAAAGAAAGAACTAGAAGAAGCGGCTATGACCAAGAGTGGTTGGTCACTGGTTTCAGTGGATGGACTAAGAGTGAGGGTAAGCAAACACAATCCTTTAAAAGCTACAACATATTTACCTTTGCCTAAATCTATTGAGAGCAAGAAGGCATGTATAAATGTCAAAAATTTTGATAATAAATGCTTTTTATATGCAATACTGGCCAAATTTATTGATGGGAAAAATTCGGGGCGTCCAAACAAATACAAATCATTGGAGAGTAAATATAATTTTTCTTGTGTAAATTTCCCAAGCCCTCTTAAAGACGTTAACAAATTTGAATCTGTTAATAATATTTCCATCAATGTATTTGGCCTGGATGATAACAATGATGTGTATCCTCTAAAGGTAGTTTATAAGGAATTAGACGACCATCGCGATCTGTTACTGCTAAATTCAAATAACAATTACCACTATGTTTATATAAAAAATTTTAATAGGCTTGTCAGTAAGCAAATATCCAAACGCAAATCATCAAAATATATATGTAAAAGATGTTTCACCCATTTTGATGAACGTTACAACGGGGAATCTCGATACGAAGACCATAAATTATTCTGTTACACACACAAACCTGCCAGAGTTGAGTTACCAACAAAAAAACCATTTATTGAATTTGAACATGGGGTTACATACAGAGAGTCCCTGTCGTAATTTACTTAGATTTTGAAACTATACTGGAACCGGTGAGCACTTGTAATCCTAACCCTGATGAATCATACACTACAATTACTCACTTACACACACCAATGAGTTTCGGTGTTTACATTAAAATAAGCGATGAATTAGATGCTATAGACCATAGTCTTCCCAAAGAACCATTCATATACAGAGGACCAGATACGGCTAAAGAATGTATCTTATATTTAAAGAGAATTGCCGAAGCTGTGGAGAATCTGTACAACATTAACACACCCATTAAACCCCTAACTCATGAAGAAGAAGAAAATTTCAACTGCGCCAGTACATGTTACATGTGCGATAGATCTTTTACTGATGAAAATGCAAAGGTAAAGGATCATTCACACATTTCAGGCGTTTATCGAGGCCCCGCACATAACACATGTAATTTGCTATGTAGAAAACTAAATTTTGTACCAGTATTCTGCCATAATCTTAGTGGTTATGACGCACATTTTTTAATCGCCCAATTAGGATTTGATGATAGAGAAATATTCGTTATCCCCACTTCGGGAGAGCGGTATATCTCTTTTACAAAAAATGTCAGTGAAAAAATGAAGTTAAGGTTTATTGATACATTTCGATTTATGGCCTCCAGTTTGGATAGCTTAGTGAAAAACCTTGCAAATTTAACAGAAACATCAAAATTCTTCAGTCCGGACGTGATGCATTTGGTGACTAGGAAAGGTGTATTCCCATATGAATATATTTCAAGTTGGGACAGGTTAGGCGATAATTCATTACCCCCTAAAGAAATGTTTTATAGTAGCGTTAAGAGTGAAGATATAAGTGAAGACGATTATCAACACGCCCTCAACGTTTGGGATGCATTTTCATGCAAAACTCTGGGGGAATATAGTGATTTATATTTGAAAATTGATGTACTAATTCTGTCGGACGTATTTGAGCACTTTAGAACTGTAACTATTGGTTCTCATAAACTTGACCCGGCTTATTATTTCACCCTACCAGGTTTGTCTTGGGATGCCATGTTAAGGTTAACTCATTGTAAATTACAACTCCTCACTGAGTATGACCAAATTTTGATGATAGAGAAGGGGGTGAAGGGTGGAATTTCACAGGTAACAAAGAGATATGCTGAAGCTAATAATCATTTCATGGATGATTATAACCCTTCATTGCCGACAACTTTTATCACATACCAAGATTGCAACAATTTATACGGTTTTGCAATGACTAAATTCCTCCCATCTGGTGATTTCATATGGGTTGAACCGGACAGTATAAATTTGGATAGTTTAGGAGAATGTGATGAAATAGGATATATATTAGACGTTGACATCGAGTATCCACCTGAACTCCATAACAGTCATAATGATTTGCCATTCTTAGCAGAGAATACTTTAGTAGATGGGCAAGCTAAATTAATACGACACTTTAGACCTCGTAAAAACTATGTTTTCCATTATATGGTCTTAAAACAGGCGTTAGCACATGGTTTAAAATTAACGCGAATCAATAAAGTTTTGCAATTCCAACAGTCAGCGTGGTTAGCACCTTATATACAGCATAACACGGAACTGCGTAAGAAAGCTACAAATCAGTTTGAAAAGGACTTATACAAATTGTTTAATAATTCAGTTTTTGGTAAAACTATGGAGAATGTTCGACGTAGAATTTCTATCAAACTCGTATCAAATTCGCTGAAGTTAGAAAAATTAATAGCTCGACCTGACTGTCTAGACTATGTTATATACAACAAATCTCTGGCGGCTGTACATTTAGCCAAGAATAGTATTCTTTTTAATAAACCTATTTACATAGGTCTTAGTGTTTTGGATTTATCGAAATTACATATGTACTGGTATCATTATGATGTAATGCTTCCATTTTATGGGCCTGATAGATTACATCTCTGCTATATGGATACCGATGCATATATTTACCTCATTGAAACAGATAATTTATTTAAAGATTCACTGCTGATGCGAAATTATTTAGATTTGTCCAACTATCCCACCACATCAGACCACCCATTGATTCAAATCTTTCGTCAGGAATTCAAAGATAAAGCGTCATGTGATATAATTAATGAATTACAAAAGAATAAAGCAGCTATAGGTAAACTTAAGGATGAAGCTGCAGGTGAAATAATAACAGAATTTATTGGACTCCGTCCAAAAATGTATTCGCTTCGAATGGGAGATTCCAAAATAATAAAAAAAGCAAAAGGGGTAAAAAAGCCGGTTCTAAAACATTCCATAAAGTTTGATGATTATATTGCTTGCTTACTGACAAACGAAGCAATTAGAAATTCAATGATTATGTTTAGAAGTAAGCATCACCTTATGATGACTGTAGAACAGAATAAAGTAAGTTTATGTCCCCTAGATAATAAAAGGTACATAGTTGATTCAATTAATACTCGAGCTCTGGGGCATATTTTAAATGAATAGATGAAATGGTCAATGATGATTATACAAATATTTATTTTACTTTTTTTTGTATTAAATTAGTGATAAGTAATATTCATATTATAAAATGTAATATTGATTATATGTATTTTGTTTTATGCTAATAAAGAACAAAAATAATTAAAAAATGTGTTATTTCTTCCCCTAAGTTTAGAGAAAAAAGGATAGAAAAAAAAATTACCATTCTTTTTATTTAAAAAAATACATTTATTTAATACCATGTTTTTTAAGCAATATACAATTTTGATTATGAATACTGTGTAATTTACATGGACATTCTTTAATTACATCTTCTAAAATCTGTAGTCCACAATAAATACATTGAACACAATCGTCTCTTATCTTGATGTAGCCGTTAAAGGCAAGTAATTCCGGACTTACAGTTGATTTCCACCCGCTGAAAGATTTCTCCCGAACACTAGAATTAGTAAAATCAACTTTGGAGTAGTTGTTCAGCAGCCAATGCACTAATATTTTACTAAAGTGCAAAGCACAGTTATATTTAGTTCCGCAATGATAGTCACATTTGGTTGAATAATGCTGTTTGCAAAGTTGTTTTAAGCTGGGGCATCCAAAATCTTGAAGATTATACACAGTTTTTTCCATAATATCCCCCAAGAACTTGCTCTTTTCAACTCCTTTTACATAGAGGTAGGTGTAGTTTTTAGTTTCATCCTTTAAAACATTGTCAAATTCAGAATAATCCATGTCGCCATCTTCCCAATTGATTCCATGTAGGTTTCTGTACACCCATCTATTGGGTGGTGAGTACGGGTTTCCATATGAGGGCGGTTTGAACATCCAATGTTTCTGTTGACCGGTGACGTCAACAATTGCCAGCTCCTTTACGATGAAAGTAGGATCATCGCTTTGATAACATTGAATATCTATCACTGCGGCATGCATATTGGTGAACTATAAGCAACCGTGTACAGCTCTACACTTATATGATTCTTTCCCCCATTGCCAGCTCCTTTACGATGAAAGTAGGATCATCGCTTTGATAACATTGAATATCTATCACTGCGGCATGCATATTGGTGAACTATAAGCAACCGTGTACAGCTCTACACTTATATGATTCTTTCCCCCAATCTAACCAATTAAATTCTTCTAACTAAACCTGTCAGTGGATTATATTCAACTAATGAATCATGAAAAATTAAAGCGTAGGCTGTTGTATCTGGTTTAAAAGTTTCTGATGCTTCCAATTCTATTCTAATGTCAACTGAAGATGATCTAATTGCCTCAGACTGACGAGAACAGTCTATTACAATAATAGGAGCTTCATCCCTGAATTGTTCTTTGCTTAAAATAGGTTCATTTTCCTTCGCATAATAACTCATTTGAAATTTTTGATACATATGGTATAGAATTGAAAAGTGATTCTTGGAGAAGTCTATGTTAAGATCATCATAAGGATAAACCTCAGAATTTAAATGCAATTTAACATTTGATATATTACAATGATTGAACTGAGACATATCACTTTGTACATTATTCTTTTTGTTTGTTTGAAATGCAATTATGACATATCGTGGTTTTTCCAAATTTGTTGTAGTTTTCACTGCCCAAGTATGCTTCTTTGTTACAGGTAGAGAAGGATATTCTATTAAATCCCATGTACGGAATGCCATATGAACCGTTTTTCCTTTGTTGATGAAATTTAAAAATTTTAACCTTTGTTCGTCAGAAACCTTAACGTAAGGCATTTTCCATTGTATAGACTTCAGTTTAATAGATGCCTTAACATTGGTATGATCCCCTAAAACTCTTATACAATCATTATCTGTTCTGCTGCGATGTAGAATTAATTCATGTTTTCCTTGTAGAATTATTTGATTGTAATCTTCGAAGAAACCCATTACAATGTCTAGGGGGATAGAAGCATCAAAATTGCCTTTTTCATCTGCCAATTTCACATATTCAGCAGGCATCATCCAACCACTCATTTCTAATCCTAATGCCTTGTCTGGGCTAAGAGATGCATAATTTTTTAAAGTACTAACAGTTCCAGGATTCCGAACATGGTCAATTAATACACCATTCAACTGATACTTGATTTCGTCAAACAAAAACAAAAATCCATTTCTCACTAAACTCAATACACTTGGATCTATAGATGCTACTCCTTCTTGGACCAGTTGTCCTTGAATGTAGAGAAAACTCTTAGATGGAACAGTGTAAATGTCTTGCTGTTGAACTGCAATTATTATTTCGTCAGAATTTTCTAATGATTGATTGTAAGGCTAATGAGAGTGAAACTCAAAGTCCGTTATTCTCTCCTCAAAACTCACTTTTTTATCCACATTTAGTATTTCTGCCATTTTGGTTTAATCAAAAGTCCTATACTTTGTAGGAAGTAAATATTTGATGGTGTTAACGCTCGGTAAGGTGACCGTTGAATACTAGTTGATTTCACTTCAGCGTAATCCATTTTATACTTTCGAAAATCAACACCCATTTTTCTTTAGATGTAATCTGATGGTAATTGTTTCTCCACTAAAATCCACTAAGTTCTGGTTTTGATCTGTTATAACAAGTGTTATATTGTTGATTACTTCACCGATAACTGGAAAGTAAATGACTGGAGAAGGTTCTTGTACGATTTTAAATCCTGGAGGAACTATTGGTGAAAATTCATATATAGTATGTCCTGGTTTCCCGTTTCTATATGAACCGGATGCTATATTACAGTTAATTGCAACTGTATTGACACTATGAATCTGTACAATTTCGTCTGATTTATGAGCGATCATTTTTTCTAACACTTCATGTTTAGTAAAGCCCAGTAAAGGGCCGATCGAATGTTCTTTATTGAAGTAAACAGGTTGTGTACATGTTAATTCCACCTTCAATGTGTTGGTATTACCTTTCAATTTCAATGAATTTGTAGAACTTATATGTGATTTAAGATAATGTGCTATAGCTTCCACTTCATAAGTTCCTGTAGGTAAACTAATAACATTGTCTCCATAATGAAAAAGATTGTTAACTCCTTCAATGATATTCGGTATGGAATTGTATGACTGAAAACTTAATAAACCAATGCTATAATCACCACCACTGTCTAATAAATTAATTGGTGGAAAAAGATCTGCACTAAGAATGCTTGAAGCTCCTGTTAAGGTAAAGGTGTACGACATGACTGAATTCCGTAAATGCTTATTCGTCGTTATTATATAGAAATTTCAAACATAAATGCCCACAATATGGTGTATTCCAATCTTGATATCTTCTACGATTGTATGTAATATCACAGTTTCTGAAATAATGTAAAAGTTCTGACGGTGGTCTTAGATTTCCATAAGGATCGAAATAAATTACTTTATTATTTTTTTTAATATAGGCGACCCAATGAGTACCTATGTTTTTCACTGAATCTAGATTTACAATAGCACATTCATTAGTTTTAGGATAACTTGGCAAAGAATCACGCATATAAACACCTCTAAAATGAGGTACGTTTTTGGCAAATTTCATCAACTCTATATTTGTGAGAGCTCTGTTAGGTAGTAGTAGTCAATATTGCTTAATATAAAGACCATATCCTTTTTTATAAGGTTTAACGTAGAAACCTTGGCCAATTTTTTGCTCCTCCATCTTCAGATTGTGACGCCTCATTTCCTCTAGACGATCTCTAGCATCTCTCGTATCTTTAACTGCCTTAGCAACCGCAGCTGCTCCACCTGCTAGACTTCCAAGAGCAGATAAACCTGCAAATAATGGTACCAGAAAAGGGAGAATACCTCCAGTTCTTGGAACTGGTAATATTCTTGGTATTTTGTCTAGTTTTGATTTTGATAAAAACTTTTTAGCTTTTTTGAGTGCCGCTTTGGAGGCTCCACTAATTGATGTACGCGATGTGACGCGAGCTGCACTTATTACATCTTTGTAATTTTTTTTCTTCTTGATACCATCACCTCCTCCCAATTTTACTTTCATTTTCATAGCGTTAGTAACAGCCCAAGCAGCAGCTTTTTCACCAAAAGATGAATCACTTGACTTTGTTCTTTGCCAAGCTTTTTCCGCTAAGATGCGATCAGCTTTATGCCTTGAGTTCAAATCTTTGTTTTTAAAATATGCAATGTCGTGTTCCTTACAGGCTTTGTCTAGAGGGTTAACACCTTTATCACCACGGCTTAATCTTTCTTGTAATTTAGTTCCGGAGCCACAAAATCTATATCCTGGAATATGCGCTTCAAATGGAAGCTTGTTAATCACTGAATTTATTAAACCTTTCCCGGTCGTTTTCTTTCTCATTATGATAACTGTTTTTAGGACTGATTCTATTTATATAGGCTGCAAATCAAACTCACCATCATCAGTATGCGATTGGAGAAGCAAAGTGAAAGTTTACCTGTTTATAACTTATTTCCTTCAGGTGAAGATCATGAAGCAAATGAGTGTCGTCATGGCCAATTGTTGCCCGATAATATACGTGCACTTATTTGTGGAAGTTCAGGGTCTGTTAAAACCAATCTCATAGCTTGTTTGCTTTTACAACCGAATGGGTTAAAATTTGGAAATGTATACTTATGTAGCCGATCTCTCCAACAAGAAAAGTATTTGTATTTAGAACAAGTATTCAAATTAGCACCAGAAATAGGATTTCACAAAATCAACGATACACAGCAGGTAATCACTCCTGACAATGCAGAAAGAAATTCTATTATTGTATTTGATGATATTTCAATGGATCAACAGGACATAATTAGACAATATTTCAGTATGGGTCGGCATAGAGGAATTGATTGTTTCTATTTGACACAAAGTTATGCAAGGATCCCTAAACATCTTATACGTGATAATGCCAATTTTATTATAATTTTTACGCAGGACGATTTAAATTTAAGGCATATTTATAATGATCACGTAAGTTCACCAAATCTGTCATTTAATAATTTTAAAAAGATGTGTGAGGTCTGCTGGGATGAACTGTATGGTTTTCTAACAATAGATAAAACAAGAGACTTATATAATGGGAGATTTCGAAAAGGTTTGGATACATACATCTATATATAGAGCAATATTTTCCATCGGTCTATCATTTTTCATTATGGATCCTAAAGTTACACAACATCTTATCAAAACTTCTAAATCTCTGCGAGAAAAATTCAAAAGTTTAAAGAGAGGTCTTCAATTATCACAGCAAGATCTGGAAAGAAGTTTAAAGCCCATTACAAAACCGCTTCAAGAGTTAGTTGAACAGAATAAAAAGCGTTCTAAAAAAGCCGCTTTAAAATCTGACGCTTCGACTTCTACGACATCACTTGAAGAATATGTTAAATTACCGCTCAAAGAAGAAGAAGAAGTAAAATTACCGCTTAAAGCTTCAACTCCTATACCACGAAAGGATGTTTTAGATATTAAAATGGAAGAAGAGACGTTTGAAGATGATGATTCTCCTCTAGAGCAAATAAAACAAATACATAGTAAAGAGGAATTGGAGAAAAGCTTAGAAGAAGTAGAAGATATAGGATCTTTAATAAAACCATATTTATTGAAACATATGACTTCAGATACTAAAGATCTAGATGATAGATACGGCATTAGAGTGTTACCTACTGGAGGCATGACGATAGGAAATGCACAGGTAGCCATTGAGGATAATGATATCAATGTAAATGGAAACTGGTATAAAGGTACTCCTGGGTTATTACAATTATTATTTTTAAAAAAGCCTAACAAATACACTGTAGAAGATTTGGAAAATTATAAGGATATTTTAGAAGTTAGTAACGCACATAAACAACAATTTAGTGATGAAAAACATCTTAGCTCAAGCAAAGGATTCAAATACAAAAATATAATAGCTCCTTTATTTTATCCTTCTAAGGGTGAACAGTCGGCTCAACCCTATTTCACACCACCATCAACTGCAGATCAAGTTACTAGGACACCTCGGACTACAATTGCAACAAAGCCTATTAAAAGAAGATACGGTCTAAGACATACGACCACTACTACTGGTAAAGGTATGGATGTGGGGCAAAATGTTTATGAACATTGGGATGATCCAAATGAATTAGTGGATCGACTTCGGCTCTTATACGCATCAACAAATGCTGGTCACACTGGACATGGAAATGAAATTCATTCTATAATCGAAGAGTTGAGAGAGGCAGATATTATTTATTAGGAATTACTTGTGGAATAAATTATCAGTTGTTGTTTGGTTTTCGATATGTCTATAGACAAGTTTGGTAGACCTTTGCATCACTTAAAAACAGTATTTCATGCTAGTGATGATGAAGATGGAGAATATATCGACTTTGAAAATAAACGATTACTTGGAATCAATAATCCAGTTGATAGTTCAGATGCTGTTAATAAGATTTATCTTGAACAATTTGTAACTAAAGAATTGGAAAAGTATATAAAAGAGTTAGATTTAGTAACAAATACATATTTACAAGAACACTTTGTTAGTAAACGTTATCTTTTAGAAACGTATGACCAAGCCCGAAAAAAAGTTACAGATAATTTTGTGCGCGGTTTATTCACTGTTTTTAGGAACCGAATAAGTTTATTGAATCCAAATGTTCCTATAACTGCTGCTACGCTTAAAACGATTTTTGAACCATAAAGTCATGTCTAGCAAAGAGGCTGTAGTTGTTGAACTTCACAGACCAGCACGTTCACGCTACCCTCGAAGGCGTACATTGCTCAAATGTATTGATGATTTGTGGCAAGCTGATTTAATGGAAATGATACCATATGCTCGTCAAAATAGTGGTTACAAATATATATTAGCAGTGATTGATTGTTTTTCAAAGTACGCCTGGGTGGAACCTGTTAAATCCAAAAGCGCTAAAGATATCACTAAAGCTATGAGTGATATTTTTATTTCAAGTGGAAGAGTACCGAAAAATATTCAAACTGATAATGGGAAGGAATTCTACAATGTTTCCTTCACGAAACTCATGAAGAAGCACAACATTAATCACTATAGTACTTACAGCCAAGTTAAAAGTTCAATTATAGAAAGATTTAATAGAACCTTTAAATCTATGTTGTATCGCTTATTTAGTCTCAGAGGAAGCTATAATTATACAAAGCATTTACCTGATCTCATAAATACCTACAACAAAGTACACAGTACGGTTGGTATGACACCATCGGAAGTAAATTCTAGCAATGAAGCATTCTTACTAGCTAATGTATACTCTTCTAAAGTAAAAAGGATAGATAAACAACGCTTTAAAGAAGGAGACTATGTACGTGTTTCGAAAAAGAGAACTATATTTAGCAGAGGTTACACACCCAATTGGAGCACCGAAGTATTTAAAATTATAAATGTCCGCAACACTATTCCATATACTTACTTGTTGGAAGACTTGACAGGACAACCTATTCAAGGAGCATTTTATGCACAAGAACTGCAGAAAACTAAATATAAAGATGTATATCTTGTAGAAAAAATACTAAGACGTAAACAAGATAAGCTGTATGTAAAGTGGTTAGGTTTTAGGAAACCTTCTTGGATAAATAAAAATGATTTAGTAGAATAATAAAGTTTTTATAATAAAATTGTGTAGTTTTTTTTTGTTTTAATTAACCTTCCACATCATTAAGGAACATAATAAAAAATGAAAACAGATTATTTTGTATAAACAAAATTTATTCAATAGTTTTTACACCAGTGTTACAACAGTTTAATATTTTTCTTAAATAAGTAAATTGTTTATTAACATCGTCTATTAAACTCACAAGTTTAAAATATTCATTTTTTAAAAAAATTATCTTCGGAGGGTGATATTGAAGGAGATCTTCTAACCATGATGGTTTTCCTCGTATAACCATAGTTTTATGGGTGAACATCTCAAAGAAAACTGTTGCATGCTGTAGTTGTACTTCAGCCGGTACGGATCCGTTTTTTTTACCAAAAAAATCATCACATACTTGCTTGTTAGCTTGTAGAGTTGACCAATCTTCCTCATTTAAGTAGATAACTGTTTTTTTTTGTTTTGAATGCAATAAGTGGTGCACCATCTTCAGACAAGCCTGTTACCAGTTGTTTTGAGTGTTTGGCGTTCAACGAGAAGCTGGTTGTAAGCTGCAATCCTGTACCACTCGCCATCTTGTCACAAACTGACTATGTTACACTAATTCTCATCATCTATCCCTCCTTTGCATAGCAGATTTAATTCTTTGGTAATGTGGTGGGATAACCAAGCAATGTTCGAACAAGGGCAAGTATCTGGCCCAACAGTCTGCTTCGGATTGGACCAAACACAGTTAATATAATGTTCATTAGCAGCCTTAACGATATATTCTTTAGAGTAATTTTCTAAAGATTTCAAATCATCACGTAGATTGATATAAGCTAATACTAAATCCAAATCGGCTAGTGTAATGGTGGGAAATGTTGTAACAAACTTATTATAATTATCACTCACTGAAATCACTTTCTATTGATCTGCCATTTTTTAATTAATAATAGAAGAATCTGCAGGAAGTGCTCAATGGAGTCAAAGCAAGTTGACTGACTGTGTCGTATTTGCAATAGTATTATTATATAGTCTTTTAAAACCGGTCCCTCTCTAAGTAGAGAATGTGTGGGACTACACCGCTTCTACACATGATGAGTATTATATATGTAGTTGATGTCTGCAGCAAGAGAAACTAACCGAGAGAGAGAGAGAGAGAGAGAGAGAGAGAGAGAGAGAGTTTGAGCATGTTCACGCAGGCTAGTTGAGATTTTTCAGGTTATTCACCCATTTAAGTATTTTATTTTCACAATTCAAATCAACTATTATTTAGTTTTAACTAATATGGATGGGCGAGAGAGAGAGAGAGAGAGAGATGTACCTTAATAGTGTGGAGAGAAGAGAAAGATGCACCTTAAGAGTGTGGAGAGATGGATAGAGCAGGAATAAACTGCACCCGCCACCCCTACTTCATCCTAGTCCGCCATCTTTACTGAGCCAAAAGCCTCCTTTTTACTCTACTAGTGCAGAAATGTAACCAGGTCTTCAAATTCCGTAGAACGCACAAAATAAGATTTTAACCTTCCTAAACATGTTGACTCATATTGCTCTGATTTAAGTTTTAAAAGTTGAATCTTGGGTGGTTCCGGACAGTTTTTCTTTAATGTTTGCTGATGTCTTTCAATAGAAACATCCTCATCAACTCTTACTTTCTTGAGAGGTGGTTGTCCAATACAAAAAGAATCATGTCTATCTCTATTAAATTTGTTACTAAAAATATTTTTGCATGTTTTGCAAGAGTAACTAACATTACCCTCGCAAAATCTCTCATGCCTTCGAAGATTATTTTTTAAAGTGAAGGACTTACTACATTTAATGCAGTAGTTGGATGACATTATGAAATCACACGGTTTTACACGTAACCCTCACCGACACAGGTCTGATTGAAACAGAACTATTGTGAATTATTATAAGCTTTTTATTTTTTTGCTATAGGCATATCCTCTATTTCCACTGAAAACCTTGGTTATTATTTCGTTATCAGACTTATATTTTTTTTTTATAAAATTTAATAAGCAAATTCTAACTGAAAAGATTTATTATTTCCAAAACCCTTATAAATAAGGGAAAGCGTAAGAGGTTTGTATTTATTAATAATTTTTTCATCTATGAGGTTTGTATTTATTAATAATTTTTTCATCCATCTTTTTTGTGAAAATTTTCGGTAAAAAACATCTCAATTTTCGATTATTCTCTTTTAAAATTACGTAGATACTTTCCCCAAATTTTGTATTCATTTTATTAATACTGATAATGGGGTAGGCTGTGTTGAGAGTTAAATCTCTCACAGAAAGGTATTGGGTCTCTTCTTCTTCTGCTATTTGGTTTAATAATTCCTTTAAATCAGACATCTAAAAACAGGGAAATTAAAAGTAATGCTAATAACTTCTAGTTACTATAGACTCTGAAAGAAAAAAAATTAAAAAACATACAAAATCGTACTAACTGTGATATGGGAGTTTTCTTCAGCAGACACAAGACAGCAAACTCAGTAAAATTCCTAGCTGAAGGTGATTTATAAACACAATATCCTCCCCACCAACTCGTATTTAACTTGCGATGGTAAATGATTTTTCGTATTTTAACAACCAGTTAGGTAGATGGGCTATAGAATGTTAATGTGCGTGGGAAAAATTTAATATTAGCAATTCCCATTACGGTGAAAGATGCATTTGCACTTTTCAACTAATGCGGAAGTAATGTAATGTATAAACAATGTAATGTATGTAGAGGTGCGAAAGGTGATGAACAGGCACTTAGTACTTTAATTCTTGTAATTCCCATTGTGTAGAACTTATTTACTAAAGATTAATTTGCATTTTCTAGTAATGGTAACCTAGCATTCCAACATGTGACCATATAGGCAGCTATGAATTTTAATATAAAAAGGTGCATGTTGTTAGTGGTCTAAACCGTGAACAGAGATGAAGCTATGGAGAATGCATTACATTGCCCCCCCCCACACATACTACACCTCACGCTCCACCGGCACAGCTACGGCGAGGAAAGGCGGAGTGACCAACTTAAATAATACAAACTTTTACCAATTACACTGATGGTCTAGTGGTTAGAGCTGCTGACTTTGGAGTAAAAGATCGCAGGATCGAAGCTAGTATTTTAAAAAACTTTTTTTCTTATATTAACCTGACCCTCCCCCAACCCACGTGGTGGGGAGGAGGGGGTTTGGATCCGACGTTGATGACGTCATGTACCAGAACTCTCTTTTTTCCTCTACTACTTATTCAAAAAAGAAAAAATGTTAAACATTTTGCAGCTAAATTTAGATTTCTTGCTGCTAATAGGAATTATCTGGAATCATTTCTTAGACTGAACAAAGTTGATTTGACGTTACTTTCAGAAATTTGGCTTAAAAAATCACAATTATTTACTATTTCTGGATATACTATTTTAAGAGCAGACAGAAATGATGGCTATGAAGGCGCGGGCACAGTAATAAAAAATAATATACAGTATAAAATAATTCAATTCCCTTCAAAATTTAATAACAATACGATGCAATTTTGTGGTATTGTGTGCAAAGTAATAAATTTAGAGATAAGTATCCTATCAATATATTGTGCACCTGGCCATAAAACAAATACTGACTACTGGACATCCCTAATCAGAACAATTAAACCTCCTTTGTTGATGTGTGGGGATTTGAACTCGTATCACACTAGTTTCGGATGCTCTTACGATAATTTTGAAGTCGAAACTTAATACGAGTAGATGCCATAGACATTGAGAATCTCTGAATTCTAAATGATGGGACTCCCACCCTTATACAGGACATGTCAGACGTCCTTCCTCAGTTGATCTATCCGTTGGCACTCCATCTATCATATCTAGGATTGAATGGAGGGTCGTGGATGAGCCGTTCGGGTCGGACCACGTGGTCATTCTTTTGTCAATAGATAAACAAGTTCAGCCTGACTATCATCCTCCTCATAAAACGAGTAGGTAATGGAATCTGAAATCTGCTCAGTGGGACTAGTACACTCTCTTATCGGATCAGCTGCTTTCTCAGATGCCTACCTCTCAAGATCCTTGCCTTAATTATGATCACTTTTTGGCGTGTATTAATGGAGCGGCCGAAATCTGTATCACCAAGTTCAAACCCTATCTAGGGCGCAAACCTAACCATCCTCCCAAACCTTGGTGATATGAGGAATGCGACAAAGCCAGAAAAAACAATATAGATGCATTCAAACAGTATAAATTGTCTCCCAGTCTGTCAAATTTCATAAACTGCAAACGAGCCTCTACTTTATGTAGGAAAATATATAGAGAAAAGGGAGAATGAAATGGGCGGAGTTTTGTAACTCCTTCAATAGAAATTCACCAGTTAAGAGGATTTGGAGTGGAGCGAGAGCTCACAGACATGGATATGTTGGTCGCAAAATCTCTTCAGACAACTGGGTTCCTGAATTCTTGAACTCCCACTCCCCTGAAATAGTACCAAATCAAGATCAGATTCCTGATACATCCTTCGTCTCCCACAAATTTAATGCACCATTTTCCTACAATGAACTCATCCTTGCCCTTATAACAAATTCAAATACCTCCCCTGGTGAGGACAACATCCACTATTCAATGCTGACTAATCTGTCAGCCAATGGTAAAAAAGCTCTTCTGAGAGTGCTAAATGATGTTTGGGTACAGGAGAAAAGCATAGATATCTGGAGCAATCAGATAGTTGTGCCGCTATTAAACCCAACAAAGATCCTTCCCTACACGATTCCTATCGTTCCATTGCTTTATTCTCCTGCGTAGGAGAAGAACCTTTGAACGCCTTTTTAAAGCCAGATTAGAGTGGTGGGTAGAGGCAAACAGAAAAGTCCTACAATATCAAAATGGCTTCAGGAAGAAACACTGTACTCTTGATGCTTTAGCTGGCTTTGTGTCTGACATACACGACTGTTTTTCTGACAAGTATATGATCCACTTAAAAAATGTCTATAATACTGTCAGTATCTCCGTGCTCATAATAAAATGGTTAATATGGGTATACCATCTAGAATTATCAGACACACTCATAACCTCCTCTCCTTCCGCTCCATTAAAATCCGATATAACGGCAAAACATATGGTCCTCGTGTAACGCACTTGGGATTGCCGCAAGGGGTGGTACTCAGTCCCTTGCTTTTTAACATCTATATGGCCGATCTTAAGGCAGCAGTAGGCACGGTGGTTTCTATATCTCAGTATGCTGATGACATCATCCTGTACAGTCAAGAGCACGAAAGTTTAAGAAAACAAAGCTGTGCAACGTTGTTGTTCAGCCGGTGGTACTCAGACATGGGTCTCACTCTGTCTGAGAATAAAAGTAGCGTGACTGTGTTCACTAGACACAGAAAATACTCTATTACATCCTCGATATTGCAAGGTGGACATCACCTTCAGGTTGAGCCCATCATGAGGACGCTAGGTATGGTAATAGATAACAAACTGTTATGGAGACAGCACATTGAACAGTTGGTTAAGGGATGTGAACAGTCGCTAAACATACTGAGATGCATCAACCGTCTGAACTACGGAGCCGATATCAAAACATCGCTAATGCTCTACAGACAATTAATTCTTTCTAGAATAGACTACGGTTGTTTCCTCTTCGGGATTGCTGCAAACAATCACTTGGTTAAAATAGAAGGAATTCAGTACAAAGCGCTGAGGTCCTGCTTGGAGGCTCTCAACTCCAATCCTACCGCACTCTTTTAGTAGAGGCCCGTGACTTTCCTCTAAATATAAGAAGGAAGCTGTTAGCTTCCCGCTTCATTGTAGACAGAATGAGTCACGTAGCTACTCGAGTTTTCACAGAAAGATACCGGCTTAAAAAGAAAAGTCCAATACTAGTAGAAGTTTTTTGTGACTTGTCGCACTTCTCAGTCCCCTTAAATCACCTTGATCTCCTTCCTAGGTATCATTTTGATTACACTACACTTATTCAAAACTATAGTTCTCAAATCTCTGTCAACTTCTACCAATACGACTGAAAAATGTTTGGAAGAGGTCAAATAAAATAAAATAAAACTACTAAAGGAAAGGGAAGGGTGGGGACGCCACCGACACTCAGAATACCTAATTGATTGAGACAAATACAATAAAATTTTATATATTTACCAAGTAAGATACAAATTGTACAAGGTCCTAGAGTCTAAATAATATATCATGGTCATGACCAGAGTAGACTTTAGAGGCACAAAATCTCACTAGACACATGCGCCTGCCGACGCGCCACAAGACAAAAGATGGCTGAACTGCAGACAAGACTGATATACGTATACGTCCCCATACTCTCCTGAGAAGCCCAAGGGCAACTGGCTCGAACTCCCAGGCACAAGCTGGAGCCCCCTCTCCTTCCTCTTCTCCAGTTCTACCAACTGGGCCATGATGTGCCAACAGACAAATTCTAGGTAGGGGGGCCGCACATCTTTTCGAGGATCGAACAACGACCCTGATCTTCCCAATGAAGTAAATAATTCTTACCTCCTCTCCAAACTTGAGAACAAATTCCCTCACTTTAATTATTTCTATACCGATGGCTATAAAAGTAACGACGAAGTTGGATGTGTAATTTATAATCCCCAGTTAGATAACTGTTTTCAATATAAACTCAATAATTTATCCTCAGTTTTTACTGCTGAATTAATAGCCATCAATAAATCCTTAGCTAATTTACCGTCATCGGCTGTCTAGCATGCCATTATTTTGAGAGATAGCATAGGCGCGCTTCAAAAATTAAAAAATCCCGGTAAAGATCCCTCTTTCCTAATTGTAGATTTATATACCGAAGGTAGTCGATTCTACAGCACTATCTGCAGTCTAAGATTCAATCATAATTATTCACCACATCATTTGGCGCGGATCGGAATCCAAATAAATTCTACATGTGCATGTGATTCCGAATCAATAGCTGACGCCAATCATCTAATCTTAGCCTGTGACAAATATACCAGCGGCAGGGATCAGCTGTGGAAGGCAGTACTGAAGACATACTGCCCTAGGCCGATTTACACAGTATACTGACGCACCATACAGACAATATATACCAAGAATTGTACAACTATATCCGAACCAATAACATCAAAATATAATAGAAATAAATTATAGTTCTTTTCTAAAATCTCGTAACCCCTAACACATAATAAATCCGATTGTTTGACTTTAAATTAAGCGCAAGTACACAGTACCAATGGCTAATTTGCGTCGTACAATAAGGTCAAAAAAAATATTAAAACTGTCCGCCAGGACAGTTGTATAAGGGTTGATCGTCAAAAAATGCACGAAAAAGCGTAACGTTGAAAAACACCCAACTTTGACAATTTTTTTCTCTTTTTCTATAAAAGATAAAATTCCCAAATTTTCTTTTAAATATAGGGCAAATCCTCCTTTTTAACTGTAATTGTTTTGGCAAAACCTAGATTTAGTAGATTACGAGGAAAAAGTTGCTGAAAATGAGCAATATATATGTATATACACGACTATTAGTAAAGTAATTTAATCTACACAATATTTGTTCAAGTAGAACACCATTTAACTTAGATTGACAGTAATAAGATAAATAAGATATGCATATTTTTATGACAGCTAACATAATTATTCCAGTATTTTACTATAAGTAAAATTAGAGGGACTAAATTAAATTACAATTGAGAAATGAATAATTATTGCTGAATAATTTACTTGATATTACCTACGCGTTATTTGTGCTCACGAATAATTTGGAAAGACGAATTCTAGACTGAAATATTGTTTTAAATCCGTGATTCAAATTTAAATAGTAGCCGACTCTGCCTTTGTCTTTTTTTACTTTAACGTGCATGTACATACATACGATATATGTGACTATTCAGAATAAAGAGCATAATAAAGATAAATCAGAAGAATAATTTGGAATAAAGCTAAAATAAAGTACCTATTTAATTACGAAAATATAATATACATTTTATCATAATTATAACAAAAAAATAAAATATTATGAATGAACAAAGGGAAGGGATTAGCTATGCGGTTAGCATATTGGATTCCCACGTGGAGGTTCCGGGTTCGAATCCAGCTGCTGACCCTTAGATTTTCTCTTTCTAAGAGCTTCTTACAGCTCATTATCCGGGTGATGGACAGAGTTGTCTGTAACGAGAGAACACTGTCCGGAGGCCGGCAGTGCACTGAAAAAAGCTGCGAGCGCCAATAACCGCAGATTGTTGAAGTTGTTGAAGCGACTTAAATCATAAAAAAAAAGAAAAAGAAAATGAATGAACTGGCCAGCATAAGGGTCTGTGAAACATCTAATAAATTCAAAAAAATATTAATGAAAATTAATGTAGTAAAATTACTTAAAATAATATCAATGAAGTATTAATGAAATGTTGGGTACTTGCTGATTTGTGTACCTTTTGGCGTTTAATCAACCCTTATACTTAACATTTTAAACTGTAAGTTTTTTTAAAGAGATTTTTGTACCTTTTGGACAGATTTTCTTTTTTGTATGTTTTGCAAAGTTACATATCTGCTTTACAGATTTTATTAAAATTGGGAATAATAAATTTAATTTTATCATTATAACCTGAAAAGGTGTTAAGTCGGAGTTACTACCACTGGACAGATCTTTTTAAAGAATGATTATAGTTGCGGTCCCCAAGCCATCCTCAATAACAATTTTTTTGAGAAAGCGTTTTGAATAAAATAGGAAGGTAATTTGTACGTAAATAGCAAAATTAAACTGCGATTTCAGTACTTCCCTTTAAGAGGAGTAAGAAAAATAAACTGCGATTACAGTATTTCTCCCTAAAAGGCAAAGAGGCAAAGATTTTGAATCGAACTACAATTCATTGATGAAAATCGGTTCACTCATTGAAAATTTTAACGATTGCAATACTTCCTCTTAGTAGGTGTAAAAGCATGATGGCACTTCACAGCCACGTAGAGGAGCTTTAACCACTTCTTCTTACTAAATTTTATCAAAATCGGACTAACCGTTATAGAAATATTGGTAATAATAGTTTTAGAAAGGGCCTTACTTGGGTGGGGCAAACTCCCCTCCTTATGAGGCACAGCGTCGAGACTTTTAAAGTGCAAATCTGTACAAAATTTCGATTCGAATGACACTTTATTCATGAAAATCGGTTCACGTTTCGATAATTTGAAACGATTGCTATACTTCCCCTTAACAAATGTAAGAGCAGATCGTCGCTTTAATGTTACTTTAATGTTAACCCTGTCATCCTACCAAATTTTATCAAAATCGGGCTAAGATTTACAGAGTAATTAATGATAATAATTTTGGAGGGGGCCTTACATAAAGGGGGCTAACTCCTCTCCCATTCGATGTGCAGCATCGAGACCCCCAAAAGGCACATCTACATAACATTCCGATTCGAATGACACCTCATTCATGAAAATCGGTTCACGCGTTTAGGCGCTACGTTGTTTACAAAAAAGGTAACAACAACAAGAAGAAGAAGAAGAAGAAGAACAAGAAGAAGAAGAACAAGAAGAACAAGAACAAGAACAATTTTTGAAAATGCCGTTTTTGCTCATTTTCAGCATCTTTTTTCTCAATATCTATCAAATCTAGGCTGTTGCAAAAAAATTACAGTTATAAAGGAGGGTTTGCCCTATATTTTAAAGAAAATTTGGGAATTTTATCTTTTATAGAAAAAGAGAAAAAAATTGTCAAAGTTAGGTGTTTTTCAACGTTACGCTTTTTCGTGCAGTTTTTGATGATCAACCCTTATACAACTGTCCTACCGGACAGTTTTAATACAGGTACAAATTAAGAGTCAAATGTTTAACAAAAGAAAACAAGCCAAAGAACATGCGCAGGTGTCCGCGTGTGGGAATACCTGAGAGAAGAGTAAGCAACGAGTAGCGATGAGAAATGCTACGAGTCCTCATTCCTAACCAACTTCCAGCCTCAGTAATTTTGGTCATAGAAGTTAAATTCCGGTTTAGGCAATTTTTTTTTTTTTTTACTTCAACTGTGGGGTTTATCTGCTTTTCCACCAGCGGTTTCAATGGACTCAATAAAGGTTGATATTTCATTTTCAAATATTCATCGTTTTCTTCTCTGTTTCTTTTCAAAAAATTTCACTTTTCTTGAATGCTTTTTTCTGGTTTCTATTATTCCACGTATCACATCACTAGTTCACTTTTCCATGGCTCAGTGAACAATGATCTTCAAGGTTTCGACACCTTTTCGATACCTTTCCTGAGTAATCAGTCTATCTTTGTCCTACACTACAATACCATATCTAATTTCATTCCAGCACCAGAGACAAATTGTTCTAAAAGTATTAAATTCCTTGTCGGAATTTATATGGTTGACGTAGATTCTTCTCAAGTTTAATATAACCTGTCTGAAGTGCAATAAGAAATTTGCCTTTTCTCTTTCTAAGTGCTTAGGAACTCTTGTATAACTTTGCTCTTAGATAATGTATATCAATGCAACTGTAGCGCCCCTAATTCCAAAATAGGCTCTTATATTGTCTAGCTTATCACATACTACATTATCAAAAATAATTATTGAATTTTGCAAAGCTTCTTTAGGCAGTGGAACTAATGAATTGTCCTCAAAAACTAATAACTTCCAAAGGTTCTAAAAATTTGTGCCAGCTGTAGTAATGACTTTGCAAAAAAGTAAATATTTTCATATTACAAGCCCTTTGGCTCGATTACTTTGAAATTTTAAAACAACGTTGCATTCCATTGCGGGCGTGTTAAATACCCATTATATGACGTCACACCTAACACAGGTACTTTTTTTTAAAAGCTCCATCTGTTGAATTAAAAGCATCACCCGCTATTCTCATATTTTACGATCCCATTTCAATGTTTCTGATTTACGAACCATTTATGATTTTCAATTTCCAATTTTACGATTCAATTTCCGGTACGAAAATTCAAATATGAATATGGATTCCACAGCAGAAATCTACAACGAAGCGTTAATAATGATTGAAGATTTGTGCTTAGAAATCGTGAACAAAGTTCTCAATCAATTGGGATTGTCATCACCGAATAAATCTGCTGCAACTTCGTTTGAAGTAGAATTGCGTCATACACATAATTGCAATACGGATTACTTGTTGTCGTGTGTGCAATCAAATATTTCTAAAGTAACGCTTGAGCAAAAAGGTATTTACGGTCAAATAATGCAAGTGACATAATAATGCAACAATAATGGTACAATTACAGCGTTGGACAAAGGAGGAACTGGTAAAAAATCCCTAATTAGATTGATTCTGGCAGCAATTCAATCCTAAAATGACATAGCCTTAGTTCTTGCGCCGTCCGGAAAAGCAGTGGCATTGCTACCCAGTGGAAGATTTGCGCATTCCGTTTTGAAATTGCCAAACCATCCAGCATGGGAAAAATACTGCAGAAATGTTAGCTAATGGTTTGGATGAGTGCACAATGGCGCACATTGAAAGGGGTATTTATTTATTTTATTTTTTTTTTTTTTACATGTAATTCGATCCTACAATCTTCGTGCTGGGTGTCATTTTACTATTTATTAACTAGTGGCAGTAAAAGTAAAATAATTGCCTATTTTTTCAGGCGAGCTTTACATCCAACTATCAAGGTCTCAAGGACGGAGACGACTTTACAAGGTACAAGGTACTTTTCTGTAAATTTCTATTATTAACCAATAAATAAAACCCAAGGCCTGAGACTGGGAATCGAACCCAGTACTACAATACATATTAGCTTTACAGGCCTGCAAAAAGAGAATAATATAATATATTTCGGGTAGTCTGACTAAAAAATTCTCTTGTGCGGAGTAAATTCTGAGAATAATTCCGTCACAACTCGTCCAAACAAATGTCCGTATTTATGTCCGCTGGACCTAGAACATACTCGTAATCCAGTCGTAGTCTACTTGATAACTTGAAATTGCCTTGAAGTCACACTTTCTATAATTAAAGTCTTGATAAGGTCCTTTAACCACATTTTTCTCCCAGCCTAGATTATTGCTAAATTTTAAAGGCAGATGATGATACCCTTCCTTTTTAAAAATGTTTCATTAGCCAAATTAACTGCTATATTTTTCTCAGCAGAGAGAAAGGGAACACTAAATCAAAGAAATTCACTTACACAGTTTGTTATGCTATTTATAAATTAGAGCATTAGAGCATAAATATATGTATCCGTGCAAGTTGTCCAGCTGGAGACAGAGATTCATAGTTGTTATCAGCTACATTTAACCCATCAACAGAATATTGTAGTCACCTACAAAGAACGCTTTGTAAAAATTATTGTCTGAAATAAATGTTCCATCGTTGTGCAATATTGTTAATAATCTTGCAGAGGTGAAGCAGGAGGAATGTAGACTACATTAAGTGTTACGAATTTTTGTTCTATACGATTATGTAAGTTAATTTTTTTTTGCGGCAGTGAGGGTAATTAAATTAGTTATTTTTATAACAAATATTCTGGAGGAGGGAATCCAGGTTTAAAATACAAGTACTTTTTAATTTTAAAGCAAAAACAATGTAAAAACAAAAACAAACCCGATTTATTTTAAATATAAAATATTTAATTTCGGACGTTAAAGAGCCATCAGATAAGTGACATGTGGACTACTGCGAGTGGTTTTGGAATAATATTATTAATTAATTTGTTTATGCATGTTTCTAATTAGAAAACAAAATCGCAATGCATTTCTTTTTGGGCCCGATAATTTTTTTTTTTTAACACCGTGAATGAAGATATGCGCCAATTTGGACCTAAGTCTTACGCCTTAATCACCACCCGCCTTGAAATAAATAAATCGAGAGACCATTTACCATTATTTTCTTTTCTTGCCATATTGTAATTGATCATGGAAATATGAGATATTAGTGTTGTCTGTAACAAGAAAACAAAAAACAAACCAAATATTATTTTCCTATTGAAAGAAGAAATTTATTTCATTGTAAATTTCATTCACCTTAGCGGTATTTAGAAGACATTATTGTTAATAATTATAATAATAAATAATTAATAATTAGCACAAAATATAAATAACGTAATTTTTAACTGTATTATAATTTCATGTATGAACAAAAAGGTAACTTTTAGAACAGTGATTGACTACACAACAATAATGGGGTATAGCAATTTTTAGAATTCCAAACAGAATAAGAATTATGGGGTAAAACAGATTTGTGACTTTATAAAAATAATTGAATATCCCAGAAGAAAATACAATGTGAATGAAAAATCTGCAATTCTCAAAACGAGATTGAAATACAATGACAGAGAACTGAGAAAAGACGAAGTTTATTGAAGTTGTCAGTAATGAAGTTAATAAAAGAAGCTATTTCAAAATAGCAGAATAGGGGTCAAGGGAGAATAGCCTTTGGGCTTTCTTTCAGCCAGGGTGAATAATTAAGGCTTCACCTTCTATACATCAAAACCGTCCGAGCGTAGTATTGAGTTATACTACATCCTGCAAGAGGACCCTGCTAGATAACAGAACTCGGCGGATCTAGTCGTGGATGTCGACAAAAATCCCAGGTGGCTAGGGGTGGAAGTCACTCGTCATCCAGATTGGGTCCCCGGGGACAACTCTGGAATACACCCCCCCAATCCAAGGTATGGGATTCCGTGTCGAGGAATGGATGGCACAGGGTTTTTTTTTGCCAATAACGGATCCTCCGGGGTACCAGGCGACTCCCCGGTAGTAAGTAGCCTTACCTGGCCATGCGGAACTCTGGTCGGGCGTACTCTTAAGTCCAATGCTGATCATAGGAATAAAATGGAGGCAAACAAAAATAAAAATACTACAAAAGGCCAACAACAACACGCACAACAACAATCACGACCACAGCGACAACATATTCAGACAGGAGACATATTCAGCCTCTTCAATTCGTCCAATGAGGCCCTATCCATGGAGAATGTCCACACCTGACCGCCCTCCACGGGTTTATGATCCCATACTTTCCAGTTGTCGGTGCATAACTTTTGATTACCCACCTCTAACCGTTTCAGCACTATATCGGCCTCTATTCTGCTACCCTGCTCATCAGGGATAAATACCACTGCGGTTTTAAGGCCTTGGTATATCATCCCCTAGAAGCGGCAGCAGCTTGGCTTCCTCCCAGGGTCTAAGCCTTGGGACAATGTCCCTGAGCCATACTACACTGAATTGATCAGCGCAGGTGGCCAAGACAAACCCCGGCATATACATGCATTTGGCTAATCTAACTTGCATGCTCCTCTTTGGGATTTGGTCATATTCTTTCAACACGGCATACTGGATGGTGGTAAGCCTTTTCGGAGCCAGCTGAACCTCGGGGTACCCCTCCTACACAAAAGCAACTTTGACAAAGGAGAGGGCCTCGCTGTAGGATTGCTCCCCAGCTTTAGCCTTAGCCTTCTTTGCCGGCTGCCACTGTCTGGAGATTCCCCTTCCGATCTCGGTCTTTTTGCTTGTCTTGTGGTATGCTGAGCCCAGCGGTTAAAATTTTCCCTAATTACTTGCCTTTTTGCTTGTAAATATTCTATCACAGCCTTTGTCAGGGCAGCAACTCTCTTTTTCGAGCTACCCGAATGCATTTCTGCATCCGTCATCGCCTCGATCGCCTCCAGAGAATCTGCCCTGAAGCTTTGGTGTTGCCCTACGCCCGTCCCCTTAGCGGCGAATGTCTTGGGATTTTCCGCCCAAGGTCGTTCCAGTTGGAGGAGTATTTCCCTTTCCTTGGCTTCTACCGGGTCATAATTTCTGACTCCCTCCTACCCAGTCAGCACGTACAGGTTTTGTGGCTCTGTTAATTTAGAGAGCACCTCCGCCTTGGCCTTATTGTATGCGGAGCCAACATTGCAGATTGCAGATTTTTCAGCTCCATCTCCTTGGCCTAGGGCAGGGGTCGGCAACCCGCGGCTCGCGAGCCGCATGCGCCTCTTTATCCTAATTTTATGGCTCTTCAGCCTGTCCAAAATTTCATTTATTAAAGTAAAGATATTTTTTCAAAAATAATTTTAAATGTGATATGTTTGAAATTGAATAGAATTATATTAAAATAAAGTACGTAATATATAGGACTGCCGCTATTTTCATTCAAACACAGGATTAGTTATTATTTATTTGTTTATTTACTTTGCAATATGTGAAAATAAATATATAAAACATTTAAATGTTATTGAATATCATAAAATAATAATTTGTGAATACAAATGATCTACAGAGTTATTTACACTATCATCCTTGCGGCTCTTGGTAAGATTTATTAAAATTATTTAAGGAGAAATGGCTCTCTACTTAAAATAGGTTGCCGACCCCTGGCCTAGGGTAACATTCGGTGCCTCTAGGTGTGATTGTTGAAATTTGTGTGATGTCTGTGGTGTCCGTTATTTATGTTGTTTAGTTTGTTGTCGCTGTGGTCGTGATTGTTGTTGTGCGTGTTGTTGTTGTGCGTGTTGTTGTTGTTGGCCTTTTTGTAGTATTTTTATTTTTGTTTGCCTCAATTTTATTCCTATGATCAGCATTGGACTTAAGAGTACGCTCGACCAGAGTTCCGCATGGCCGGGTAAGGCTACTTACTACCGGGGAGTCGCCTGGTACCCCGGAGGATCCGTTATCCGTTATCCGTTATCCGTCTCTGGGGCCATGAGGACTTCCCCCACGGCGGCCTTGGAGGTTTTATTAAATTTGCCTCCATTGCTCATATATATTCAATGCGTTGCAAAGGTCGTTGTAATTAGGCTTATGATAAAACAAGCTCCCATTACCGTCAAGCATGGAGGAGCGTATCAAGACTTTTACGAGGGGGTGGAGGCCAACCCAATTCTGGGCCTGCCTTCGGACTTTATGACACCCAAATATAACTTCCACAATCCTTTCAAAGTCTGTATTGGGGATCGGGAGGCTTGGAGAAGTGAAACCCCAGTTGTTGGAGATTCGATGTGGTACACGGATGGCTCTAAGACGGAAGAGGGTGTGGGAGCGGGAGTGTACGGGGCGAAACCGAAATGAAGCTTTTCGGTTAGCCTAGGAAAACTATCTACAGTTTTTCAGGCTGAGCTAGCTGCAATTAGGTTCTGCGCTACCGAGATCAAAGGGCGAGGTATTATTAATTCTAAGGTCGTAATTTTCTCGGATAGTCAGGCTGCTCTATGGGCAATTAGTTCCTACCAGGTCAACTTAAGGCTGGTCTGGGACTGTCTGGGTGCCCTGAAGGAAATTAGTGACCAGAATAAGGTCTTTCTAGTTTGGGTACCTGGCATTCAGGACACAAGTCAAGTGGACACTTCGTTGGCCCGGAGCCCTGTTTTGGGGTTTCGAAATGTGTTAAGTCTGCGGCCATTAATTTATGGGTGCCGAGTAGGGCTCAGGAGTGGTGGCTTGCCACCACTGGGCTGAGACAGGCGAAGAAGTTCATCAGAGGCTATTCGCCGAGGCTGACCGCAGAATTAATCCGTTAAGGCCGTGGGGCAATGAGGATAATTGTAGGCCTATTAATTGGCCACTGCAGGCTCAGAAAACACATGCATCGCAAGGGCCTGGAAGATGATAGCCTTTGTAGGTTCTGTTAGGAAGAAGAGGAAACGCACTGCACGTGTTGTGTCAGTGTGAAGGGCTGGTGTGGCTAAGGATGTTACTTCTCGGGGAGGAAAAACCAAGGCCTGAGAGCTTTACCCAGGAGCCACTCTCCAGAATTAAGAGTCTGATTAAGCGGGCGGGTCTGGAGGGTGAGCTCTAAAGTCGGAGAGCCACAATAGATCCATCCAGGTATCGGTGGCATAGGCCTTGAGGCCGCCCTAATTTAATCTAAATAGCAAAATAACTTCTGCATAGAATGTAACTCAATATTGATATAAGCGAAGGATATTAGACTATTCAAAGACTTGCTAAAAAGTTAGGGAAGTTAGCTGTTTAAAAAAACAATATGAACACCCGACTTCTTTTCTTAACGCAAAAGTTTAGAAATTGTGTAAAAAAAAGGTTACTCAGCGTTCTACCAAATATTACTTTTGAAGTATGCCGCGGCTCAGATCTTTTACGATACTGTGTATGTGTTGGTAAATGTACTAATAAACATTGTTGATCTACATGAGTACTTGAATTTTTCTAAAGAAGCGAGAAAACAAAACAAAAAACGAGGGAAATCCTTTCAGTTAAGTAGTGTTCTAGGAACCTTCCAGTAGTGGGATTTCATTTGCTAAGTAACTGTTGGGGGTACCTTACCTAATAGAAATGTAATGTACCTGCTTCTTGCGATTTTCATGAAGTGGCAAGCCTACCTATCATCCTCTTCAGATTCATTGTTAAAGAATAGAATAGAATAGAATAGGGTTTTATTAAAAATAAGTACATTAAAAATATAATGATACAAAAAAATTATAACACTTATAGGACAATGGACAATCTGTCCGTCTGACAAGTTAGCCAATACATACAAACCTAAAATGCTCTCCTTATTTATTATTATAATTATAATTATTATTACCGAGCTTTCGACCTAGGGACTAGGTCATCTTCAGGGCTGTGGAAAAAATAAATTTTACTCGACAGAAATGGCAATTATTTTTCCATCCTATTGAAAATATGAAGTCACCAAAAAGATTGAACAACTATTATTATTACTATTATGAACAAGAAATAAACTAAATTAACTACATTAAAGCAAATGAAAAAGAAAACTAATTACAAAATTAAAAATAAAATCTAATTAATAAATACGCCAAATTTATGTTAAACCCTTTCCGGATTAAACTCTAAATAACTAAAAAATGAACTAATTTTCTTATTCATTACCTACTAAAAATTTCCTATATACCGCCGCCCTGGTCACAAACTGAAATACTGCGTACCAGTTTCCGACGTTCAAAAGGTCGATCACTTCCCCTTCAGAATATCGCACTCTCCAAAATCATTTCAATCTGTACACCCTCAGGATAGGGCTCTAAAAAGTGATACCCAATTTCTCGCTCTCGCAAATTACAGAGTGTACACAGTTCATCGGCAGCATCTCCGAACGTCTTTTACTTTAAACCCAACAGCTGACACCACTCTCATAAAGTAGAGCTTGTTGTCATCAGACAAATATGTCTGTCGACCTTCACAACACGATAATTTACTACAAAGAGAGTGGTGCTGCTAGCGAGACGGCAACTCCAGCCAACCTCGACGATAAGCTGCATCAACATGCCTGGCCAGGCTTCCCGGAAAATCTTCATTGTTGACACCTACTGCACCGCCAATAGACAGATCGTACTTGTCAGCCAGGGCAAGCCGCCCTTTATACCAGTAAACTTTTTTCTTCATACACTTTAGTGCAATACTCCGTGGCAAACAATGTTCTGGCAAATTTAAAATTTTTAAAATTTATTTAAGGTGCAACTGCAAAGAGTACAAAAACATAGGCTTACGGCCATTCTCCAAATATAGCATGTAATTGGCTGTAAATGTTGGGAGTCCAAATAACTTTTTTAAGAAAAACCTTGTCGGCCCCCCTGCTTGGAAATTGTTTCTGGCGCTGCCAGCACGTCTTTCCCGGTTGGCCAAACTGCGATTGAGGCGGGAGAGGCTACAAATGCGGAGTGTAAGTTAAGTTGTCCTTGACTTTTAAAAAAAAGTGGGTGGGTCCCCGCTTTTCTTAGGCATCTGTTCGCCATTGTAGAAAGTTTTGCTAAGCGTCGGTCGGCCTGACCTATGTCATTTGAAACAACTGTTAATCTGTCTAAAGTTTTGTCTAAAGTTCAGTTGTACAAGTAAATTGTTAATTTTATGTCAAGTTAAGTAAGACAGAAAATTGTAATAAGAAGCCAAGCACATGCTAAGTGTAACTGTATGTCTTGTTGTGAAGAAGGTACAAAGTAAGTCTGTAATTATATATCTTTTATGGTTTAGACCTATTGCCGTCTGAAAAATATAAATATCTTTATTTTATTTTACATTTATATATAAGATAAATAATTTTCCCCTGGCCATCTGATTCTAAATTCCTGGAGTACGAGCCACTTTCACAGAAAATGGACTATATTTTCTATTGCACCTTTATTGCAGAGAGCAAATGTATAACAGGTACCAGATCTGATGACGTTATAATTTAGCTTAAATAATTGGCTCCTTAATTTGAAAATAACCTGCTTCTTGTGAACAGTATAATTGTCGTTTCCCAGATAATGCCTCACCCAGATTTACCTTCAGCTCCTTATATAAACGGTGAAACTGGGATTTATTCATACTTAAGCGCAGACTATTTTCAAATTCCGACCCAACACTTTCCAATAGCTTATTTACCGTCTCGCTATTATATACTTGTTTGGCAGAATTTGGACAGATTATTTGAAATTTATTACATAAAGTTTGAAGCTCTTTTTGCCAGAATAATTTTTTATTAATAATTTCTGCTAGTATTCTAGGAAATCGATCGTGAGGCAACGACAAAACTTTATGAATATAATTACAATTAATTATCCTAAAAGTGTATAAAAGTAAAGGGCTGGTATTCGTTTCTTGGTACAATGCATAATTAGGAGTGTTCATAGGTAACCAAAATAGTTTTTTGAGGACTTCTCCACAATTTAAGACTGAAGGTAATCCCATACTTGAGCTGCATAACACATTGTGGCCTCATTACGCTGTTAAAAATCTGAAACTTTGCCCGAGTTACGATATTTTCATTCCTAATTAATTCATTATATGTTGTCACGAGCGCGCGCTTGAACAGACTCAGTTTTTCCTCGAAATGCTGGTTTAATGATAATTTAGGCGTCAACGTAATACCGAGGCACTTATATTAACAACCTCTACATTTTCCCCATTAAGAGCCCAATGTTCGTTATTGGCGAGATTACCTCCATTTCTAAAGACCAAGACCTTGATTTGTCCAAATTTGTAGATAAATTTGACTGTTCTGAGTACTCCGCTAATCTGTTGATCATTTTTTGAAACACGTTTGAGTGATAAGCAACTATGACAAGGTCATCAGCAAAAAAGAGACATCTTATATTTACACATATTAATGTACAAACCCCCACCTATATAATCAGTTAGATCATTTTAAAAAAAGGAAAAAATAATTGGTGGTAATAAACACCCTTGTTTCAAACCCATAGTTGTTTCAAAGCTATCCGTAACTCCGCCGTTGGTCCACACAGATGCTTCACTATTCGTATATAATCCACGCAAAGTATTCATAAATTTATTGGATACTCCAAGGGTAGTTAGTTAATAAAAAATGACTCTTCTGTCAGGGGAATCAAATGTGGACCTGTAAACAATAAAATGAAATACTAATTCACGGCTTCTTGTGGATCCTCGGGCAATTTGTTTATTTCAGCCATACTTGCCCATACATATAACTGCCCGCGATACAGCCTCCAAGACAGTATAACATACTTAGCCGATAGTGGCACTTCATTCTTTACAATATAACTCGACCAGGTAGTATTTATCCCAACTTTGGCGGTAGACAATTTCTCATCAAAATGTTTCTTTAAGGCCAACTGTGGCGTAACCCCAACAACCAAGTATCTATAATATGAAGTTGACCACTTCAATAGGTGCACCCTCCCAGGTCCAGTTTTCCCGCCGTGCCAACTTTCCCCCATTCCTAACACCATGATTTTTGGATTTATTCAGATTAATTTTTAAATTCCAAATCGCTGAATATTCGCTAAGCCTATCTATTATTTTTTGAAGCACATAGGGTTTAGAACTGAGGAGCCCAATGTCATCTCCATATAACAGTCATCTGTCATTGATTTCATCAATACTTATTCCTCCACCAATGAATCCGGGCAAATCATTTACATACAGAGAGAATAGGATAGGTGAAAGTAGGCCCTGTTAAGGCCTTGTTTAGTTCTGAAGCTTGGTGTTACCCCATCTCTAACCCATACCGCAGACGTGTGTCCCCTAAATTCTAATAAATTTAGCGGAAATGCCTAAGCCCAATAATTTGTAAAAAATCGATTCTCTTATTATGCAAACAAATCCACTTTTATGTCGACAATTTTTTTTTTTTTTGGCGGTCCCCGAGCGCTAGCTTACAATTTTTCTATATATATAAAAATGAAAGTGTGTCTGTTTGTTTGTACTCGATAGATTCAAAAACCATATATCCAATCGCCGTGAAAATTTGGGAAATTATTAGGTATATCCCCGGGAAGGTTTTTGCAATTTTTTTTTTAAAATCAGAGTTGGGGTTCTAGGTACTCCCCTAGAACTGCAATTCCGTGAAAGCTATAAAATATATTTGCAAATATGTGAACAAAGGAAACGATATGGCGGTGTTTGGAGTGGAAAATACAACTGCATCTAACGATGAAGTCACCCAATACCAACTGGGGCGCGACATAAGTAGCAATGAGGCTGTATGGCGTATTTTATCGTTTTCCATTCATGAGTGGTTGTTCATTTAGCAGTACAACTTGAAAATGGATAGCGGGTGTATTTTACATCAGAAAATGTACGTGCGCGAGCAATGTTACCACAGCCTACAACATTAACTGAATTTTTCACATTATGTAGAAATGATACCTTTGCAAGGACACTACTGTACTCAGAAGTACCAACTTATTTTACGTGGAATACATCAACAAAAAAATTTCAGCGTCGTAAACAAGGTAGAGCAGTACAAGGACACCTAAATTTATATTCCACCGAAGCATTGGGTCGTCTGTACTCTGTACATCCAAATAACGGAGAATGCTTTAACCTAAGATTATGATTAATCAATGTTCGTGGTCCAACATCTTTCCAAGAATTAAAAACAGTCAATGGCCATTTGTGTGCTACATTTCGTGAGGCTTGCCAGAAATTAAATTTCTTAGAAAACGATGCTCATTGGGATATTTCACTCGCTGATGCTTCTAATACAGCTCAACCACAGCAAATTCGTACCCTATTTTCCATCATACTAACTACATGTTTTCCTGCTAATCCAAAGGACCTCTGGGAAAAGTATAAAGACTATATGAGACATTTTACATCGCATGCGTAGAGTAAATGCTAATCCCAGCATTCAATTAACATCAAATATATACAATGAAACATTGATTTTAATTGAGGATGTATGTTTGACAATAGCGAACAAATCACTGACAGAATTGGGAATGATTGCCCAAAGATCTGGTAATGACATTTTCGATCGTGACATACAACGAGAAACGTACTTCGATGTTCATGAATTACAAACATATGTTCGAATTAATCTGCCGAAATTGGTCTTAGAACAACGAACAGCGTATGACACAATTATAACTGCAATATCTAACAAGAGTTGTGGTATATATTTCTTAGATGCACCTGGAGGCACTGGCAAAACTTTTCTTATTTCACTTATTCTGGCAACTATAAGATCACAAAATAATATTGCACTTGCTATTGCATCATCTGGTATTGCAGCAACTCTTTTGGACGGTGGTCAAACAGCACATTCAGCATTGAAATTGCCATTATATATGCAGGTAATTGAAACTTTAACATGTAATATTAGCAAATATACTGGGATGGGAAAAGTACTAAGATCATGTCAGCTTATAATATGGGATGAATGCACCATGGCACACAAGAAATCATTGGGAGCACTCAATCGCACATTATAAGATTTGAAAGGAAATGAGCAGCTCTTTGGTGGTGTACTCATTTTGCTAGCTGGTGATTTTCGATAAACTTTACCAGTTTTACCACGTTCAACACCTGCAGATGAATTGAATGCATGTCTCAAATCATCAGTGTTATGGCGGTATGTGGAGAAAATATCTTTAAAGACCAATATGCATGTTCAATTACAACAAGATGAATCTTCTGAACGATTCGCAAAACAATTGTTAGATATTGGGAATGGTGAAATGGAAATGGACGAATCCACACACTGTATTACATTACCAGAAAACTTTTGTCACATTGTAAAATCCATTCATGAATTGATTGCCAAAGTTTTTCCAAATTTATCGCAGAATTATAAAAATAATCAATGGGTGGTAAATGTAAAGAATAGTTATCCGGAGGTGTGGCCTAATTCGAAGTGATTCTGATTCGCTGTTACTAAATAACCCGCCATATTCAAATATAAATATAAAACTATTTCTTTATTTTATATTTACATTTAAATCTGGCGGGTTATATGGTAACAGCGAATCAGAATCACTTCGAATTATTTATTTAAGATTGATAATTTTATTTAAACTCCCCTTTATGTGGGTGCTTTGCCCCCACACCCCCTGATTTATTTATTTCTTAATGGGGGGCTTTGCCCCCCACACCCCCTCCTAACCTACCTTATTCACCCTTAATTTTTTAATTTGAGTCACAAGATTCATTACAATAATCACAAAGAACAACACAAAAGAAACTTACCTTATTCTGTGGAGTCCTTTTCCTGAGGAGGGTATACTTGGCGAACTCCCTCCAGAAAATCTCTCATAAGGTCGCTACTGGAAGAATGACTCCTATGCCTATATCAATCGCACTATTTTTTTTTTTTGTTAATTTCATATCACATCCACACTTCGGACATACATATCTACTACTGATCAAACCAACATCCATACAAAATTTTAAAACATTCATTACTCCATCCTCACTCACACTAGATTCATGCTTCAATTTAAAAAAAAAAAAAAAATGCAAATTTAAAACGCTCATGCTCATGGAGTTACAAAAAAAAAGGCACCTCAAGTCACAAACAGGGCTCTGGCGGGAACTGATAATACATTAATAATACATTAAAAAGGAAGCAGTTGCTATGCAGTAAGTGTACTGCGCAAGCGCGCGAAACATAAGAGGTAAGAAATTCAAACAAATTATATATAGTACATTGGCGGGAAGTAGTTTAAAAACTCAACGGTAAGTGTGCTGTACTGCGCATGCCCTAAAAATAAGCAGGCCACACCTCCGGGTAACTATTCGGGTCCATTAACCTGGCGGCACTTTGGTTGAATTTTGAGACAAAACTTTTGCACCGAACTCGAAACACATTGCACTCTTATGCACCACCAAGAAAAAATCTAAATTCGCAAAGGAAAAGCCACAATAAGCAATTTAAGTTTTTCCTGCCAAAAATAATTTGGCCGGATTTGATTGAAACTTACTTCATTATGTTAAGTACACTTTGCACTCCATTGCACCACTTAAAATAATTCATTAACTTTAATAATTACGGAGATATGGCCATTCAAAAGATCAAAGGAATTTGCCGCAAACACTGAATATCGAACCGCGACTTAGTATACAGGTAGAGGAGAGCTAGAACCAGCTAGAACCACAAAAAAAATCTAATAAAATATGCACACATTCAGAAATATAAGGAATTAAAGTGCTAAAAAAAGCATTAACTTGGCGGCACTTTGGTGGAATTTTGGGTAAAAAATTATTGCACCCTGCTCAGAACACTTTGCACTCCTATGCACCACCAATAAAAAAGCTAGCACCACCAAGGAAAAGCCACAATTTTCCATTTAAAGTTACGCGCGAAATTTAAATTAAAAAAAAATGAGTTTTTTTCGGGAATATTGGAGCACTTTTTTCCAAAATAGCAAGTACTAGTATTAGAACAACTAGCCCCACACAGGAAATGCCAAAAATTAGCATATTTTCAAAGTAATTTACAAATTATTCAACCGATTTTCCCGCCAACTTACCTTTAACCGGAAGTGCTCTAAATTGAATTGAAACTCATCCTATTTTGATCATGGTACCTAGCACCAATGTGCACCACAAAAAGAAATTTTGAATTTACACTAAAAGCTGAGATATTGATAATAAAAGGTGCACTGACAGACGTGACCATTAACTTTGCGGCACTTTGGTGGAATTTTGAGAAAAAAATTATTGCACCCAGCTCGGAACACTTTGCAATGCCAATAATAAGCCAGCAACAAAACGGAAATGGTAAAAGTTCACCAATTGTACGCCAAATAAAACTTTAATCGGAAGTGCCCTAAATTGAATTGAAACTCATTCCATTTTGTTCGTGGTATTAGCACCAATATGCACCACAAAAAGAAATTTTGAATTTACACTAAAAGCTGAGATATTGATAATAAAAGATGCACTGACATAGGTGACCATTAACTTGGCGGCACATTGGTGGAATTTTGAGAAAAAAATTATTGCACCCAGCTCGGAACACTTTGCAATGCCAATAATAAGCCAGCAACACAACGGAAATGGTAAAAATTCACCAATTGTACGCCAAATATAACTTTAACCGGAAGTGCCCTAAATTGAATTGAAACTCATTCCATTTTGTTCGTGGTAGCTAGCACCAATATGCACCACAAAAAGAAATTTTGAATTTACACTAAAAGCTGAGATATTGATAATAAAAGATGCACTGACAGACGTGACCATTAACTTGGCGGCATTTTGGTGGAATATTGAGAAAAAAATTATTGCACTCAGCTCGGAACACTTTGGAATGCCAATAATAAGCCAGCAACACAACGGAAATGGTAAAAATTCACCAAATTGAGGCATTTCCTTGGTGGTGCTAGCTTTTTTATTGGTGGTGCATGGGAGTGCAAAGTGTTCCGAGCTGGGTGCAATAATTTTTTTCTCAAAATTCCACCAAAGTGCCGCAAAGTTAATGGTCACGTCTGTCAGTGCATCTTTTATTATCAATATATCAGCTTTTAGTGAAAAATTCAAAATTTCTTTTTGTGGTGCATATTGGTGCTAGCTACCATGAACAAAATAGGATGAGTTTCAATTCAATTTAGAGCACTTCCGGTTAAAGGTAAGTTGGCGGGAAAATCGGTTGTATAATTTGTAAATTACTTTGAAAATATGCTAATTTTTGGCATTTCCTGTGTGGGGCTAGTTGTTCTAATACTAGTACTTGCTATTTTGGAAAAAAGCGCTCCAATTTTCCCACAAATAAAACTCATTTTTTTTTTTTTTTAAATTTCGCGCGTAACTTTAAATGGAAATTGGGGGCTTTTCCTTGGTGGTGCTAGCTTTTTTATTGATGGTGCATAGGAGTGCAAAGTGTTCCGAGCTGAGTGCAATAATTTTTTTCTCAAAATTCCACCAATGTGCCGCCAAGTTAATGGTCACGTCAGTCAGTGCATCTTTTATTATCAATATCTCAGCTTTTAGTGTAAATTCAAAATTTCTTTTTGTGGTGCACATTGGTGCTAGCTACCATGAACAAAATAGGATGAGTTTCAATTCAATTTAGAGCACTTCCGGTTAAAGTTATATTTGGCGTACAATCTTTATAAAAAATCTTTGAAATTTTTCTAAGATTTCATAAGATTGAAAGCCCCAAACTTGGGAGCCATAGCAGACTACTGCGCGTGAGACACTCTTAAAAACTTGTATTTTAGCATTTAATGGGATGTTGTTATTTGAAATAAATTTGGACCAGACCCTGTTTAGACCAAGTTTAGCCGAGGAGACTCTCTCTTCAAGATGGGGTATAAAGGAAAGGCGGGGAGTTAACATTACACCAAGGTACTTGTACCGGTTTACAATCTCAATTCTTTCGCCTTTGTAAAACCACTTCTCAGATGCCGCAAGTCTGCCTCCCTTACGAAAAATCATTATCTTTGACTTCTTAAGATTTACTTGTAAATTCCATTGGTCACAATAATTTGCTAAGATATTAATATTTCTTTGGAGACTGACTGGGTTATCGGTTATGAGAACAAGATCATCCGCATAAAGCAATATTTTGATCTTAGTGCCTCCTACTATAATGCCACCTTCTAGGATAGACGGAAGGTCGTCTACAAACAGAGAAAAGAGAATAGGGCTCAAAAGACATCCCTGTCTAACTCCTGAACCCACCCGGAAATATTCAGAGATTCCATCTCTACCACGGACTGAGGATAAGGCTGAGAAATATAATTTCTTTAAACATATCAGAAATTTAGAGGAAATACCCAGGTTGAACAATTTTAAAAAAAGAGAAGAATGATCTACGGTATCGAAGGCCGACTTCAAATCTACAAAAAACAATAAATTTTCTTGCCTCTTTCAGAAAGTTTAAGGTTTATTAAACCAGTTAAAATGAAAATATTATCGACAGCGGAATAACCGCGCCTAAACCCTGCCTGGCATTCGCTCAACAAATTATTTTGTAACACAAAATGTTCCAACCTACGGAGCAACAAAGATGTAAATATTTTAGCTAGAGAGTTTAAACATGAAATGCCCCTGTAGTTGGAAACCTCATTGATATTTCCTTGTTTATAAAGAGGAAATATTATAGATTTACTAAATGATAAAGGAGGATTGCCGCTTTCATAAATGTAATTAAAAAAGGCTAAGAGACTGTCAATAAAGGTAGAAGTTGCATTTTTGTAAAATTCATAAGTTATACCATCAGGCCCTGGTGCTTTATTGTTTTTAAGGAGAGAGAGAACATGAAGAAGCTCATCAAGTGAAAAAGGAGAATCCAGTTCATGCGAAACAATAAATTCCACCAATGTGCCGCCTTGTTAATGGTCACGTCAGTCAGTGCATCTTTTATTATCAATATCTCAGCTTTTAGTGTAAATTCAAAATTTCTTTTTGTGGTGCATATTGGTGCTAGCTGCCACGAACAAAATGGAATCTGTTTCAATTCAATTTAGGGCACTTCCGGTTAAAGTTATATTTGGCGTACAATTGGTGAATTTTTACCATTTCCGTTGTGTTGCTGGCTTATTATTGGCATTGCAAACTGTTCCGAGCTGGGAGCAATAATTTTTTTTTCAAAATTCCACCAATGTGCCGCCAAGTTAATGGTCACGTCAGTCAGTGCATCTTTTATTATCAATATCTCAGCTTTTAGTGTAAATTCAAAATTTCTTTTTGTGGTGCATATTGGTGCTAGCTACCACGAACAAAATGGAATGAGTTTCAATTCAATTTAGGGCACTTCCGGTTAAAGTTATATTTGGCGTACAATTGGTGAATTTTTACCATTTCCGTTGTGTTGCTGGCTTATTATTGGCATTGCAAAGTGTTCCGAGCTGGGTGCAATAATTTTTTTCTCAAAATTCCACCAAAGTGCCGCAAAGTTAATGGTCAAGTCTGTCAGTGCACCTTTTATTATCAATATCTCAGCTTTTAGTGTAAATTCAAAATTTCTTTTTGTGGTGCATATTGGTGCTAATACCACGAACAAAATGGAATGAGTTTCAATTCAATTTAGGGCACTTCCGATTAAAGTTTTATTTGGCGTACAATTGGTGAACTTTTACCATTTCCGTTGTGTTGCTGGCTTATTATTGGCATTGCAAAGTGTTCCGAGCTGGGTGCAATAATTTTTTTCTCAAAATTCCACCAAAGTGCCGCAAAGTTAATGGTCACGTCTGTCAGTGCACCTTTTATTATCAATATCTCAGCTTTTAGTGTAAATTCAAAATTTCTTTTTGTGGTGCACATTGGTGCTAGCTACCATGAACAAAATAGGATGAGTTTCAATTCAATTTAGAGCACTTCCGGTTAAAGGTAAGTTGGCGGGAAAATCGGTTGAATAATTTGTAAATTACTTTGAAAATATGCTAATTTTTGGCATTTCCTGTGTGGGGCTAGTTGATCTAATACTAGTTCTTGCTATTTTGGAAAAAAGTGCTCCAATATTAACGAAAAAAACTCATTTTTTTTTAATTTAAATTTCGCGCGTAACTTTAAATGGAAAATTGTGGCTTTTCCTTGGTGGTGCTAGCTTTTTTATTGGTGGTGCATAGGAGTGCAAAGTGTTCTGAGCAGGGTGCAATAATTTTTTACCCAAAATTCCACCAAAGTGCCGCCAAGTTAATGCTTTTTTTAGCACTTTAATTCCTTATATTTCTGAATGTGTGCATATTTTATTAGATTTTTTTTGTGGTTCTAGCTGGTTCTAGCTCTCCTCTACCTGTATACTAAGTCGCGGTTCGATATTCAGTGTTTGCGGCAAATTCCTTTGATCTTTTGAATGGCCATATCGCCGTAATTATTAAAGTTAATGAATTATTTTAAGTGGTGCAATGGAGTGCAAAGTGTACTTAACATAATGAAGTAAGTTTCAATCAAATCCGGCCAAATTTTTTTTGGCGGGAAAAAACTTAAATTGCTTATTGTGGCTTTTCCTTTGCGAATTTAGATTTTTTCTTGGTGGTGCATAAGAGTGCAATGTGTTTCGAGTTCGGTGCAAAAGTTTTGTCTCAAAATTCAACCAAAGTGCCGCCAGGTTAATGGACCCTAACTATTCTTTACATTAGCCCAATGGGTTTGTGAGCGTGCTATATTGGCAGCCAAAAACAGTGATGTGAATTTAATAAACTGCAAAATTCAAAATGAAATACCTGATGAAGAAACAACATATAAATCCATAGATACTGTTGTCAATCGCGCTTGAATCAGTTAATTATCCAATAGAATTTTTAAATTTGGGAAATTATTAGGTATATCCCCGGGAAGGTTTTAGCAAATTTTTTTTAATTAAATCAGAATTGGGGTTCTAGGTGCTCCCGAATAAATATCCCAAAAATATCAAAATAACATTTAATTAGTAATATTTGTTAAAAGTGTAACCATGAATACAGTTAACACATGAACAGTTAATACGAGAATAAATTATTAATACGTGGATAAATAAAAATATTATTGATTTCCAGCCGAGGAAAATAATTGGAAATACGTTTTATTTAACCCCACAATTATGCCCCAAAGCGAAGTGCCATTGGTCGATCTACAAATCAAGCAAAAAGGAGAAGAGAAGAACGAGCTTCAGAAACAAGTGAGCAGAGACCAAGAAAGAGCTCGAGTTCACACTGCTCTTACTCGATCATTAGAAACGAGTGAACAGAGGCAAGAAAGAGCTCGAGTTCACACTGCTCTCGCTCGATCATTAGAAAGGAGTGAACAGAGGTAAGCAAGGCAAGGAAGAGATCGAGTTCACACTGCTCTTGCTCGATCATTAGAAACGAGTGAACAGAGGCAAGCAAGGCAGCAAAGGAATCGAATTCGCAGGACACAGACAAGACGAACGATACATACTGATTTGAATTTATGTGGTTTCAATTACAGTCTTCATCCAAGTGTAATTATTGGGAAAATGAATAAAAAGTGTACGTATTGTGGTGGTCAAAAATATAAAAATGAAACACCAGGTTTGTGCTGAGCAGGTGGAAAAGTAAAGTTACCAGACTTGCGTCCACCTGAACCAGTATTAAATAAAAAAAATTATTGTCATTAGTATAGTCCTCGTTTTCTACACTCCAGTTTACTAATCTATTGAGTAACAGCGCGGTAAACAATTTAGAAATGGTATCTGCAAACGATATTCCCCTGTAAGTTTGCACATCCTCGATACCACCTTTTTTTACAAAGGAAAAATAATCGACCTTGAAAACGACGGCGGCACATTTACTGACTCATAAATATAATTGAAAATATTTAATCATGTATTTAAAAATACTTGTGGAGCGTTTTTATAAATTGCAAAAGATATTCTATCAAAGCCAGGGGCTTTGTTAGTACCCGAATTTTTTAGAATGACATCCAATTCCGAACTTGTAAAATTACAATCTTGATAATCGTCTCTAAAGAAGGGAGCAGCAAACGAAACAAGGCAACAGTTGGCATATGGGTAAAGCGAATCGCGGAAGTGATAGTTCCATAAATCACTACTAATGTTCGGACTACACATAAAGTACTTTTTCTAAATACATTAATTTAGGACCACATATCTTTAATGTCTTTAATTATTTTAAACTTTTTATTTAACATAAGGTTTCAAAAAACTCTTTCCTTTCCTTTCTACAAATTTGTTTGTCTTTTTTTGCGCATGTAAATATAATTGTTTCACGTAATCAGAACTATTTTTACGAAATATCTTAAGTAATTTAAGAGAGCGTATTCTATGTTTCACACAAACACAGTAACATCACTTCTGTTTGTTTGTAGGTCTAAAGGTTGCTTATCATAACAAGCACAATCCCTAATCATTTCACAAACTCTACAGGGTGGGGCAAAAGGTACGAACCGATTTTAAAGGGATGTAAAAGAAAAACAATTCAACTTTTAGAAATTATGTTTATATTGTTTAATTCAGTAGAATCTAGTTTTTTACATTAATGTTTAAGTTCACTCAATTCTTCCAGCTCAGGTTCAAAAAACTCTTCCAACATTGTCACATAGCGCTTTGAGGGGTGACGTGGAGTGGCCTGCGCGCTCACCAGATTTGAGCATTTATGATTTTTTTCTTTAGGGGTACATAAAAGAAAAAGTTTTTAAACATCGTCCACATACCCAGGAAGAACTTAAGGACAGAATCAGAGAGGAAGTTACGGCAATACCCATCGAAATGTGCAGAAGAGTGGATGAAAACTTCAGAATTCGCCTTCAAGAGTGCATCGCGGCTGACGGCCGCCACGTATGTGATATCAGCCACCTTCGTGATATCTTTCAAACTTAATTTAAAAAACTAGATTCTGTACTGAATTAAACAATACAAACATAATTTCTGTAAGTTGAATTGTTTTTGTTTTACATCCCTTTAAAACCGGTTCATACCTTTTGCCCCACCCTGTTTTTACTGCACTTTGTACATTATCTACAGCAATCATATTATTCTTATATTTACATTCTAATTTTCTTTTATAATATAACTCATTCTTAGACCAAATTAACTTAGGTAAAAGTGGTAATTCGAGTACATCATTCTTGTTAGGCCGATCCGCCACAAATATAGATGTACAAATTGGCAAATGATCTGCAGAATTCTTTGTAATTACTCGTATACTAAAACTTTTTATACAATGCAATATCTCAAGAGAAACGGCACAAATGTCAATACCGAGTTGCCTGCCCCTCCGACGAATGTGTAAGATCCATCAAAATAATTTTCGAACACTCTACCATTCAGTATAAATATACTAAAATCATCACACAATTTTTTTTATTTTTTTTTTATTTTATACGTTTATTTATTCATCAAAAAGCATACATAATCCAATTACAATGCCGCAACAAACCCATGGTCATAAGACCGTCAGGCGAGTTCCATACAAAAAATAATCAAGTAATTATCACAGATAGTTTAAATATTGATTTATACATTTTCATTATTTATGCCATTTTCTCATATTTTGCATTCCTTACTTATTTATTTATTTATTTTATTTTATTTTTTTTCCATTTTATTTTATTTATTTCTTTAAACTATACTTTCTCAACTCAGCTTTTTAAATAACAACTCATGACAGGAAGAAACACTGCAACACTTCAGGACTTCATAGACACCATCTATTAAATATATTTTAAGTACATTTTGTTTTTCTAAATTCACATGCCCTCTTTACATAGCAGGCAAGGGGACCCCAACCGAAGACACCATTGACCACACTCAGCCCCTCCTCAGCAGCCAAATGCTTTACCCAAATACTGCTCTCTCAGCAGACATAGACCAGGACATCACACAATTCCAAAACCGCTTCCCCTTTTTATTTGCAATTTTATCCTTAGAATTACGTTTTACATTAAACTGATACAGATTCAAAACATTCTCAGGTATAACTTGCAATTCCGCACATCTAGCATTAACATCCCCTATTAATATCTCCTTAACAAAAACTTACAGTTTAAAAAGTTAAGTACAAGGGTTGATTAAACGACAAAAGGTACACAAATCAACAAGTACCTATCATTTCAATCTTACTACAGCTCGTAATAATTTTAGCCATTTAGAAACATTTTCAAAAAGCTTATTTTATTTAAATTGGTTTCTAATTTTTCGCCATTTTTATAAAAGATTTCTCTTACCATTAAGTTTTCTGAGAACATTTCTCTGTGAACAGTGTCTTAATGTATCCTTACAGAAGATACTAGAAAAAGAATTCATTGCACTTTTGAAACAATTGATATCATTTAAGTATAATTTTACTGCATTAAATTTTCATTAATATTTTGTCCATTTTATCACACGTTGGTATGCTGGCCATTTTTTATCAATAAAATATTTTTGCTCAGTGAAGAGTAGCACTCCTCTAGCTAAGATTGTTTGTAATAGGAGTTTATAAACGATTAATGCATAGGTTTTTAATGAGACGCTATTCTATTAAACAAATGAAAAAATCACAAAACTTTTTAAGAAAATTGACCATACCAACATTTATTTATGAAATTTTTGTTATTCTTACTTTTACTTGTTTACATTTAAGTGCAATTTAGGAAATTATACATCGTAGGTTTAAGTTCATCCTTTGATTAAACAGATTGGCACAATACTGTACCAAGTGATTAAATGTTAATTAAAAATAAGAGTTAATTAATTACAAATATTTATAGTAATAATATATATCTCCTTAACAAAAACTTACAGTTAAAAAAGTTAAGTATAAGGGTTGATTAAACGACAAAAGGTACACAAATCAGCAAATAGTTTCATAGTCCTAAGACGAACAATATTTAAATTTCATAAACATCTCTGAATATGATCTCTCTGCGTACAGTTTGCCTTTAATCTGCATCATAATGTAACGGACCCCTCATCCTTTTACAACCGGGGCTTGGGACCGGTTTCGGCGGACTTAGTCCGTCAGTTACTTTTAGTCACACATATCAAAAAAGTACAATTGATATAAAAAAAAAAAATTATATAGAACAAACAAACAGAGAGGATTATTTATTTAACAATATGTATTATGAACTAGCTATACCCGTTCACACGTTGCTGTGTTTAACAGAAAGGCAGTTTTGATACCTCAAACATAATTTATTAATGATCAAATGTATACAATACATCGAAATGAAAATTAACAATAAAATTATCCCTATTTCAGAGTACAGTAGTGTCCTTGCAAAGGTAGCATTTCTACATAATGTGAAAAATTCAGTTAATGTTGTTGGAGGTGGTGACATTGCTCTTGCAGGTACATTTTCTGATGTAAAGTACACACGATGTCCATTTTCTGCCAAATGAACAACCGTTGGATATCGCTCATGAATGGAAAATGATAAAATAAGCCATACGGCCTCATTGCTACTTATGTAGCGTCCCAGTTGATATTGGGTGACTTCATCGTTAGATGCAGTTGTATTTTCCACTCCAAACACTGCTATATCGCTTCCTTTGTCCACATATTTGCAAATATATTATTGCTTTCACTGAATTGCAGTACTCAGCATTTATGTGTGCGTGATACGTTTTTAGTAGTAATGGAGAATATGGTACTACCCAACGATTATCAACATCAATAGTATTGTTGAGTTCTTTTCGTTTAATGGATTTTCCACCATCTTCGGTATAATTTATTCTCGTATTAATAATTGCAAAAAACTGTTTTTCTCGGTTTTCATGGTTACACTTTTAACAAATATTACTAATTAAATGTTATTTTGATATTTTTAAAATATTTGTTCGGGAGCACCTAGAACCCCAACTCTGATTTTAAAAAAACTTTGCAAAAACCTTCCCGGGGATATACCTAATAATTTCCCAAAGTTTCACGACAATTGGATGTATGGTTTTTGAATCTATCGAGTACAAACAAACAAACAGACACACATTCATTTTTATATATATGTAAGATATTTAATTTTAATTTCCACCCCGTCTTTCTGCGCGTGCTCGTAGCTTCGAGTGAAGAGTGGGTAGGAAAAAAAGGACAAGTTAGGATTGAAAAGAGTGAAGTGAATTATCGGCTTTGAGTGTCGTTTCTCTTTTCTTTTTCAGAGAAACTCAGTCTAGTTGTAATTCAACACGCTATTACCCCAAAACATGGTGGCAATGATTAAAGCCGGACATCGCTCAGTGGAGAAGGGGGTGGGCGGCTTAAATGACAACAAAAAGAATCGAAGAGGAAGCAGAAATATAAGGGAAGAAATTAATTCAAAAACCGGTAACCGTTGAGCGCCACGCTGTTAATAAAGTGGTAACAGCGAACCACAAAAAAAAGGATAAAAAGAAATAAAACAATAAACAGAAACAAGAAAAAATAGAACCATAAAAGTTAATATCAAACACAAAACGCAATATGTATTTATAATGAAGTTTTGGCAAAAAAACCCAAATACAAAAAGTGACAAATACAGTTTAAACTAAATTAATAATTAACTATTGGCCAATATTACAAAATTATCTCACAGTTTTGTTTTCGCAGTTTTCCTAAGTAGCCTCGCTTCCGGTCGTCCACGTAGGTGATAGGCGTTTCCCTAAATCCCTCAGAGGTGGTCTGCCTGAGAAGACTCCTCCAGACAGGTACGCTGGCAGGGTACTTCGGTTTGCCTATTTTGTCCTTAAGAAAAAGTTCCTTAAAAAATCCGGTATTGACCGTGTAATGGACGTCCGTCTCACATGAAGTCTTTCAATCCTCTGTCCCCGTCTCTCCCCTCTCTCGGCCTCCGCGTCCACCAGTCTCCTATTCCCCCACCGTTCTAAGGGGTTTCCGGCCTACTCCTTTTACGAGTATTAATAAAATAAATTATCTATATTTCCCGAATATATTCGGGTAATAACGCATTATAAAACGACACTCAAAGCCGATAATTCACTTCACTCTTTTCAATCCTAACCTGTCCTTTTTTTCTTACCCACTCTTCACTCGAAGCTACGAGCATGCGCAGAAAGACGGGGGTAGAAATTAAAATTAAATAGATGTAAGATATTATCTATATTTTCCGAATATATTCGGGTAATATTCCCCCCTTACCTCCAGGACGGAACGTCCCGCTGAGAGGATCTAAGGGTTTGGAAGGTACAATAGATATTAGGGACTCAAAGGATTCGGTTTCAGATCTTGCACATGCCAAGTCCCTAAGTTTCTTCCGTCCAAGTCCTCCAATTCAGCAATAACATCAGTCAGCATTCGTCTCACTTTACACTGCACAAATCTTGGTGCAAGTTTGCGGGTGTAATGTTGACTCGCATCGGACTGCGCGAAATTTTTCTTCCAGACGATGTCACCACGTCGATATTTCACCGGCCGTCTCCGAAGGTTGTAGGTCTTTTGGCCCTTCTCATAAGCTCTCGCAAGTCGATCTCGCACTTCTTCGTATAAAAGAGGAAGTTTTTGTAGCTGTTCCTTGCGGCTTTCTCTCGAAATATCAGGAACTTGATGTTCACCGTCATTACCAAGGGTGTCTGGGTAATCTTTTCCGTTCCTCTTGAGTTCTCTACCGAAGTTCAAAAAAGCTGGGGTAACTCCAGTAGCTTCGTGAACGGCGGTTTGTAATGCAAACCCGATCTTTGCTAGGTTTTTGTCCCAATGCCTGTGGTTATCGTTTATGTAACAAGAGATCACTCGATTAGCTCTTTCCGTCGGATTTGCCTGTGGGTGGTAAGCAGCCGTATACCACAAGGTGCATCCGTACTGTTCCATTAGATCTTGAAATTCCTTGCTTTTAAATTGCGTTCCATTATCGCAGACAACTAACTGAGGGGCTCCAAACTTCAACAATACATGCTCTTCCACCAAGTTGCTGACACCTTTAGCTGTAGTTTGTCTCATCGGTAGCAATATACTGTATTTAGAAAAGTAGTCAACTACTACTAATAAATATTTATTCTGCTTTGAGGAAGAGGGTAAAGGTCCCATCAGATCTATGGATATCAACTGCCAGGGTTGTGTCACTATCTTCTGGTGTCCCATAAGACCTGCTTTAGCTTGTTGCGATGGTTTATTTTGGAGGCAGATCGAACAACGCGCTACGTATCGAGCTACGTCCGCTGCCATGCCTGGCCAATAATAGTACTCCTTAATGCGGTTGAGTGTCTTGAAACCACCTAGATGTCCTGAGAGGGGACTGTCATGAAATTCTGTTAGAATATCCTTTCTTTGAGGCTTCGGTACCACCAATTTCCATCTGCATTCATCACCCAACACTTGCTCTCTTGAATCTCTGACCCGTTTATACAATTTCATGCCTTGCTCAACCTTCCAGCTTGGGTAACTTGCAGCGTTCTTTATTACCTTCCTTACCATCTTCATGTACCAATCATCCACATCAGTGAAGGAAATCTGGATACTGGCTAGCATGTCTTCGTTGGTACGTGACAGTGCATCTGCTGCTGCGTTGTTTTTACCAGGTCGATGTTGTATGTTGAAGCTATATTGTTGCATTTTTAATGCCCATCTGGCAAGACGTCCTTGCGGATCTTTTAAATTCTTCAACCAAATGAGAGAGTGGTGATCTGTGAGTACTGTAAATTCTGCTCCTTCAAAGTAAGGCCTGAACTTCTCTATGGCCCAGAGGACCGCTAGACATTCCTGTTCGGTTGTTGAGAAGTTTCGCTCATTCTTCGTAAGACTTTTACTGGTCAAGAGAAAGGTTTGATCGTTCAACTAGTGCTGAAGAGATCAATAGTTCATTTGTATTTCCTGACTTAGCTCCAAAAGTCCAAGTATGATTTTGTACATTCGGCACAATGCTCATCTCCTTCCAAAAGTCGATGCCTAAAATGATGTCATTTACTAGGGATGGCACAACTAAGAAATTAATAATCTTCACATTTCCTTCCAAAGTGACTGGAATTTCCACCGATCCTTGAATTTTGCATGGAGCGCCTTCAGGTGCAGTTCAGGTCTAAGTGGTAACTCTAATTTTTCGAGTTTCCTCCATCCTTGGCTTCCAATCATTGAACTACTGGCTCCTGAGTCTAGTAATCCGGTAAAATTAATTCCCAATAGAGAAACCATAACATGTGGTCTTCCATCAATAGTTTCTGCCGTTTGAAGAAGAGCACGGGCTGGAATCTTGGCCTGCGTAAACTGTTGTACTACTTGTAGCCATTCTCTCCACTCTTTATTTCGTGTGGACACTGGTGAGTGGATCGAGCCTTGTCTACTTAAGCTCGACCACCCTGGTCGTTTCCCTGTCTGGGTGTACATCTTGAGCACTTCTCTTTTAAAATGCCTTGCTGTCCACATCCAATGCAGAATGTCTTCTTACTGCTGCGGCACATCCGGTGTACATGGCCAGGTTTCTGACAATTCCAACACTTCACCTTAGAAGCGTAATAAGAAGTTGACTTAGATGTATTAGAATCCAAGCTGGATGAACAAGCTATTAGATTAGTCTTTAAATTCTTCTGGTGACCTCCTCGATAAGCCAGATCAGGTTCTAGTGCACCTTTCACAGGAGGTTCGCGGTATCTTGAGGCCATTGTTGCTCCTATTTCCAACTTACTAAGAACTGCTTCCAGTTCATCAACTGTTGTGTAGGTAGTTAGTGGTAGTAGACCACGGTACTCTTTCTTGACATTTCTCGCTATAATCGCCAGTTTGTTTTCCTCTGACATCTCTGTCGACAGGCAGGAAAATAATCCTTGCATCTTGGCGATGTAAGTTGTTGGACTTTCTAACGGACCCTGGGTACGGCGATAAATCTCTTCCATTAAGTGATGGTCGTAATCCACATCGAGGAATGCCTTCCGGAGGTGCGAAACTAAGTCATCCCATGTCTTGAATGAATTTCTCTTCGTCCGGTACCAGACAAAAGCAGTACCCCTGAAGAGTTCGCTGGCTGATCTAAATAATTCCTCTTTGGTTATTCCTTTCGACATCTGCCTATCTTCTACTTGAGCTAAAAATGAACATAATGATTGACACTGATCGTCACCAGAGAAGGTAAGATTCCATTTGTACAGTCTTATATCACGTTCTGTAGGTTGGCGAACTTCCGGAGAATTTCCTATATGGTGGCCGACCGCGAGAACGGGTCTGTCTTGTTGACTAACAGCTCCCTCCTCTTTTATGGGTTGTGGAACTGTAGCGGTTGCATTCTCTAATTCCTTTAGCGAATTCTTGACCCTGGACAAAAGCTCCTGACAACGCTTCTCGTTGTCATCTATCGAGGCAATTCTCCATAAGCGATCTTTTAAGTGGATTAATCGAGTGCGGAAACGTTTTATTTCATTGGTTTCGGTTAACTCAGCTACTTCCAGCTGACTCTGAATTGAATCCCATTTTGTTTCGAAAATATTCAGCTCTTCTTCAACCTCTAAGGCTGCGAAACATCTTTCCAAAACTGGGACCTTGTCGCTAAGTGCCTTTGAAAGTCGTCTGCGTAGATCCTGGACGCATCCTTCCGTTGGTTGATCTCTAATGAATAGTTCATAGGAAAGTTCATCCTTCAGTAACCTATAAATATCCATGATGCTGGAAACTGGAAAGAAATTTGACAGAAAGTAGGGAGACCAATAATACAATAAACTGTTCACAGATTAAAAAGAATTCAGTGTGACATAAATTAAAAATGAGTAATACTTAAACTCGTGTTGACTTCCTAAAGTTAATAAAAGTTTTAAAATATTCCTGTAAATGAGGATAATAATCATAAAGAATTACACAAACCAAAAAAGAACAGTATGAATACTTTAACAAACTAATTTCTTAAATAGAGATATTAACTTAAGAATTTCGTATTTACAAAATTAAAATAAAGGATAAATATGTATACAATAACAATAGTAAGTGATAAATCTACTTAAAAAGTCACAAGACGGAACACAAACAATGTAATACCCTATAATAACTACTAAGCCTAAGTCTTTAAACTAAAAAAATCCCTCAATAATTTTTTTCTACTTCCTGTTTTTGTTTGTTTCCTTTTCTTATTATTAATATTTGTTCTTTATCTATGCGTTTTACTATTCCCTTTTCTGCCTTTCTCTTTTTTTTCCTCAATAAATTTTCCTCAATTAATTTTCCAAAATTCTAAAATTAAGGTCTAAAACCACTGAGAACTTCAGATGAAAGCCAATATGAATAAAAATTAAGTACACGTTCAGTTAAACCAAGCCAAGTTAAGTCGGACCAAGTTAAGTCGAGCCAAGTTAAGTCGGGCTCCACGTTGGGCGCCAAATTAATATTACCCTAAAACTTGGTGGCAATGATTAAAGCCGGACTTCGCTCAGTGGAGAAGGGGGTGGGCGGCTTAAATGACAACAAAAAGAATCGAAGAGGAAGCAGAAATATAAGGGAAGAAATTAATTCAAAAACCGGTAACCGTTGAGCGCCACGCTGTTAATGAAGTGGTAACAGCGAACCACAAAAAAAAGGATAAAAAAAAAAATAAAACAATAAACAGAAACAAGAAAAAAATAGAACAATAAAAGTTAATATCAAACGCAGAACGCAATATGTATTTATAATAAAGTGAAAAAAAACAAATACAAAAAAAAATGACAAATACAGTTTATTAAATTAATAATTAACTATTGGCCAATATTACAAAATGATCTTACAGCTTTGTTTTCGCAGTTTTCTAAAGAAGCCTCACTTCCGGTCGTCCACGTAGGTGGTAGGCGTTGCCCTAAATCCCTCAGAGGTGGTCTGCCTGAGAAAACTCCTCCAGACAGGTACGCTGGCAGGGTACTTCTGTTTGCCTATTTTGTCCTTAAGAAAAAGTTCCTTAAAAAATCCGGTATTGACCGTATAATGGACGTCCGTCTGACATGAAGTCTTTCAATACTCTGTCCCCGTCTCTCCCCTCTCTCGGCCTCCGCGTCCACCAGTCTCCTATTCCCCCACCGTTCTAAGGGGTTTCCGGCCTATTCCTTTTACGAGTATTAATAAAATAAATTATCTACATTTCCCGAATATATTCGGGTAATAACGCATTATAAAACGACACTCAAAGCCGATAATTCACTTCACTCTTTTCAATCCTAACTTGTCCTTTTTTTCCTACCCACTCTTCACTGGAAGCTACGAGCATGCGCAGAAAGACGGGGGTAGAAATTAAAATTAAATAGATGTAAGATATTTAATTTTAATTTCCACCCCCGTCTTTCTGCGCATGCTCGTAGCTTCGAGTGAAGAGTGGGTAGGAAAAAAAGGACAGGTTAGGATTGAAAAGAGTGAAGTGAATTATCGGCTTTGAGTGTCGTTTCTCTTTTCTTTTTCAGAGAAACTCTGTCTAGTTGTAATTCAACTCGCATTATTATATAGATAGGTATGCTATTCTTCTTACAACTATGTCAAACAGAAAATTAATTTTCGTTGGACAACTTAAACTTTTCTGCATTATTAAAAAAAACAAAAACGTGCATAAGATTAAAAAAATCGGAAAAGCAGTTGAACAAGAACTTTTTAATTTAATATTTATAGTATTCAGCTGTGAAAAATTCATCTATAGGTACGTAGAATTTCAAAAATTTATAATTATAGATTAAAATTGTTCAAAACATGCAAATAAATAAATTAACTTATAAATACCGTTGAATATGACATAGAATTTGTTTTAATCGCAAATATAAATGTAAATTACAATGAAATATATTTCTTCTTTAAATAGGACGGAACATTTCTTACAAAAAACAAAAAAACAGTTGTGAAGTTTTATTAAATAACTTTTAAGACTTTTTATTTAGTTTAATTAACTTTATTTAACTGTTTTAATTATAATAACTTGAACCACGAGTTGTTTTGATAGGCGCCAACCACGAACTGACTAGTTCTCACAGCTGTTACTAACTACTCATATTTTCATGAATCTAGATGGCGACACTATCGTGGCATCTCCCTTTTTTACAAGTTTTTTTTTTTTGCTTTAGCTTTAGCTTACACACTATATAGCCATTTACGTTAGTAAAAATTTTACTAGTTTGAATCTTATAAAAGTACAAAAGTAATCTTAGAAAATACAATCTTTGGAATTACAAATCTTTTGGCTTGCACTTTGTAATCTTTCAAGTAAGATGGCGGTTTGCTTATTCTACCAGATTTTGTAACATAAGGTTGAGTAGTTTGAACATTGTGATTTTAGTTAGAACTATCAGATTGGTGCACATGATTAGAACTCGCTTGTATAGGATGTGACTGACTTACATTTGTAAACGCTTTGCTTTGAACATTTTCATTACAATCAAACTCCGTAGTCTTTTTGTACAAATGAACACGATTTCTCTCAAGCTTTCTACCATTCGACATTTCCACTTCATAAGACCTTGGTCTATTACAGATTTTTGTTACAATACCTGGCTCTAAGGGCTTATCCACTTGTTTTCGTACAAATACATTTTCAGCTAAACTTAATGGTTTCAAATTGTTACTATTTCTATCGTAGACAAGTTTTTGTTCGCTTTGCCTTCTTATCAGTTCTTGCCTCACTTTTTCATACTTTTCACACTCATCCTTTTTTACATTAATTGGAAGGATTCCACGCGTTTTGTAACCAAATAACAATTCATTCGGCGACTTAATATTGTTTGAGATCGGTGTGTTTCTATATTCTAACAATCCAAGTGTTGGATCTCTACCACTGTGTTCTATCTTTTTAAACATGCTTTTAACTGTACCTATACTCCTTTCTACCATACCATTTGATTTTGGATAATTTGGACTTGAAGTTACATGTTCAAAATTCCAGGATTTTGCAAAATTTCGCATGTCTTGATTTGCAAAATGAGTACCATTATCAGAAATTACTTTTTTCGGAATACCAAACCTTGCAAAAATTGACTTTAACTTTGATACAACAGTGATTCCAGACATGTTTTCCAATTTTGCAACTTCCACATACTTGCTAAAATAATCAATAACTAATAGAAAGTGACTGTTTTGAAATTCAAACAAATCCATTCCTAGTGTCTCCCATGGACCAATAGGAACTTCATATGGTAACAAAGTTTCTTTTACATTTGCTCTTTTAAAACGCTTACATGATTCGCAGCTGTTTACAATGTTTTCAATATGCTGATTCATACCCGGCCAGTATACAATTTCACGTGCTCTATTTTTACATTTTTCTATACCAAGATGACAATAATGAATTTTAGTTAACATCTCTTTTCGCAGACTTTTTGGCACAACAATTCTGTTACCTTTAAAGACTAAACCCTCAATTACACACAATTCATCCGCATAAGTATGATAAGGATTTATTATATCCGGTATCTTTTCACTATTATTTGGCCAACCTTCTTGAATGAATTTTATCAGCATTTGCATTTCTTGGTCATTATGAGTTTCTTTTTGAAATTCAGCTTTTTTCTCTATTGAAATCGGAAATGACTCTAATAATAAACAAACTTGTGCTTCAATTTCTTTTTCACTTTCACGAGACGGCTCTACAAGATAATGCATCAGCCAATAACAATTCTTTTCCTGGCTTGTATTTAATTTCTATATCATATTTTTGCAATCTCAGTCTCATTATCAATAATCTTGCTGGACATTCATTTAGTGACTTTTTAAATATGTACTCTAACGGTTTATGATCACTTTCTACAATTACATGTTTACCATAAATGTACGGACTGAATCTTTCACAAGCAAAACAAATAGCTAAAGTTTCTTTTTCTATCTGAGCGTACCTTTGTTCAGTTTCTGACAACGATTTACTAGCATAAGCAACTGGTAAGTTGTTTTGTAAGAGTACACTACCTAAACCATCTTTTGAAGCATCTACTGATAATACAACTGGTTTGTTTACGTCGAAAAATTGTAAAACAGGATTTTTTATCAAAATTTCTTTAACTTTTTTATAGCTTTTTTCTGCAGTTTCTGTCCACAACCATGGGACGTCCTTTTTTATCAAGTTTCTCAAATGTGAACTTTCGTGTGACACATTTGGGATATATTTACTGACATACGCAAGCATTCCCAAAAACGTTTCCATGTCTTTTTTGTTTTTTGGACGTTCCATGTTTGTTATTGCACGAATTTTTTCGTTGTCCATACTAATTCCTTTTTCTGAAAAAATATGACCTACGTATTTCACTTTGTCAGCTCCAAAAATACATTTTTTTAAATTGAAAGTTACATTCCATTCTTCAGCCCTTTTCAAAACTGTTTCAACTCGTTCATCATGTTCTTTTTTATTTTTTCCCCAAATCATGAGATCATCTATATAAATCAATACACCTTCAATGTCCCCAAAAATCTCTTGAAAACACATTTGAAAAATTTCTGATGCTGACGTAATTCCATAAGGCATGCGCAAAAATTTGTATCTACCGTACGGTGTATTAAATGTGACTAGATCTAAGCTTTTTTCTGTTAATTTTATCTGCCAGAATGCCTTGTCTGCATCCAGTGTTGTGAATACCTTTGCACCAGGCATTCTGGAGCACAAATCTTCAAAACTTGGAATTTTAAAATGCTCTCTTTTAATATTTTCATTTAAATAAGTCGGATCAAGACAAATTCTCAAATTACCATCAGGCTTTTTTACAATAACAATTTGATTTACCCAGTCTGAAGGACCTTTCACTTTTTCAATTATACCTGCTTTTTCCATTTTATCAAGTTCTTTTTTCAGAGGTTGAATTAATGCTACTGGTACTTTTCTACAATGCATAATTTTACCCTCTGCATTGTCATTCAGTTTTATGTCATATTCGAAGTTTTTTATGTACCCAATTCCTGAGAAAACAGTTGCATGTTTTTTGACAAACTCATTTTTTACACTACTTTTTTCTTTGTTTACACTTTCTTCAATGACATCAACTCTTTGTACAAGTTTTAACTTTTTTAATGTAGGTGAGCCAATTACAGTTGGTACATTTGTGTTTCCTTCAACTACAATAAACTCAAGAATCGCTGGGATTCGTTTCTCAAATTTGCAAGTCAAGTAACACTTTCCCAAGACTGGTATTTGGCTTCCCCCATACGCTTTTAAAATGACATTGAACTTTTCTAGGTTAGGTTCTTCAGTGCACACTTTTATCAAATTTTCAATTGAAATTACATTTCTTTGTGCACCGGTGTCTAATTTGACACACATTTTGTTCTAGTTATTGATTTGAATCATTTCGCACCAATCTTTATCGTTTTGTGAAAGAGAAATGTTTCCAACGAACAGTGACTCTACTTGCAAAGTTTCAGTTTCATTTTCAATTGTATTTACTTTGTTAAATTTACAAGCGTGTGCGAAGTGATTCATCTTACCACAGGCTGAGCACTTCTTTCCCCAGGCTGGACACTGGTTCCTTGGATGAAGCTTGTTGCATCGTTGACACGGCTTGCGTGTAAACTGCTGCTGTGCTGCCATCTGCTGTGACGCCTTCGTACTGCTTGGCTGAAACGTCTGCTGCGCGCCCCAAGATGGCGCTTCCATCGGGCTTTGTCCTGCTGCTTTGTGCTGCTTGCCTCGCTTCTTTTGTCCTTGCTGATTTTTGTTCACGGCCATTTTGATCACGTTTACCTTTGCATCCGAGTCAATCGTCTTGAGTTGCGTTTGTGACAATTCTGCAGCTTTGCAGATGTTTATGCACTTTTCCAGGTTGAGGTCGTCCTCTCGCAACAACTTCGATTTTAAGTTCTGGTCCAGTACACCACAGATGACGCTGTCCTTTATCACACTGTCTCGAAGCTCACCGAAACCACACACACTGCTGAGTTTTTTTAGGTCGGTGATAAAGGACGAAAAAGTCTCAACGGGCTGCTGCATTTGCGTGAAGAAAATATGTCTATCAACACTTTCATTTGCCTTTGGCGTGCAAAAGTTTTTGAATGCAGTTAGCACGGTTGCAAGCACTTTTTTCTCGTCGTCCGTAAGGCCAAACATATCGAACTTGTCCAACGCCTCGTCTCCAATCACATGAAGGAGAACTGCAACTTGTCGTTCCGCGGGCTTCGTATCGAGTCCGGTTGCCTTCAGGTAGAGCTCGAAGCGTTGTCTCCATTTGCGCCAGTTTTCTTTGAGGTTACCCTCGAACAAGAAATCCATGTGGCGGTCGCATGGACGATTCCATGTCTAATTTTTCGTCTTCTTCCTCGCTGTCGTACTTGTCTAATTCCTCCACGGGGACTAACCTTTTTTTTTTCTTTTTTTTTTAAGCACTTTTTTAACTAACACTTTTTAACCGACTGCGCCATGTGAAGTTTTATTAAATAACTTTTAAGACTTTTTATTTAGTTTAATGTATTAAAATACAGTAATGTATTTTCATTCACAAAGATGAAAAAAATATTTCGGGACAAAAAAAGATTCATTGCGAAAAACAAAATTTTATATCAGTGATTTTTTTAACAGAAACATGCACAAACCAATAAATAATATCATTAAAAAAAAATCGCATGCAGTCAGTCCAAATGTCCGTTACCTGCTGGCTCTCTAACGACCGAAATGAAATATTTTAAATTTAAAATATATCGAGTTTATTTTTGTTTTTAACATTAAAATGTACGCGAGTTGACCCCGAACAGCCAAACTGTTATTACCCCAAAACTTGGTGGCAATGATTAAAGCCTGACATCGCTCAGTGGAGAAGGGGTGGGCGGCTTAAATGACCAAAAAAAAGGAATCGAAGAGGAAGCAGAAATATAAGGGAAGAAATTAATTCAAAAACCGGTAACCGTTGAGCGCCACGCTGTTAATGAAGTGGTAACAGCGAACCACAAAAAAAAAGGATAAAATAATAAAACAATAAACAGAAACAAGAAAAAAATAGAACAATAAAAGTTAATATCAAACGCAAAACGCAATATGTATTTATAATAAAGTGAAAAAAACCAAATACAAAAAAAATGACAAATACAGTTTATTAAATTAATAATTAACTATTGGCCAATATTACAAATTATCTTACAGCTTTGTTTTCGCAGTTTTCTAAAGAAGCCTCACTTCCGGTCGTCCACGTAGGTGGTAGGCGTTGCCCTAAATCCCTCAGAGGTGGTCTACCTGAGAAAACACCTCCAGACAGGTACGCTGGCAGGGTACTTCTGTTTGCCTATTTTGTCCTTAAGAAAAAGTTCCTTAAAAAATCCGGTATTGACCGTATAATGGACGTCCGTCTCACATGAAGTCTTTCAATACTCTGTCCCCGTCTCTCCCCTCTCTCGGCCTCCGCGTCCACCAGTTTCCTATTCCCCCACCGTTCTAAAGGGTTTCCGGCCTATTCCTTTTACAAGTATTATTAAAATAAATTATCTATATTTCCCAAATATATTCGGGTAATATTCCCCCCTTACCTCCAGGACGGAACGTCCCGCCGAGAGGATCTAAGGGTTTGGAAGGTACAATAGATATTAGGGACTCGAAGGATTCGGTTTCAGATCTTGCACATGCCAAGTCCCTAAGTTTCTTCCGTCCAAGTCCTCCAATTCAGCAATAACATCAGACAGCATTCGTCTCACTTTACATTGCACAAATCTTGGTGCAAGTTTGCGGGTGTAATGTTGACTCGCATCGGACTGAGCGAAATTTTTCTTCCAGACGATGTCACCACGTCGATATTTCACCGGCCGTCTCCGAAGGTTGTAGGTCTTTTGGCCCTTCTCATACGCTCTCGCAAGTCGATCTCGCACTTCTTCGTATAAAAGAGGAAGTTTTTGTAGCTGTTCCTTGCGGCTTTCTCTCGAAATATCCGGAACTTGATGTTCACCGTCATTACCAAGGGTGTCTCGGTAATCCTTTCCGTTCCTCTTGAGTTCTCTACCGAAGTTCAAAAAAGCAGGGGTAACTCCAGTAGCTTCGTGAACGGCGGTTTGTAATGCAAACCCGATCATTGCTAGGTTTTTGTCCCAATGCCTGTGGTTATCGTTTATGTAACAAGAGATCATGGTCATGATCACTCGATTAGCTCTTTCCGTCGGATTTGCCTGTGGGTGGTAAGCAGCCGTATACCACAAGGTGCATCCGTACTGTTCCATTAGATCTTGAAATTCCTGGCTTTTAAATTGCGTTCCTTTATCGCAGACAACTAACTGAGGGGCTCCAAACTTCAACAATACATGCTCTTCCACCAAGTTGCTGATACCTTTAGCTGTAGCTTGTCTCATCGGTAGCAATAAACTGTATTTAGAAAAGTAGTCAACTACTATTAATAAATATTTATTCTGCTTTGAGGAAGAGGGTAAAGGTCCCATCAGATCTATGGATATCAACTGCCAGGGTTGTGTCACTATCTTCTGGTGTCCCATAAGACCTGCTTTAGCTTGTTGCGATGGTTTATTTTGGAGGCAGATCGAACAACGCGCTACGTATCGAGCTACGTCCGCTGCCATGCCTGGCCAATAATAGTACTCCTTAATGCGGTTGAGTGTCTTGAAACCACCTAGATGTCCTGAGAGGGGACTGTCATGGAATTCTGTTAGAGTATCCTTTCTTTGAGGCTTCGGTACCACCAATTTCCATCTGCATTCATCACCCAACACTTGCTCTCTTGAATCTCTGACCCGTTTATACAATTTCATGCCTTGCTCAACCTTCCAGCTTGGGTAACCTGCAGCGTTCTTTGTTACCTTCCTTACCATCTTCATGTACCAATCATCCACATCAGTGAAGGAAATCTGGATACTGGCTAGCATGTCTTCGTTGGTACGTGACAGTGCATCTGCTGCTGCGTTGTCTTTACCAGGACGATGTTGTATGTTGAAGCTATATTGTTGCATTTTTAATGCCCATCTGGCAAGACGTCCTTGCGGATCTTTTAAATTCTTCAACCAAATGAGAGAGTGGTGGTCTGTGAGTACTGTAAATTCTGCTCCTTCTAAGTAAGGCCTGAACTTCTCTATGGCCCAGAGGACCGCTAGACCTTCCTGTTCGGTTGTTGAGAAGTTACGCTCATTCTTTGTGAGACTCCTACTCGCATAGGCGATGGGTTTCTCGCCCTCGTCATAAATTTGAGATAATATTGCCCCAATGCCAGTCGACGAAGCATCGGTTTGAAGCACAAACGGTCGTCTGAAGTCTGGGCACATGAGAATAGGTGCGGACACAAGAACTTCTTTTAATTCCTTGAAGGCCTTATCTTGATCTTCTCCCCAACACCATTTCTTCTTTTTCTTTAGGAGTTCTGATAAGGGAGCACTCACTGAAGCGAAATGAGGAACAAACCTTCTATACCAACTAGCTAAGCCTAGAAAACGTTGCATTTGTTTTACTGTCTTGGGTTGCGGAAACTGCAATATGGATTCCACCTTCTGTGGATCCACATGTAGTCCATCTTCATCAACTATATATCCCAAATAGGATAGTTTTGCTCGGCAAACCTGTGCCTTTTCCCAATTTATGGTAAGTCCCGCATCTCGGATCTTGGTTAAAACTTGTTCCAGTGTTTGAATATGGGTATCAAAATCCTGTGTCACTATAACTACATCGTCTAAGTACACAAATACCTTTGGCTCAAGTTCTGGCCCTAAGATTGTGTCAATGAACCTCTGCCAGGTGGCTGGTGCATTATGTAGGCCGAATGGCATGCGCGCAAATTGATACAATCCTCGTCCTGGCACGGTAAAGACTGTCTTTTCTCGATCCTTTTCCGCTACTTTAATCTGCCAATAAGCTGATTTTAAATCTAAGGAAGTCAGATACTTAGCATCTCTCAATCTGTCCAGAATCTGGGTTACATATGGTAAAGGCTAAGCGTCTCTTTTTGTCACTGCATTTAATTTTCTATAATCGACGCAAAAACGGTACTTTCCCTCGGGCTTTTTCACCATGACAACTGGCGATGACCAAGGACTAGATGATCTTTCGATAACTCCTTCTTGAATCATTCGCTCCAGCTCTTCATCTATTATCGTTTGCATTGCTGGGGAAACTGGGTAGTAACGTTGTTTGATCGGTCGATATTCTCCCGTATCAATGAAATGTTCCACCAGATTAGTTCCTTCTAGCTTGTGTGGAATCACCTCCTTCCAGTAATCTAAAATATTTTCAAGTTGAGCTTTCTGGTCAAGAGAAAGGTTTGATCGTTCAACTAGTGCTGAAGAGATCAATAGTTCATTTGTATTTCCTGACTTAGCTCCAAAAGTCCAAGTATGATTTTGTACATTCGGCACAATGCTCATCTCCTTCCAAAAGTCGATGCCTAAAATGATGTCATTTACTAGGGATGGCACAACTAAGAAATTAATAATCTTCACATTTCCTTCCAAAGTGACTGGAATTTCCACCGATCCTTGAATTTTGCATGGAGCGCCTTCAGGTGCAGTTCAGGTCTAAGTGGTAACTCTAATTTTTCGAGTTTCCTCCATCCTTGGCTTCCAATCATTGAACTACTGGCTCCTGAGTCTAGTAATCCGGTAAAATTAATTCCCAATAGAGAAACCATAACATGTGGTCTTCCATCAATAGTTTCTGCCGTTTGAAGAAGAGCACGGGCTGGAATCTTGGCCTGCATAAACTGTTGTACTACTTGTAGCCATTCTCTCCACTCTTTATTTCGTGTGGACACTGGTGAGTGGATCGAGCCTTGTCTACTTAAGCTCGACCACCCTGGTCGTTTCCCTGTCTGGGTGTACATCTTGAGCACTTCTCTTTTAAAATGCCTTGCTGTCCACATCCAATGCAGAATGTCTTCTTACTGCTGCGGCACATCCGGTGTACATGGCCAGGTTTCTGACAATTCCAACACTTCACCTTAGAAGCGTAATAAGAAGTTGACTTAGATGTATTAGAATCCAAGCTGGATGAACAAGCTATTAGATTAGTCTTTAAATTCTTCTGGTGACCTCCTCGATAAGCCAGATCAGGTTCTAGTGCACCTTTCACAGGAGGTTCGCGGTATCTTGAGGCCATTGTTGCTCCTATTTCCAACTTACTAAGAACTGCTTCCAGTTCATCAACTGTTGTGTAGGTAGTTAGTGGTAGTAGACCACGGTACTCTTTCTTGACATTTCTCGCTATAATCGCCAGTTTGTTTTCCTCTGACATCTCTGTCGACAGGCAGGAAAATAATCCTTGCATCTTGGCGATGTAAGTTGTTGGACTTTCTTACGGACCCTGGGTACGGCGATAAATCTCTTCCATTAACTGATGTTCGTAGTCCACATCGAGGAATGCCTTCCGGAGGTGCGAAACTAAGTCATCCCATGTCTTGAATGAATTTCTCTTCGTCCGGTACCAGACAAAAGCAGTACCCCTGAAGAGTTCGCTGGCTGATCTAAATAATTCCTGTTTGGTTATTCCTTTCGACATCTGCCTATCTTCTACTTGAGCTAAAAATGAACATAATGATTGACACTGATCGTCACCAGAGAAGGTAAGATTCCATTTGTACAGTCTTATATCACGTTCTGTAGGTTGGCGAACTTCCGGAGAATTTCCTATATGGTGGCCGACCGCGAGAACGGGTCTGTCTTGTTGACTAACAGCTCCCTCCTCTTTTATGGGTTGTGGAACTGTAGCGGTTGCATTCTCTAATTCCTTTAGCGAATTCTTGACCCTGGACAAAAGCTCCTGACAACGCTTCTCGTTGTCATCTATCGAGGCAATTCTCCATAAGCGATCTTTTAAGTGGATTAATCGAGTGCGGAAACGTTTTATTTCATTGGTTTCGGTTAACTCAGCTACTTCCAGCTGACTCTGAATTGAATCCCATTTTGTTTCGAAAATATTCAGCTCTTCTTCAACCTCTAAGGCTGCGAAACATCTTTCCAAAACTGGGACCTTGTCGCTAAGTGCCTTTGAAAGTCGTCTGCGTTGATCCTGGACGCATCCTTCCGTTGGTTGATCTCTAATGAATAGTTCATAGGAAAGTACATCCTTCAGTAACCTATAAATATCCATGATGCTGGAAACTGGAAAGAAATTTGACAGAAAGTAGGGAGACCAATAATACAATAAACTGTTCACAGATTAAAAAGAATTCAGTGTGACATAAATTAAAAATGAGTAATACTTAAACTCGTGTTGACTTCCTAAAGTTAATAAAAGTTTTAAAATATTCCTGTAAATGGGGATAATAATCAAAAAGAATTACACAAACCAAAAAAGAACAGGATGAATACTTTAACAAACTAATTTCTTAAATAGAGATATTAACTTCAAAATTCCGTATTTACAAAATTAAAATAAAGGATAAATATGTATACAATAACAATAGTAAGTGATAAATCTACTTAAAAAGTCACAAGACGGAACAGAAACAATGTAATACCCTTTAATAACTACTAAGCCTAAGTCTTTAAACAAAACAAAAAAATCCCTCTATAATTTTTTCTACTTCCTGTTTTTGTTTGTTTCCTTTTCTTATTATTATTTGTTCTTTATCTATTCGTTTTACTATTCCCTTTTCTGCCTTTCTCTTTTTTTCCTTAATAAATTTTCCTAAATTCTAAAATTAAGGTAGAAATATTTCTAAAACCACTGAGAACTTCAGATGAAAGCCAATATGAATAAAAATTAAGTACACGTTCAGTTAAACCAAGCCAAGTTAAGTCGGACCAAGTTAAGTCGAGCCCCACGTTGGGCGCCAAATTAATATTACCCCAAAACTTGGTGGCAATGATTAAAGCCTGACATCGCTCAGTGGAGAAGGGGGTGGGCGGCTTAAATGACCAAAAAAAAGGAATCGAAGAGGATGCAGAAATATAAGGGAAGAAATTAATTCAAAAACCGGTTACCGTTGAGCGCCACGCTGTTAATGAAGTGGTAACTGCAAACCACAAAAAAAAAAGGATAAAATAATAAAACAATAAACAGAAACAAGAAAAAAATAGAACAATAAAAGTTAATATCAAACGCAAAACGCAATATGTATTTATAATAAAGTGAAAAAAAACAAATACAAAAAAAAATGACAAATACAGTTTATTAAATTAATAATTAACTATTGGCCAATATTACAAAATGATCTTACAGCTTTGTTTTCGCAGTTTTCTAAAGAAGCCTCACTTCCGGTCGTCCACGTAGGTGGTAGGCGTTGCCCTAAATCCCTCAGAGGTGGTCTGCCTGAGAAAACTCCTCCAGACAGGTACGCTGGCAGGGTACTTCTGTTTGCCTATTTTGTCCTTAAGAAAAAGTTCCTTAAAAAATCCGGTATTGACCGTATAATGGACGTCCGTCTGACATGAAGTCTTTCAATACTCTGTCCCCGTCTCTCCCCTCTCTCGGCCTCCGCGTCCACCAGTCTCCTATTCCCCCACCGTTCTAAGGGGTTTCCGGCCTATTCCTTTTACGAGTATTAATAAAATAAATTATCTATATTTCCCGAATATATTCGGGTAATACTGTGCGGACGTACTCGTACTTTTATTGCTCTGTACATTTTAGTTTATTTTAGTGGTTTGTTATCCGTTTTTTGTCGTAAATATTTGCTAATAGTTAGTTATTAGTGGTTACTGTTATAGGTATTTATTTTGTTTCATTTTCTTAAATGGATTGTGTGAATTCAGGTATAAAAGAATATTATTAAATAACTATTGCAATCTTTTTTTAGCTCTTACCGTCCTATTTTCTTGTTACCGATTTTGGGTAAAATATTGGAACGTCTATATATGGATAGACTAACCACGATATATGAGAGCAGTGGTCTGTGTCAGGCTTCTCAATTCGGCTTTAGGTGCGGGCGGTCTACGGAGGACGCGATTCGCTCTTTGATATGCCACATAGTCCCGGAGTATAAATATATCGCGCTTATTTTTACGGATATCTATGGTGCTTTTGATTGTTTATGGTGGGAGGGAATCCTGGAAAGACTAAGGGAGATGAACTGCCCGATGTATATCTTTCGTATGGTGGCGTCATTTTTTGAGACAGGGAGGTTTTTGTGCGATCAGATTATCAACGGGTCTCTCGAGTCGTTACGCGGGGTTGTCCGGAGGGCTCTATTTCGGGGCCAATCCTGAGAAATGTCGTCTTCGACGATCTGTTGGCTGGTGACATTCCGGGATTGTTGGGTAAGGTCGCATTTGCGGACCATTTAGTCCTTGTGGTAGGAGGTAACAGTAGGGCGCAGTTGGAGGTTAATGCGATGTCAGCCTTGATTTATGTTTGCACATGGTGTAAACATAATAAACTAAGGATTGCTCCGAATAAGACGGTGGCGATGTTGTTGAGGTGGTCGCATGCCCCTACTCGTCAACCAGTAGTCAGATACTGTGAGGATAGGCTGCGTTGGGTGTCACAGGTGAGATACTTGGGGATGATTTTGGACACAAATTTAAGCTTTGTGCCACATGTTAGGGACTTAAGAAGGAAGGTTGGTTCTTTTGTCGGACAGTTAAGAAGGTAACAAGGAGGGAGTGGGGATTAAAAAGGAGAGTAGTGAGTACTCTATACCGTGCGGTTTTGGTCGCTCAAGTCGCGCGTCGGTTTGGGCCATCGGGTGGGGACCGTGGTAGTGAGGACGCACCTTATGGCCATGCAGCGCTCTATCCTGTTGCTGATGGGGCATTATAGCCGGACTACATCTACGGAGGCTTTGCAGGTGCTCACGGGGTGCATACCACTGGACTTGGAGGAAGTTAAGGCCGCGGTGCGTTATGGTTTGCGCAGGGGTATAGAGGTGAGGGTCCTCCTGGTTAGAGCCATACGAGTATTGATGACTGATATGTCTGACGATTATTGGGTATGGTTAAGGGAAAGAATGTATGATGAGGTGGAAGAGGAGGTGAACCGAGAATGGAGGAATAGATGGCGAGTTTCATCGAAGGGCAGAACCACATTCAGCTTCGTCCCCGACGCTGTCGGAGGTAGAAGACTGGTTCCTACGGATATGCCATATGCGGTTGCGCGACTGGTCACGGGGCATGGTATATTGCGCGCTAAAATGTTTGAAATTGGCATAGCAACAGATTCATATTGCGCGTTCGGAGAGCCGGAGACGGCGGAGCACCACATCTTGCGATGTGACCTATATGATGATTTGCGCTCTGTTATGTGGCGGAAGATGGGGTTCCCGTTCAGCGTGGCCGGGGACGTTTTTCCCCTGTAATTAGAGAACACTTCTGCGTACACGGCCTTCCGCGATTTTGCGCGGGCAGCCTTTTTAGGCGGATGGCCTTGGTGGTGGGCGAATGAGGTTTTTGAAGGATTGTTGAAGGTGTGTGGCTGCGGGGTTATGTGTGGGGTGTCTATGAGTGTGTGGTTGCATTTTATTTATTTATTTATTTATATTGCTAATTGTTAATTGTTGATATTTTATTCTTTTTATGTTGTTTTTGACGATTGTTTGTGTTTATTTGTTGTTTTGACGGGATTTGGGTGTTCTGTTGTGGGAATTTTTGAACCTTGTAACGGTGAAGTGTGAGCGTGGGGCGGGAGTGAGCTAGCGCTCAGGGACCGCCTAATAATAATTAAAAAAAAAAAAAAAATAGTATTAAAGTGAGTCAGTTGACTCCGAACAGCCAAATTGTGCGGAGGTACTTTTATTGCTCTGTACATTTTAATTTATTTTAGTGGTTTGTTATCCGTTTTTTGTCGTAAATTTTTGCTAATAGTTAGTTATTAGTGATTGCTGCTTATAGGTATTTATTTTGTTTCATTTTCTTAAATGGATTGTGTGAATTCAGGTATAAAAGAATATTATTAAATAACTATTGCAATCTTTTTTTTTTTTTTTTGGTGAGTTTCTTTTGTTTATTGTTTTTTGGATTATCAAACTATGCCAATTGATAAAGAAGCGATAGGCACTAGTAGCGTGGCTCTACAGTCACGCCCAACTAGGGGAAGTAGTGACGTAGATATTAACAGTTTGATTATTTCTAAACTAGATTTGTTGTCTAATGACATTGCTGCCTGCAGAAAGGAACAGACTTCTAAGTTAGCGGAAATGAAGGGACTGAAAACTGAATTTAACAAGCTAATTTCAAAACTCGAGAAAGAACTTAAAGTATGTAAAAAGAAAATATCAGCACTAATTACAGAAAATACCAAGTTGAGGGAACGAATTATGAGTTTGAGTAGGGAAACTGCATTTTGTACAGAGATTCCATTTCAAAGTAGCGTCAAAATTGACAATTTGCCAGTCACTGAAAATGAGGATCTTCAATATGGTTAAGGGGATTTCTGATGTGATTGGTTTAGAATTGAACGCTACCATGGTTGATTATATTTATGGTCGTCAATTTGGTCGGAATAACTCTCCTTCAATTATAATTAAATTTTTACATACGTCAGTGAAAAATAAGTTTATTATAAATTCCAAAAAAAATAAAGAAAAACTTTTTCCTGGTGATTCCAATAGGAATATTTACGTCAACGAATTATTTTCTTCATTTAATTACAAATTATTTCAATCGGCTAGAAATTTGAAGAAGCAGGGACTGTTAGATTCTGTTTGGCATAGAAATGGTTTGGTGTTGATAAAAAAGTATTATAACGAAGTTGACCTGGGCGGAGAAGAAAGGCCTAGATTATTCTAGAGGTTGAACGACCCAAGTCAGTAACAGGCCGCCACTGCATAAACAAAAGGGGCGGTATCTACTTGTGGCAGAAAAGAAAGGCCTAGATTGTTCTAGGGGTTAAGCGACTAAAGCCGGTAACAGGCCACCACTGTGTAGACAAAAGGGCCGGTCTATACCTGAACTAGAAAGGAAAGGGCTAGATTGTTCAAGGAGTTAGTGACCTGTGTAAAAGCCAGCTAAGAGAAAGGCCTCAGTTGGGGTGGTGGCATATGTGTTTCCCAGCCAGTGATTGACAGGTGAGAGTGAGACAGCCGGAGTTGGAGAGAGACAGAGAATGGGAGGAGGCGGCTCACAGCTGAGGTGGTGGCAGTATGTTTTCTCCAGCCAATGAACATCAGGAGGGCGTGGAAACTTATGCTCAGAGAGTTGGAGGAGGGCAGTCCCAGTTGGAGGGAGGCACGCAGTTAAAAGGAGGCCGACACAGCTGGAGAAGTCAGTTTTTAAGAGTTTTTAAGCAAGTTTTAAGAAGTTATTAGAGTTTATAGTTTTAATCAGTTAGTTTTGAGTGAGTCTTTGAGAGACAGTTTTGGGAGACACTTTGGAAGTGATAGTTTAGCTAGTTGGGCAGGTAGTCAGTTCGTGAGTAGAGCTTTGCTAGTGCGGTTGAGTCTAGCGCAATTCGGTGCAGTGTGGACCAGGGGTCAGTCGTGGAACAGTTTTGTGGCGTTACGTAGTGAATAAGTAACAGTAAACTGTTGTGACTATTGTAAATGGTGACTGTAATGAATAGCGTTACTTGCTAGTAAATGTTAATGTTAATGTGTTAATAAATCGGGTTATTACTTACAACTTTAGCGAGTTTTATTATTTAATCAAACCCACATATTTAATAACTAGTGGCAGTTTTACATTGCTAACTTAATCAACTGCGCATGCGTAAACCTTGGTCAATTGTACCAGCTGTTTTAAATAAGAAAATAATTTACACTGCTAACTTAATCAACTGCGCATGCGTAAACTACAGTCAATTGTACCAGCTGTTTTAAATAAGAAAATAAATTACACTGCTAACTTAATCAACTGCGCATGCGTAAACTACAGTCAATTGTACTAGATCGCAATACAGAAGGCAGTTGCAATATCGATTATCACATTGACTATATGTATTGATTAATATCGATTTATTTCTTAATTCAAGTAATATATATATAACCACTGCTGTTTAAATAGCAATATGTTTTACACTGCTAACTTAATCAACTGCGCATGCGTAAACTACAGTCAATTGTGTTAGATCGCAATACAGAAGGCAATTGCACCCAAATACATATGCGCTGCTTTTTTTTAATATTTTTGAATAAACATAGAAAAAAAATAAGAACTTATTATGACGCAACTTGTTGCAACCTTAACTAATTACCATGTCTTCCGTTTACATACAAACCTGTATGAGCATGTCCTTTTCCCCTGCTTTCTTGCCCTAATAGAATGATTCAAATTATTTCCAGTTATATTTAATAATTTATTTACCTTTACCCCATAAAACTTTCCTGTAATTTTAAGTGGAAAAAGGAAAAATACGAATGAACAAACATTAATTAAAACATTTTATTTTTATTTAAAGGAAGTATACATGTAAAATAATATTTATTTCACAGTATAAATATTATTTAAATTCTATGCCATATCTTCCATTATTAAAGCCTTTGTACATTATTAACAGTTTATTCTTTGAATGTTGGTAATCTTCCACCATTTCATCAGTTATCACTGCCGCAAATCTGCGTGGAAGGAAGATCCACGTTGGGTAGTCCATTGTCGGGCCAATATAATGTAAATGGGCAACGATGGCATCTCCAAATTTAGTGTTGATTCCTTCGAATTGCTTCACTTCGTATGAGTATCCGTTTCTTAGATCTGATAATTTGCCAATCCCCGCAGACTTTGTATTCACATCATTCAAAAAGCTTGCCAACTTAGACATCTAAAAGAAGAATATTACATGAAAGTATCACATCATGATCAAAATATTGTTTCTTTAAAAAAGTATGATTACTTACCTTTGAAGTATGAAGTTAACCTCTCGAGCTCTGGGCAACGAATGATGAATTACCTTACAAGCTTCACTGCTTTACCGTTACGGAGTCCCCCCCACTATTTGACGTCACTTATAGTTAGCCAATAGAATTGCGTGCTTGTCTTCCCTCTCTCTCTTGCAAGTGTCTCTCTCTCTAAGGTGAATCATACCTCCCACCTTTGATGCAGGACTCAACCTGTCCGTTAACTTCATATATGTTTCTTAGAAAAAAACAATATTTTTAAAACTGAACTTTGCCCTTATTAGCTTTTATTGCTTTATAAATAATAAAACTTTGAATGTTTGTAGACTTAAAAACTTATTTTTTAAGAAATGTTAACACGCTTGCACAACATGTTTGAACAGGCAAGTAAAAATAATGATGACTCACACCATTGTCATATCCTCAACGTGAACAAACTGCAGCTTAGTTTATTCTTTTTTTTAACTAAATAAATTTTGTATATGCGCCCCTCTTAGTTCGGCTTCCGCCTTAAGCATCCTCACCACGTCAAGGTGGAGGTCATCGAGGAAGATTGTTTTTTTATTTTATTTTTTTTGTTTTTTTGTTTTATTTTTTTTAATTTATTTTATTTACTTTATTTTTTTTAAATAATTTTATAATAATAAAAGGAATAATTGAAAAATAAAGCAATAATTTATCGATGGCATCTCCAAATTTAGTGTTGATTCAATAATTTAACTTAATACATTTATTGAAATAAAACTTAAAAAGATACATATCTACAGAAAAATATAAAAACTTAAAAATCATCTTCAAATACAAATAAAATATTTAATTTCTACTTAGTACATTAAAGTGAAATAAATAAGAAATGTTTTGCTATCGAATCAGTTTGTTTTAATGGTTGTTGGAATTTTAGCTGCCTTGCATCAATTGCATTCATACATTGTACAGAATTTGCAAAAATCCATTCATGGTTTACGGGGATTTTACACCCCGCCAGTGACCAACATTCAGGTTTGTGTGCAACTCAATGCATTCGCCAGTGACCACATTCGTTCTTCAAGGCAAAAATATTTCCGTCTCACTCCAACCAAACTTACTATTGAGCCAGCAATTGATGGCTTTAATTCGATATTGCGTACATTTCTCTTTACAAGTATTGTGTATAATACACTGATTTCCTGCTGTTTCTAATGAATCAAGTTTTGGACAGTCATAATCTTCTAAATTAATTACACAACAACTGTACAGATTTTGCAAAAGAAATCATTTCTTTTCATAACCCTTAACAAACACAAATTTATAATTACAATCAATAAACTTGAAAATATCTCTAATCATTTCATATTCAATATCCCCGTCATTCCATTTAATTTTATGATAATAATTTTCTAACCAATAATTGGTTCTTCTACTTTTTTCACATTGTTTATGTTGGGCAGGTGGCTTGATCCAATGTCTGACTGATTGAAAATTATAGTCTAACAGAGAAAGCTCTTTAACAATATAACCTCCTACACTGTCTACAAAGCACTGGAAGTCAGCTATCAGCACGCCTGTTTGAGCCATACTGAACACTGAACTAGCTCTTCAAGCACTCTTATACCATACGACGTACAATACCTGTTAAAGGATTATATTCTACCACTCTGTCGTGTATAATAAGACAATATGCAGTGGTGTTGGGCGGGAATATTTCTTTTGATTCAAATTCCAATCTAACATCTACCGGGCCACATTTGATAGATTCACACTGTTTAGAACAATCTATTACAATTAAGGGTTTTCTCTTTAAAATTTTGTAAAGAACTTAGAGGATACATTTGTTCTCCATAATATGACATTTGAAAGGAAGCGTACATATGATATAGAAAGGCAAAATGTTTAGAGGAAAAATCTACATTCAAATCGCCGTATGGGTAAGCTTTACAATTAAGATAAAGTTTTACATTTGAAATTGAACAGTGGTCAAAGTGACTAGCGTTGCTTTCCACATTATTAGCACGTCCTGTTTGAAAAGCTAGAATGATATATCGGGGCTTTTCCATTTGACTAGATGTCTTTACTGACCAGATTTGCCTCTAAATGGCCGGGAACAAAGGGTATCATAGAGTTCCCAACTTCTAAAACTTAGAGCAAATACCTTAGCAGATTTAAGATGACGCATAAGAGCCAATCTTTGATGTTCGTTGACTGTTACATAGGGCAGCATCCAGCAAAGCTTCACCATTTCAATTTTACACCTCTCCACCACTTGTTCTTCATTCAATCTGTTGAATTCATAGGCATTTCCATCTTGTCTGCTTCTAACAAGTATCAAGTCTTGTTTAACATTAATCACAATTTTCTGGTAATCTTCACAAAATCCCAGCAGCGATGATAGCGGAATGCATAAATTAATACATCCTTCTGCTGAATCTTTCTGGCAGCCTGCCTTAAGCGAAACCAACCCTTTAAGTGTACAAGCTATTCCTGGGTTTTTTACTCGATCTATTTCAACTCCACTTAGTTCGTATCTTATTTCATCAAATAGAAATGCAAAAGCATTATTGGACAATTTGGATGAAACACGAACTGCAGAGCCGTCTTCCTTTAAAAACTTGCCTTCCAAGTAGTGCAAACTTTGAGTGGGCAGCGTATATAGATCTTAATGTTGTACACTAATGCGTATTTCATCGCCTGCAGTAGTTTTGAAGAAGCATATGGGTGGTGGGAATGCAATTCTATGCACTCGATTGAATTGTCAAACTGACATTTCTCTTCCAAATCTAACATTCCATGATGATGATAGAACGTAGTAACCTGCAGCCTGAAGAAATCGAATACTGCTGTTGGTCAGCGATGTTCGCTCGGCAATTGTTCTCACTGGAATGATGCTCTTTTTCTCCGCAACTGTCCTTTTATCGCCTCTTCTAAAGTCTAAACCCATCTCAGTCTAGTGATCAAATGGCCAACTTCAGTTGTGAGCCTCTATTTTATAAGACATCCAGCAGGAAGAGTAGACAAAGCTGACCGCAGTTGTTAGTGCCAACTTTCTGATACTGCTTCCTGTTCCATGAAATTCGACTTCCCTTTACATATCGGACAAATTCAGAAGGGGGATTGGCACCACTGCTATCGAAGAATTGAACATATTCACCTCTCTACTTGTAACAAACCCAGTGAGTACCACTGCCATCCAAATTAAAATTGGCTCGTTCATTTTTCCATGGTTTCTTTGGAAATTCTACAATCATGAATACCCTTCTGAAATGAGGAATTTTATTTGATTTTGCCAACTTAATTGGATCGAAATTACTTAGCCGCAGGCGAGGCAGCGTATCCAGCATTCGTTTAGCTTTTCCACTCAATTTTGAAGATTTGCCACCCATCCGTTTAGGAGTGGGGATGATTCTCTTCTTTTTCTTCTAATCTTTAGCACGTCTCATGATAAACTGAATCGTTGTTAGTTGTTTCTAGCTTTATATATGAACATTTTTAACACTCTCCCAACTGTTGTGTGAATTATCTAAGCCCAACCATTTCACCAAAATTCTATCACCTTTCCGTTTAATAACCTTCTCCACTAGGTAACTGACGGAATATTTGGCTAGCTGCAGTTCCTCTTGATAGAAACCTCCAGCAATCATTTGCCCCTTATAATCTTTCAGATGATAGGTGACCGGTATGGTATTTTTCACTTCAGCAACTTTAAATATTTCTGTAGACCATGAAGGGCAGTAGCCTTTAGCAAATTGCGCTTTATATTTGGATATGCGTACATGATCTCCAGCTTTGAACTTGGGAATGCTGGCGTTTTTCAAAGTTTTCTTCGCATATACTTCACGTAACAGCTGTTCTTCAATTTCTTTTCCCCGTACTGAAGCCGGTGCCGTTTTGATAGTTCTGTGTTTAGTGTTATTATTTTTGTTCACTAGCGATTTAATACTGGTTAACCAGTCGTACGATCCTTGGAGACTAAATTTTTTCCACATTGCCGCTTTCAGAGTACGATTGAATCTCTCCACAATTGAAGCTTTTAAGTTACTATAGGTAGAATAGTGATTTATACCGTTCACGTTCATCAGCTTGCCAAATACCTTGTAAAACTCTTTTCCATTATCCGTTTGCAAATTGTTTGGCTTCCGTTCGGTCAATACTTTCTCGAATGCTTGACTCACTTCCAGGGCTGTCTTATTCTTCAGAGGGATCACCCATGCATATTTGGAGAAACAATCAATCACACTCAACAGATATTTGTGGCCTTTATTGAATCTAGCGTAGGGTATTAGTTCCACCAGCTCGGCTTGCCATAGGTCATCTAAGCCCTTCAGAAGGACTGCTCTTCTCTTGAACACTCTTCTTGCTGGTCTGTGCAACTCGTTTACAATCTGTTCCTTAACAGAGGCCATGATGAACTGAATCTTGCTCGTGTCCTAACTACGCTATTATACCTCCATCTCTCAGCTGGGCTTCAATACTTTATATTTCCGCGCTGGCATTGTTGGTGCTAAGTAAGCTTCTTAATCGATCTACAAGCATGTTAGGATCTACATATCCGGCACCTCTTTTTGTTGAAAACAATTTTGAAATCACATTCTTGTATTTCATGTTTGTGTTGAGAACTTTAATTGGTCCGGAAGGGCTGTGCCCTTCTCTATGAGCGTTCGCCTGTTGCAGTATGCTCTTATAATTGATATAATCCGTCTTCTTCACCCTAGACAAGTTTGGATTTGTTAAGAATAATAACTCGAAAAGACCTGGTCTGCCGAAATAGGTATTATCACCAACAGATAGAATATCTTTGCTGATGGAGACCACTGAGTCGCCAATACTAAATCTCCGGCCGTCATAAACTACACCATATATCATATCCAAGTCCTTGGTCTCATTTTTAATACATTTTTTGATATATTTTGAGGACATTTCTCCAACTTCCTTCAAATATTTTGCTGAAATTTCCTTCCCTTCGGGAGTTTGTGCTTGTTCTCGTATCTCTTGAAGCGGGCTGGTTGCTTCAGCAGAAGCAGAAGAAGATAACTTTAGAACTTCCAGTCGCTTTGGGGTTGAAAGTTCTTCATGCCATGTTCTTGTTAATCTTGACGGCGGTGTTGTAGCCGATTCCAGCCTCAGAAATTTTAGTCTCTTTGGAGGTGGAAGGGGTGTTTCAGAAGAAGCTATTTCCTGTTTAAGAGATTGTTTTAATTCAAGTGGTGGCTTTTCCTGCTTTTCCACCAATGCTTTCAATGGACTCAATAAAGATTGATATTTCATTTTCAAATATTCATCGGTCTCTTCTCTGTTTCTCTTCAATATATTACACTTTTCTTGAATCGCCTTTCTGGTTTCGATTATTTCACGCATAGCATGTGACGTAACGTCGAAAAATTGGCTAATCAGTCAAAAATGGTCACAATAATAATAAATTTAATAATAGTGTTAATAAGACTGTTTATAATATTAATATTAATAACAAAGAAGAGCAAGAAGAGCTTCAAACAAGTGCAGTGGTGGGAATGTGGTATGGCGAGAGGGGTAATGCAGTCGGAGAGGGGTGTGGAGCAGTCTGGAGTACGTCAGTGCTGGAGGGAGAGTGAGACAGAGAGCGTCTTAGCTGCGGAAAAGAGCAGAACGAATTGAGCTAATCGGCCGACCCGCTTCTTCTAAACGTTCCACTCTACACCGAAAGACAGAAACCGCTGGCTCGAGCCACGAATTACCAGGAACCATCGGTAGAACCAGGTGACCGTGCCGCCCCCAACAGGTACTGAGTGTGGTGTGGTTCCTCCCTCCTCGTCAAGCCACCAGGACTGGCAGGGCAAATTAATCGCCAAACCCGAACAATTATTAACCTAACCCCCCCCGTGCACTAGATTATTTTGTGTTTCGTTTATATTATATATAAAGAATAAATATTTTATTTCAGTTATTAACAAAACAGATCAATGTATATATTATAGGTAAATTAGGTGAAGGATCCTTTTATTTTTGTTTAATATTATTCTAATCTTTGTCTTGTCAAGTAAAAATAAGGTTGTACACATCCTAGACTTGTTATTTATTCCCCTCATTGTAATTGTTGTTATTGTGATTATTCGGTGTTCTCGGAAGTTCCTTGCCCTAATCTGACCACATCAGCGGAACCGCGTCTACTAGACGACCCTACCATTGGTAGTGTCACAAATTGGCGCCCAACGTGGGGCAGACACTGCTCTTCATTAAAACTTGAAACATTAATAAATAAACAAAAATCGGTTTCTTCCTCATAATGATGTCATGATGTCATGGTATTTAATGACTAATTTTAATGTAAATGAGGAATTGAAATCAGCAGAAGGTAAATGCAATGAGTTTGTAAGAGCAGTGTCGGTCCGAATAGTTAGTTACAACTTCATAGTATACGCTGGTTGATGTTGGTGGGATGTACTTTGGTCACATGAAACTCGGGCGTATTGAAACTCTAAATAAAGAAATATATAGGAACAATTATTATTGTTGTTGTCAATAACCCGACGATTGTTTATGTGGATATTTGTTTTGCTGTCCGTACTTATCCACAATACTTTATCCATTCCTTGTGAATGAAATAGATTATTTTATTCAGTGATTTACACTCAGCAATTTGTTTTTATTCATGACCTGTTGCTTAGTGCTAAGCTAGCTCTACTTGGCCTCGTAATTAAAAATAAGGAAATAAATAAGATAAAAAAATAAAATAAATAAATAAAAAAATAAAAAAAAAAAATTCCCTTATACTTTAGTAAGTAAATTAGAGCAGGTATGGAGCTTGACGGTGGTGAAGCTGAGGCGGGAGACCAGGCAGGCACTAAAGGTAAGAATGTGGGATGGATCTACGAATTAAAAAAGGAATCCTTGCAAAGCGCGTGTCGTAAGTTTGGGATTAGTGCTAAAGATTAGAAGAAAAAGAAGAGAATCATCCCCACTCCTAAACGGATGGGTGGCAAATCTTCAAAATTGAGTGGAAAAGCTAAACGAATGCTGGATACGCTGCCTCGCCTGCGGCTAAGTAATTTCGATCCAATTAAGTTGGCAAAATCAAATAAAATTCCTCATTTCAGAAGGGTATTCATGATTGTAGAATTTCCAAAGAAACCATGGAAAAATGAACGAGCCAATTTTAATTTGGATGGCAGTGGTACTCACTGGGTTTGTTACAAGTAGAGAGGTGAATATGTTCAATTCTTCGATAGCAGTGGTGCCAATCCCCCTTCTGAATTTGTCCGATATGTAAAGGGAAGTCGAATTTCATGGAACAGGAAGCAGTATCAGAAAGTTGGCACTAACAACTGCGGTCAGCTTTGTCTACTCTTCCTGCTGGATGTCTTATAAAATAGAGGCTCACAACTGAAGTTGGCCATTTGATCACTAGACTGAGATGGGTTTAGACTTTAGAAGAGGCGATAAAAGGACAGTTGCGGAGAAAAAGAGCATCATTCCAGTGAGAACAATTGCCGAGCGAACATCGCTGACCAACAGCAGTATTCGATTTCTTCAGGCTGCAGGTTACTACGTTCTATCATCATCATGGAATGTTAGATTTGGAAGAGAAATGTCAGTTTGACAATTCAATCGAGTGCATAGAATTGCATTCCCACCACCCATATGCTTCTTCAAAACTACTGCAGGCGATGAAATACGCATTAGTGTACAACATTAAGATCTATATACGCTGCCCACTCAAAGTTTGCACTACTTGGAAGGCAAGTTTTTAAAGGAAGACGGCTCTGCAGTTCGTGTTTCATCCAAATTGTCCAATAATGCTTTTGCATTTCTATTTGATGAAATAAGATACGAACTAAGTGGAGTTGAAATAGATCGAGTAAAAAACCCAGGAATAGCTTGTACACTTAAAGGGTTGGTTTCGCTTAAGGCAGGCTGCCAGAAAGATTCAGCAGAAGGATGTATTAATTTATGCATTCCGCTATCATCGCTGCTGGGATTTTGTGAAGATTACCAGAAAATTGTGATTAATGTTAAACAAGACTTGATACTTGTTAGAAGCAGACAAGATGGAAATGCCTATGAATTCAACAGATTGAATGAAGAACAAGTGGTGGAGAGGTGTAAAATTGAAATGGTGAAGCTTTGCTGGATGCTGCCCTATGTAACAGTCAACGAACATCAAAGATTGGCTCTTATGCGTCATCTTAAATCTGCTAAGGTATTTGCTCTAAGTTTTAGAAGTTGGGAACTCTATGATACCCTTTGTTCCCGGCCATTTAGAGGCAAATCTGGTCAGTAAAGACATCTAGTCAAATGGAAAAGCCCCGATATATCATTCTAGCTTTTCAAACAGGACGTGCTAATAATGTGGAAAGCAACGCTAGTCACTTTGACCACTGTTCAATTTCAAATGTAAAACTTTATCTTAATTGTAAAGCTTACCCATACGGCGATTTGAATGTAGATTTTTCCTCTAAACATTTTGCCTTTCTATATCATATGTACGCTTCCTTTCAAATGTCATATTATGGAGAACAAATGTATCCTCTAAGTTCTTTACAAAATTTTAAAGAGAAAACCCTTAATTGTAATAGATTGTTCTAAACAGTGTGAATCTATCAAATGTGGCCCGGTAGATGTTAGATTGGAATTTGAATCAAAAGAAATATTCCCGCCCAACACCACTGCATATTGTCTTATTATACACGACAGAGTGGTAGAATATAATCCTTTAACAGGTATTGTACGTCGTATGGTATAAGAGTGCTTGAAGAGCTAGTTCAGTGTTCAGTATGGCTCAAACAGGCGTGCTGATAGCTGACTTCCAGTGCTTTGTAGACAGTGTAGGAGGTTATATTGTTAAAGAGCTTTCTCTGTTAGACTATAATTTTCAATCAGTCAGACATTGGATCAAGCCACCTGCCCAACATAAACAATGTGAAAAAAGTAGAAGAACCAATTATTGGTTAGAAAATTATTATCATAAAATTAAATGGAATGACGGGGATATTGAATATGAAATGATTAGAGATATTTTCAAGTTTATTGATTGTAATTATAAATTTGTGTTTGTTAAGGGTTATGAAAAGAAATGATTTCTTTTGCAAAATCTGTACAGTTGTTGTGTAATTAATTTAGAAGATTATGACTGTCCAAAACTTGATTCATTAGAAACAGCAGGAAATCAGTGTATTATACACAATACTTGTAAAGAGAAATGTACGCAATATCGAATTAAAGCCATCAATTGCTGGCTCAATAGTAAGTTTGGTTGGAGTGAGACGGAAATATTTTTGCCTTGAAGAACGAATGTGGTCACTGGCGAATGCATTGAGTTGCACACAAACCTGAATGTTGGTCACTGGCGGGGTGTAAAATCCCCGTAAACCATGAATGGATTTTTGCAAATTCTGTACAATGTATGAATGCAATTGATGCAAGGCAGCTAAAATTCCAACAACCATTAAAACAAACTGATTCGATAGCAAAACATTTCTTATTTATTTCACTTTAATGTACTAAGTAGAAATTAAATATTTTATTTGTATTTGAAGATGATTTTTAAGTTTTTATATTTTTCTGTAGATATGTATCTTTTTAAGTTTTATTTCAATAAATGTATTAAGTTAAATTATTGAATCAACACTAAATTTGGAGATGCCATCGATAAATTATTGCTTTATTTTTCAATTATTCCTTTTATTATTATAAAATTATTTAAAAAAAATAAAGTAAATAAAATAAATTAAAAAAAATAAAACAAAAAAACAAAAAAAATAAAATAAAAAAACAATCTTCCTCGATGACCTCCACCTTGACGTGGTGAGGATGCTTAAGGCGGAAGCCGAACTAAGAGGGGCGCATATACAAAATTTATTTAGTTAAAAAAAAGAATAAACTAAGCTGCAGTTTGTGCACGTTGAGGATATGACAATGGTGTGAGTCATCATTATTTTTACTTGCCTGTTCAAACATGTTGTGCAAGCGTGTTAACATTTCTTAAAAAATAAGTTTTTAAGTCTACAAACATTCAAAGTTTTATTATTTATAAAGCAATAAAAGCTAATAAGGGCAAAGTTCAGTTTTAAAAATATTGTTTTTTTCTAAGAAACATATATGAAGTTAACGGACAGGTTGAGTCCTGCATCAAAGGTGGGAGGTATGATTCACCTTAGAGAGAGAGACACTTGCAAGAGAGAGAGGGAAGACAAGCACGCAATTCTATTGGCTAACTATAAGTGACGTCAAATAGTGGGGGGGACTCCGTAACGGTAAAGCAGTGAAGCTTGTAAGGTAATTCATCATTCGTTGCCCAGAGCTCGAGAGGTTAACTTCATACTTCAAAGGTAAGTAATCATACTTTTTTAAAGAAACAATATTTTGATCATGATGTGATACTTTCATGTAATATTCTTCTTTTAGATGTCTAAGTTGGCAAGCTTTTTGAATGATGTGAATACAAAGTCTGCGGGGATTGGCAAATTATCAGATCTAAGAAACGGATACTCATACGAAGTGAAGCAATTCGAAGGAATCAACACTAAATTTGGAGATGCCATCGTTGCCCATTTACATTATATTGGCCCGACAATGGACTACCCAACGTGGATCTTCCTTCCACGCAGATTTGCGGCAGTGATAACTGATGAAATGGTGGAAGATTACCAACATTCAAAGAATAAACTGTTAATAATGTACAAAGGCTTTAATAATGGAAGATATGGCATAGAATTTAAATAATATTTATACTGTGAAATAAATATTATTTTACATGTATACTTCCTTTAAATAAAAATAAAATGTTTTAATTAATGTTTGTTCATTCGTATTTTTCCTTTTTCCACTTAAAATTACAGGAAAGTTTTATGGGGTAAAGGTAAATAAATTATTAAATATAACTGGAAATAATTTGAATCATTCTATTAGGGCAAGAAAGCAGGGGAAAAGGACATGCTCATACAGGTTTGTATGTAAACGGAAGACATGGTAATTAGTTAAGGTTGCAACAAGTTGCGTCATAATAAGTTCTTATTTTTTTTCTATGTTTATTCAAAAATATTAAAAAAAAGCAGCGCATATGTATTTGGGTGCAATTGCCTTCTGTATTGCGATCTAACACAATTGACTGTAGTTTACGCATGCGCAGTTGATTAAGTTAGCAGTGTAAAACATATTGCTATTTAAACAGCAGTGGTTATATATATATTACTTGAATTAAGAAATAAATCGATATTAATCAATACATATAGTCAATGTGATAATCGATATTGCAACTGCCTTCTGTATTGCGATCTAGTACAATTGACTGTAGTTTACGCATGCGCAGTTGATTAAGTTAGCAGTGTAATTTATTTTCTTATTTAAAACAGCTGGTACAATTGACTGTAGTTTACGCATGCGCAGTTGATTAAGTTAGCAGTGTAAATTATTTTCTTATTTAAAACAGCTGGTACAATTGACCAAGGTTTACGCATGCGCAGTTGATTAAGTTAGCAATGTAAAACTGCCACTAGTTATTAAATATGTGGGTTTGATTAAATAATAAAACTCGCTAAAGTTGTAAGTAATAACCCGATTTATTAACACATTAACATTAACATTTACTAGCAAGTAACGCTATTCATTACAGTCACCATTTACAATAGTCACAACAGTTTACTGTTACTTATTCACTACGTAACGCCACAAAACTGTTCCACGACTGACCCCTGGTCCACACTGCACCGAATTGCGCTAGACTCAACCGCACTAGCAAAGCTCTACTCACGAACTGACTACCTGCCCAACTAGCTAAACTATCACTTCCAAAGTGTCTCCCAAAACTGTCTCTCAAAGACTCACTCAAAACTAACTGATTAAAACTATAAACTCTAATAACTTCTTAAAACTTGCTTAAAAACTCTTAAAAACTGACTTCTCCAGCTGTGTCGGCCTCCTTTTAACTGCGTGCCTCCCTCCAACTGGGACTGCCCTCCTCCAACTCTCTGAGCATAAGTTTCCACGCCCTCCTGATGTTCATTGGCTGGAGAAAACATACTGCCACCACCTCAGCTGTGAGCCGCCTCCTCCCATTCTCTGTCTCTCTCCAACTCCGGCTGTCTCACTCTCACCTGTCAATCACTGGCTGGGAAACACATATGCCACCACCCCAACTGAGGCCTTTCTCTTAGCTGGCTTTTACACAGGTCACTAACTCCTTGAACAATCTAGCCCTTTCCTTTCTAGTTCAGGTATAGACCGGCCCTTTTGTCTACACAGTGGTGGCCTGTTACCGGCTTTAGTCGCTTAACCCCTAGAACAATCTAGGCCTTTCTTTTCTGCCACAAGTAGATACCGCCCCTTTTGTTTATGCAGTGGCGGCCTGTTACTGACTTGGGTCGTTCAACCTCTAGAATAATCTAGGCCTTTCTTCTCCGCCCAGGTCAACTTCGTTATAATACTTTTTTATCAACACCAAACCATTTCTATGCCAAACAGAATCTAACAGTCCCTGCTTCTTCAAATTTCTAGCCGATTGAAATAATTTGTAATTAAATGAAGAAAATAATTCGTTGACGTAAATATTCCTATTGGAATCACCAGGAAAAAGTTTTTCTTTATTTTTTTTGGAATTTATAATAAACTTATTTTTCACTGACGTATGTAAAAATTTAATTATAATTGAAGGAGAGTTATTCCGACCAAATTGACGACCATAAATATAATCAACCATGGTAGCGTTCAATTCTAAACCAATCACATCAGAAATCCCCTTAACCATATTGAAGATCCTCATTTTCAGTGACTGGCAAATTGTCAATTTTGACGCTACTTTGAAATGGAATCTCTGTACAAAATGCAGTTTCCCTACTCAAACTCATAATTCGTTCCCTCAACTTGGTATTTTCTGTAATTAGTGCTGATATTTTCTTTTTACATACTTTAAGTTCTTTCTCGAGTTTTGAAATTAGCTTGTTAAATTCAGTTTTCAGTCCCTTCATTTCCGCTAACTTAGAAGTCTGTTCCTTTCTGCAGGCAGCAATGTCATTAGACAACAAATCTAGTTTAGAAATAATCAAACTGTTAATATCTACGTCACTACTTCCCCTAGTTGGGCGTGACTGTAGAGCCACGCTACTAGTGCCTATCGCTTCTTTATCAATTGGCATAGTTTGATAATCCAAAAAACAATAAACAAAAGAAACTCACCAAAAAAAAAAAAAAAAGATTGCAATAGTTATTTAATAATATTCTTTTATACCTGAATTCACACAATCCATTTAAGAAAATGCGTTGGGTGTCACAGGTGAGATACTTGGGGATGATTTTGGACACAAATTTAAGCTTTGTGCCACATGTTAGGGACTTAAGAAGGAAGGTTGGTTCTTTTGTCGGACAGTTAAGAAGGTAACAAGGAGGGAGTGGGGATTAAAAAGGAGAGTAGTGAGTACTCTATACCGTGCGGTTTTGGTCGCTCAAGTCGCGCGTCGGTTTGGGCCATCGGGTGGGGACCGTGGTAGTGAGGACGCACCTTATGGCCATGCAGCGCTCTATCCTGTTGCTGATGGGGCATTATAGCCGGACTACATCTACGGAGGCTTTGCAGGTGCTCACGGGGTGCATACCACTGGACTTGGAGGAAGTTAAGGCCGCGGTGCGTTATGGTTTGCGCAGGGGTATAGAGGTGAGGGTCCTCCTGGTTAGAGCCATACGAGTATTGATGACTGATATGTCTGACGATTATTGGGTATGGTTAAGGGAAAGAATGTATGATGAGGTGGAAGAGGAGGTGAACCGAGAATGGAGGAATAGATGGCGAGTTTCATCGAAGGGCAGAACCACATTCAGCTTCGTCCCCGACGCTGTCGGAGGTAGAAGACTGGTTCCTACGGATATGCCATATGCGGTTGCGCGACTGGTCACGGGGCATGGTATATTGCGCGCTAAAATGTTTGAAATTGGCATAGCAACAGATTCATATTGCGCGTTCGGAGAGCCGGAGACGGCGGAGCACCACATCTTGCGATGTGACCTATATGATGATTTGCGCTCTGTTATGTGGCGGAAGATGGGGTTCCCGTTCAGCGTGGCCGGGGACGTTTTTCCCCTGTAATTAGAGAACACTTCTGCGTACACGGCCTTCCGCGATTTTGCGCGGGCAGCCTTTTTAGGCGGATGGCCTTGGTGGTGGGCGAATGAGGTTTTTGAAGGATTGTTGAAGGTGTGTGGCTGCGGGGTTATGTGTGGGGTGTCTATGAGTGTGTGGTTGCATTTTATTTATTTATTTATTTATATTGCTAATTGTTAATTGTTGATATTTTATTCTTTTTATGTTGTTTTTGACGATTGTTTGTGTTTATTTGTTGTTTTGACGGGATTTGGGTGTTCTGTTGTGGGAATTTTTGAACCTTGTAACGGTGAAGTGTGAGCGTGGGGCGGGAGTGAGCTAGCGCTCAGGGACCGCCTAATAATAATTAAAAAAAAAAAAAAAAATAGTATTAAAGTGAGTCAGTTGACTCCGAACAGCCAAATTGTGCGGAGGTACTTTTATTGCTCTGTACATTTTAATTTATTTTAGTGGTTTGTTATCCGTTTTTTGTCGTAAATTTTTGCTAATAGTTAGTTATTAGTGATTGCTGCTTATAGGTATTTATTTTGTTTCATTTTCTTAAATGGATTGTGTGAATTCAGGTATAAAAGAATATTATTAAATAACTATTGCAATCTTTTTTTTTTTTTTTTGGTGAGTTTCTTTTGTTTATTGTTTTTTGGATTATCAAACTATGCCAATTGATAAAGAAGCGATAGGCACTAGTAGCGTGGCTCTACAGTCACGCCCAACTAGGGGAAGTAGTGACGTAGATATTAACAGTTTGATTATTTCTAAACTAGATTTGTTGTCTAATGACATTGCTGCCTGCAGAAAGGAACAGACTTCTAAGTTAGCGGAAATGAAGGGACTGAAAACTGAATTTAACAAGCTAATTTCAAAACTCGAGAAAGAACTTAAAGTATGTAAAAAGAAAATATCAGCACTAATTACAGAAAATACCAAGTTGAGGGAACGAATTATGAGTTTGAGTAGGGAAACTGCATTTTGTACAGAGATTCCATTTCAAAGTAGCGTCAAAATTGACAATTTGCCAGTCACTGAAAATGAGGATCTTCAATATGGTTAAGGGGATTTCTGATGTGATTGGTTTAGAATTGAACGCTACCATGGTTGATTATATTTATGGTCGTCAATTTGGTCGGAATAACTCTCCTTCAATTATAATTAAATTTTTACATACGTCAGTGAAAAATAAGTTTATTATAAATTCCAAAAAAAATAAAGAAAAACTTTTTCCTGGTGATTCCAATAGGAATATTTACGTCAACGAATTATTTTCTTCATTTAATTACAAATTATTTCAATCGGCTAGAAATTTGAAGAAGCAGGGACTGTTAGATTCTGTTTGGCATAGAAATGGTTTGGTGTTGATAAAAAAGTATTATAACGAAGTTGACCTGGGCGGAGAAGAAAGGCCTAGATTATTCTAGAGGTTGAACGACCCAAGTCAGTAACAGGCCGCCACTGCATAAACAAAAGGGGCGGTATCTACTTGTGGCAGAAAAGAAAGGCCTAGATTGTTCTAGGGGTTAAGCGACTAAAGCCGGTAACAGGCCACCACTGTGTAGACAAAAGGGCCGGTCTATACCTGAACTAGAAAGGAAAGGGCTAGATTGTTCAAGGAGTTAGTGACCTGTGTAAAAGCCAGCTAAGAGAAAGGCCTCAGTTGGGGTGGTGGCATATGTGTTTCCCAGCCAGTGATTGACAGGTGAGAGTGAGACAGCCGGAGTTGGAGAGAGACAGAGAATGGGAGGAGGCGGCTCACAGCTGAGGTGGTGGCAGTATGTTTTCTCCAGCCAATGAACATCAGGAGGGCGTGGAAACTTATGCTCAGAGAGTTGGAGGAGGGCAGTCCCAGTTGGAGGGAGGCACGCAGTTAAAAGGAGGCCGACACAGCTGGAGAAGTCAGTTTTTAAGAGTTTTTAAGCAAGTTTTAAGAAGTTATTAGAGTTTATAGTTTTAATCAGTTAGTTTTGAGTGAGTCTTTGAGAGACAGTTTTGGGAGACACTTTGGAAGTGATAGTTTAGCTAGTTGGGCAGGTAGTCAGTTCGTGAGTAGAGCTTTGCTAGTGCGGTTGAGTCTAGCGCAATTCGGTGCAGTGTGGACCAGGGGTCAGTCGTGGAACAGTTTTGTGGCGTTACGTAGTGAATAAGTAACAGTAAACTGTTGTGACTATTGTAAATGGTGACTGTAATGAATAGCGTTACTTGCTAGTAAATGTTAATGTTAATGTGTTAATAAATCGGGTTATTACTTACAACTTTAGCGAGTTTTATTATTTAATCAAACCCACATATTTAATAACTAGTGGCAGTTTTACATTGCTAACTTAATCAACTGCGCATGCGTAAACCTTGGTCAATTGTACCAGCTGTTTTAAATAAGAAAATAATTTACACTGCTAACTTAATCAACTGCGCATGCGTAAACTACAGTCAATTGTACCAGCTGTTTTAAATAAGAAAATAAATTACACTGCTAACTTAATCAACTGCGCATGCGTAAACTACAGTCAATTGTACTAGATCGCAATACAGAAGGCAGTTGCAATATCGATTATCACATTGACTATATGTATTGATTAATATCGATTTATTTCTTAATTCAAGTAATATATATATAACCACTGCTGTTTAAATAGCAATATGTTTTACACTGCTAACTTAATCAACTGCGCATGCGTAAACTACAGTCAATTGTGTTAGATCGCAATACAGAAGGCAATTGCACCCAAATACATATGCGCTGCTTTTTTTTAATATTTTTGAATAAACATAGAAAAAAAATAAGAACTTATTATGACGCAACTTGTTGCAACCTTAACTAATTACCATGTCTTCCGTTTACATACAAACCTGTATGAGCATGTCCTTTTCCCCTGCTTTCTTGCCCTAATAGAATGATTCAAATTATTTCCAGTTATATTTAATAATTTATTTACCTTTACCCCATAAAACTTTCCTGTAATTTTAAGTGGAAAAAGGAAAAATACGAATGAACAAACATTAATTAAAACATTTTATTTTTATTTAAAGGAAGTATACATGTAAAATAATATTTATTTCACAGTATAAATATTATTTAAATTCTATGCCATATCTTCCATTATTAAAGCCTTTGTACATTATTAACAGTTTATTCTTTGAATGTTGGTAATCTTCCACCATTTCATCAGTTATCACTGCCGCAAATCTGCGTGGAAGGAAGATCCACGTTGGGTAGTCCATTGTCGGGCCAATATAATGTAAATGGGCAACGATGGCATCTCCAAATTTAGTGTTGATTCCTTCGAATTGCTTCACTTCGTATGAGTATCCGTTTCTTAGATCTGATAATTTGCCAATCCCCGCAGACTTTGTATTCACATCATTCAAAAAGCTTGCCAACTTAGACATCTAAAAGAAGAATATTACATGAAAGTATCACATCATGATCAAAATATTGTTTCTTTAAAAAAGTATGATTACTTACCTTTGAAGTATGAAGTTAACCTCTCGAGCTCTGGGCAACGAATGATGAATTACCTTACAAGCTTCACTGCTTTACCGTTACGGAGTCCCCCCCACTATTTGACGTCACTTATAGTTAGCCAATAGAATTGCGTGCTTGTCTTCCCTCTCTCTCTTGCAAGTGTCTCTCTCTCTAAGGTGAATCATACCTCCCACCTTTGATGCAGGACTCAACCTGTCCGTTAACTTCATATATGTTTCTTAGAAAAAAACAATATTTTTAAAACTGAACTTTGCCCTTATTAGCTTTTATTGCTTTATAAATAATAAAACTTTGAATGTTTGTAGACTTAAAAACTTATTTTTTAAGAAATGTTAACACGCTTGCACAACATGTTTGAACAGGCAAGTAAAAATAATGATGACTCACACCATTGTCATATCCTCAACGTGCACAAACTGCAGCTTAGTTTATTCTTTTTTTTAACTAAATAAATTTTGTATATGCGCCCCTCTTAGTTCGGCTTCCGCCTTAAGCATCCTCACCACGTCAAGGTGGAGGTCATCGAGGAAGATTGTTTTTTTATTTTATTTTTTTTGTTTTTTTGTTTTATTTTTTTTAATTTATTTTATTTACTTTATTTTTTTTAAATAATTTTATAATAATAAAAGGAATAATTGAAAAATAAAGCAATAATTTATCGATGGCATCTCCAAATTTAGTGTTGATTCAATAATTTAACTTAATACATTTATTGAAATAAAACTTAAAAAGATACATATCTACAGAAAAATATAAAAACTTAAAAATCATCTTCAAATACAAATAAAATATTTAATTTCTACTTAGTACATTAAAGTGAAATAAATAAGAAATGTTTTGCTATCGAATCAGTTTGTTTTAATGGTTGTTGGAATTTTAGCTGCCTTGCATCAATTGCATTCATACATTGTACAGAATTTGCAAAAATCCATTCATGGTTTACGGGGATTTTACACCCCGCCAGTGACCAACATTCAGGTTTGTGTGCAACTCAATGCATTCGCCAGTGACCACATTCGTTCTTCAAGGCAAAAATATTTCCGTCTCACTCCAACCAAACTTACTATTGAGCCAGCAATTGATGGCTTTAATTCGATATTGCGTACATTTCTCTTTACAAGTATTGTGTATAATACACTGATTTCCTGCTGTTTCTAATGAATCAAGTTTTGGACAGTCATAATCTTCTAAATTAATTACACAACAACTGTACAGATTTTGCAAAAGAAATCATTTCTTTTCATAACCCTTAACAAACACAAATTTATAATTACAATCAATAAACTTGAAAATATCTCTAATCATTTCATATTCAATATCCCCGTCATTCCATTTAATTTTATGATAATAATTTTCTAACCAATAATTGGTTCTTCTACTTTTTTCACATTGTTTATGTTGGGCAGGTGGCTTGATCCAATGTCTGACTGATTGAAAATTATAGTCTAACAGAGAAAGCTCTTTAACAATATAACCTCCTACACTGTCTACAAAGCACTGGAAGTCAGCTATCAGCACGCCTGTTTGAGCCATACTGAACACTGAACTAGCTCTTCAAGCACTCTTATACCATACGACGTACAATACCTGTTAAAGGATTATATTCTACCACTCTGTCGTGTATAATAAGACAATATGCAGTGGTGTTGGGCGGGAATATTTCTTTTGATTCAAATTCCAATCTAACATCTACCGGGCCACATTTGATAGATTCACACTGTTTAGAACAATCTATTACAATTAAGGGTTTTCTCTTTAAAATTTTGTAAAGAACTTAGAGGATACATTTGTTCTCCATAATATGACATTTGAAAGGAAGCGTACATATGATATAGAAAGGCAAAATGTTTAGAGGAAAAATCTACATTCAAATCGCCGTATGGGTAAGCTTTACAATTAAGATAAAGTTTTACATTTGAAATTGAACAGTGGTCAAAGTGACTAGCGTTGCTTTCCACATTATTAGCACGTCCTGTTTGAAAAGCTAGAATGATATATCGGGGCTTTTCCATTTGACTAGATGTCTTTACTGACCAGATTTGCCTCTAAATGGCCGGGAACAAAGGGTATCATAGAGTTCCCAACTTCTAAAACTTAGAGCAAATACCTTAGCAGATTTAAGATGACGCATAAGAGCCAATCTTTGATGTTCGTTGACTGTTACATAGGGCAGCATCCAGCAAAGCTTCACCATTTCAATTTTACACCTCTCCACCACTTGTTCTTCATTCAATCTGTTGAATTCATAGGCATTTCCATCTTGTCTGCTTCTAACAAGTATCAAGTCTTGTTTAACATTAATCACAATTTTCTGGTAATCTTCACAAAATCCCAGCAGCGATGATAGCGGAATGCATAAATTAATACATCCTTCTGCTGAATCTTTCTGGCAGCCTGCCTTAAGCGAAACCAACCCTTTAAGTGTACAAGCTATTCCTGGGTTTTTTACTCGATCTATTTCAACTCCACTTAGTTCGTATCTTATTTCATCAAATAGAAATGCAAAAGCATTATTGGACAATTTGGATGAAACACGAACTGCAGAGCCGTCTTCCTTTAAAAACTTGCCTTCCAAGTAGTGCAAACTTTGAGTGGGCAGCGTATATAGATCTTAATGTTGTACACTAATGCGTATTTCATCGCCTGCAGTAGTTTTGAAGAAGCATATGGGTGGTGGGAATGCAATTCTATGCACTCGATTGAATTGTCAAACTGACATTTCTCTTCCAAATCTAACATTCCATGATGATGATAGAACGTAGTAACCTGCAGCCTGAAGAAATCGAATACTGCTGTTGGTCAGCGATGTTCGCTCGGCAATTGTTCTCACTGGAATGATGCTCTTTTTCTCCGCAACTGTCCTTTTATCGCCTCTTCTAAAGTCTAAACCCATCTCAGTCTAGTGATCAAATGGCCAACTTCAGTTGTGAGCCTCTATTTTATAAGACATCCAGCAGGAAGAGTAGACAAAGCTGACCGCAGTTGTTAGTGCCAACTTTCTGATACTGCTTCCTGTTCCATGAAATTCGACTTCCCTTTACATATCGGACAAATTCAGAAGGGGGATTGGCACCACTGCTATCGAAGAATTGAACATATTCACCTCTCTACTTGTAACAAACCCAGTGAGTACCACTGCCATCCAAATTAAAATTGGCTCGTTCATTTTTCCATGGTTTCTTTGGAAATTCTACAATCATGAATACCCTTCTGAAATGAGGAATTTTATTTGATTTTGCCAACTTAATTGGATCGAAATTACTTAGCCGCAGGCGAGGCAGCGTATCCAGCATTCGTTTAGCTTTTCCACTCAATTTTGAAGATTTGCCACCCATCCGTTTAGGAGTGGGGATGATTCTCTTCTTTTTCTTCTAATCTTTAGCACGTCTCATGATAAACTGAATCGTTGTTAGTTGTTTCTAGCTTTATATATGAACATTTTTAACACTCTCCCAACTGTTGTGTGAATTATCTAAGCCCAACCATTTCACCAAAATTCTATCACCTTTCCGTTTAATAACCTTCTCCACTAGGTAACTGACGGAATATTTGGCTAGCTGCAGTTCCTCTTGATAGAAACCTCCAGCAATCATTTGCCCCTTATAATCTTTCAGATGATAGGTGACCGGTATGGTATTTTTCACTTCAGCAACTTTAAATATTTCTGTAGACCATGAAGGGCAGTAGCCTTTAGCAAATTGCGCTTTATATTTGGATATGCGTACATGATCTCCAGCTTTGAACTTGGGAATGCTGGCGTTTTTCAAAGTTTTCTTCGCATATACTTCACGTAACAGCTGTTCTTCAATTTCTTTTCCCCGTACTGAAGCCGGTGCCGTTTTGATAGTTCTGTGTTTAGTGTTATTATTTTTGTTCACTAGCGATTTAATACTGGTTAACCAGTCGTACGATCCTTGGAGACTAAATTTTTTCCACATTGCCGCTTTCAGAGTACGATTGAATCTCTCCACAATTGAAGCTTTTAAGTTACTATAGGTAGAATAGTGATTTATACCGTTCACGTTCATCAGCTTGCCAAATACCTTGTAAAACTCTTTTCCATTATCCGTTTGCAAATTGTTTGGCTTCCGTTCGGTCAATACTTTCTCGAATGCTTGACTCACTTCCAGGGCTGTCTTATTCTTCAGAGGGATCACCCATGCATATTTGGAGAAACAATCAATCACACTCAACAGATATTTGTGGCCTTTATTGAATCTAGCGTAGGGTATTAGTTCCACCAGCTCGGCTTGCCATAGGTCATCTAAGCCCTTCAGAAGGACTGCTCTTCTCTTGAACACTCTTCTTGCTGGTCTGTGCAACTCGTTTACAATCTGTTCCTTAACAGAGGCCATGATGAACTGAATCTTGCTCGTGTCCTAACTACGCTATTATACCTCCATCTCTCAGCTGGGCTTCAATACTTTATATTTCCGCGCTGGCATTGTTGGTGCTAAGTAAGCTTCTTAATCGATCTACAAGCATGTTAGGATCTACATATCCGGCACCTCTTTTTGTTGAAAACAATTTTGAAATCACATTCTTGTATTTCATGTTTGTGTTGAGAACTTTAATTGGTCCGGAAGGGCTGTGCCCTTCTCTATGAGCGTTCGCCTGTTGCAGTATGCTCTTATAATTGATATAATCCGTCTTCTTCACCCTAGACAAGTTTGGATTTGTTAAGAATAATAACTCGAAAAGACCTGGTCTGCCGAAATAGGTATTATCACCAACAGATAGAATATCTTTGCTGATGGAGACCACTGAGTCGCCAATACTAAATCTCCGGCCGTCATAAACTACACCATATATCATATCCAAGTCCTTGGTCTCATTTTTAATACATTTTTTGATATATTTTGAGGACATTTCTCCAACTTCCTTCAAATATTTTGCTGAAATTTCCTTCCCTTCGGGAGTTTGTGCTTGTTCTCGTATCTCTTGAAGCGGGCTGGTTGCTTCAGCAGAAGCAGAAGAAGATAACTTTAGAACTTCCAGTCGCTTTGGGGTTGAAAGTTCTTCATGCCATGTTCTTGTTAATCTTGACGGCGGTGTTGTAGCCGATTCCAGCCTCAGAAATTTTAGTCTCTTTGGAGGTGGAAGGGGTGTTTCAGAAGAAGCTATTTCCTGTTTAAGAGATTGTTTTAATTCAAGTGGTGGCTTTTCCTGCTTTTCCACCAATGCTTTCAATGGACTCAATAAAGATTGATATTTCATTTTCAAATATTCATCGGTCTCTTCTCTGTTTCTCTTCAACATATTACACTTTTCTTGAATCGCCTTTCTGGTTTCGATTATTTCACGCATAGCATGTGACGTAACGTCGAAAAATTGGCTAATCAGTCAAAAATGGTCACAATAATAATAAATTTAATAATAGTGTTAATAAGACTGTTTATAATATTAATATTAATAACAAAGAAGAGCAAGAAGAGCTTCAAACAAGTGCAGTGGTGGGAATGTGGTATGGCGAGAGGGGTAATGCAGTCGGAGAGGGGTGTGGAGCAGTCTGGAGTACGTCAGTGCTGGAGGGAGAGTGAGACAGAGAGCGTCTTAGCTGCGGAAAAGAGCAGAACGAATTGAGCTAATCGGCCGACCCGCTTCTTCTAAACGTTCCACTCTACACCGAAAGACAGAAACCGCTGGCTCGAGCCACGAATTACCAGGAACCATCGGTAGAACCAGGTGACCGTGCCGCCCCCAACAGGTACTGAGTGTGGTGTGGTTCCTCCCTCCTCGTCAAGCCACCAGGACTGGCAGGGCAAATTAATCGCCAAACCCGAACAATTATTAACCTAACCCCCCCCGTGCACTAGATTATTTTGTGTTTCGTTTATATTATATATAAAGAATAAATATTTTATTTCAGTTATTAACAAAACAGATCAATGTATATATTATAGGTAAATTAGGTGAAGGATCCTTTTATTTTTGTTTAATATTATTCTAATCTTTGTCTTGTCAAGTAAAAATAAGGTTGTACACATCCTAGACTTGTTATTTATTCCCCTCATTGTAATTGTTGTTATTGTGATTATTCGGTGTTCTCGGAAGTTCCTTGCCCTAATCTGACCACATCAGCGGAACCGCGTCTACTAGACGACCCTACCATTGGTAGTGTCACAAATTGGCGCCCAACGTGGGGCAGACACTGCTCTTCATTAAAACTTGAAACATTAATAAATAAACAAAAATCGGTTTCTTCCTCATAATGATGTCATGATGTCATGGTATTTAATGACTAATTTTAATGTAAATGAGGAATTGAAATCAGCAGAAGGTAAATGCAATGAGTTTGTAAGAGCAGTGTCGGTCCGAATAGTTAGTTACAACTTCATAGTATACGCTGGTTGATGTTGGTGGGATGTACTTTGGTCACATGAAACTCGGGCGTATTGAAACTCTAAATAAAGAAATATATAGGAACAATTATTATTGTTGTTGTCAATAACCGGACGATTGTTTATGTGGATATTTGTTTTGCTGTCCGTACTTATCCACAATACTTTATCCATTCCTTGTGAATGAAATAGATTATTTTATTCAGTGATTTACACTCAGCAATTTGTTTTTATTCATGACCTGTTGCTTAGTGCTAAGCTAGCTCTACTTGGCCTCGTAATTAAAAATAAGGAAATAAATAAGATAAAAAAATAAAATAAATAAATAAAAAAATAAAAAAAAAAATTCCCTTATACTTTAGTAAGTAAATTAGAGCAGGTATGGAGCTTGACGGTGGTGAAGCTGAGGCGGGAGACCAGGCAGGCACTAAAGGTAAGAATGTGGGATGGATCTACGAATTAAAAAAGGAATCCTTGCAAAGCGCGTGTCGTAAGTTTGGGATTAGTGCTAAAGATTAGAAGAAAAAGAAGAGAATCATCCCCACTCCTAAACGGATGGGTGGCAAATCTTCAAAATTGAGTGGAAAAGCTAAACGAATGCTGGATACGCTGCCTCGCCTGCGGCTAAGTAATTTCGATCCAATTAAGTTGGCAAAATCAAATAAAATTCCTCATTTCAGAAGGGTATTCATGATTGTAGAATTTCCAAAGAAACCATGGAAAAATGAACGAGCCAATTTTAATTTGGATGGCAGTGGTACTCACTGGGTTTGTTACAAGTAGAGAGGTGAATATGTTCAATTCTTCGATAGCAGTGGTGCCAATCCCCCTTCTGAATTTGTCCGATATGTAAAGGGAAGTCGAATTTCATGGAACAGGAAGCAGTATCAGAAAGTTGGCACTAACAACTGCGGTCAGCTTTGTCTACTCTTCCTGCTGGATGTCTTATAAAATAGAGGCTCACAACTGAAGTTGGCCATTTGATCACTAGACTGAGATGGGTTTAGACTTTAGAAGAGGCGATAAAAGGACAGTTGCGGAGAAAAAGAGCATCATTCCAGTGAGAACAATTGCCGAGCGAACATCGCTGACCAACAGCAGTATTCGATTTCTTCAGGCTGCAGGTTACTACGTTCTATCATCATCATGGAATGTTAGATTTGGAAGAGAAATGTCAGTTTGACAATTCAATCGAGTGCATAGAATTGCATTCCCACCACCCATATGCTTCTTCAAAACTACTGCAGGCGATGAAATACGCATTAGTGTACAACATTAAGATCTATATACGCTGCCCACTCAAAGTTTGCACTACTTGGAAGGCAAGTTTTTAAAGGAAGACGGCTCTGCAGTTCGTGTTTCATCCAAATTGTCCAATAATGCTTTTGCATTTCTATTTGATGAAATAAGATACGAACTAAGTGGAGTTGAAATAGATCGAGTAAAAAACCCAGGAATAGCTTGTACACTTAAAGGGTTGGTTTCGCTTAAGGCAGGCTGCCAGAAAGATTCAGCAGAAGGATGTATTAATTTATGCATTCCGCTATCATCGCTGCTGGGATTTTGTGAAGATTACCAGAAAATTGTGATTAATGTTAAACAAGACTTGATACTTGTTAGAAGCAGACAAGATGGAAATGCCTATGAATTCAACAGATTGAATGAAGAACAAGTGGTGGAGAGGTGTAAAATTGAAATGGTGAAGCTTTGCTGGATGCTGCCCTATGTAACAGTCAACGAACATCAAAGATTGGCTCTTATGCGTCATCTTAAATCTGCTAAGGTATTTGCTCTAAGTTTTAGAAGTTGGGAACTCTATGATACCCTTTGTTCCCGGCCATTTAGAGGCAAATCTGGTCAGTAAAGACATCTAGTCAAATGGAAAAGCCCCGATATATCATTCTAGCTTTTCAAACAGGACGTGCTAATAATGTGGAAAGCAACGCTAGTCACTTTGACCACTGTTCAATTTCAAATGTAAAACTTTATCTTAATTGTAAAGCTTACCCATACGGCGATTTGAATGTAGATTTTTCCTCTAAACATTTTGCCTTTCTATATCATATGTACGCTTCCTTTCAAATGTCATATTATGGAGAACAAATGTATCCTCTAAGTTCTTTACAAAATTTTAAAGAGAAAACCCTTAATTGTAATAGATTGTTCTAAACAGTGTGAATCTATCAAATGTGGCCCGGTAGATGTTAGATTGGAATTTGAATCAAAAGAAATATTCCCGCCCAACACCACTGCATATTGTCTTATTATACACGACAGAGTGGTAGAATATAATCCTTTAACAGGTATTGTACGTCGTATGGTATAAGAGTGCTTGAAGAGCTAGTTCAGTGTTCAGTATGGCTCAAACAGGCGTGCTGATAGCTGACTTCCAGTGCTTTGTAGACAGTGTAGGAGGTTATATTGTTAAAGAGCTTTCTCTGTTAGACTATAATTTTCAATCAGTCAGACATTGGATCAAGCCACCTGCCCAACATAAACAATGTGAAAAAAGTAGAAGAACCAATTATTGGTTAGAAAATTATTATCATAAAATTAAATGGAATGACGGGGATATTGAATATGAAATGATTAGAGATATTTTCAAGTTTATTGATTGTAATTATAAATTTGTGTTTGTTAAGGGTTATGAAAAGAAATGATTTCTTTTGCAAAATCTGTACAGTTGTTGTGTAATTAATTTAGAAGATTATGACTGTCCAAAACTTGATTCATTAGAAACAGCAGGAAATCAGTGTATTATACACAATACTTGTAAAGAGAAATGTACGCAATATCGAATTAAAGCCATCAATTGCTGGCTCAATAGTAAGTTTGGTTGGAGTGAGACGGAAATATTTTTGCCTTGAAGAACGAATGTGGTCACTGGCGAATGCATTGAGTTGCACACAAACCTGAATGTTGGTCACTGGCGGGGTGTAAAATCCCCGTAAACCATGAATGGATTTTTGCAAATTCTGTACAATGTATGAATGCAATTGATGCAAGGCAGCTAAAATTCCAACAACCATTAAAACAAACTGATTCGATAGCAAAACATTTCTTATTTATTTCACTTTAATGTACTAAGTAGAAATTAAATATTTTATTTGTATTTGAAGATGATTTTTAAGTTTTTATATTTTTCTGTAGATATGTATCTTTTTAAGTTTTATTTCAATAAATGTATTAAGTTAAATTATTGAATCAACACTAAATTTGGAGATGCCATCGATAAATTATTGCTTTATTTTTCAATTATTCCTTTTATTATTATAAAATTATTTAAAAAAAATAAAGTAAATAAAATAAATTAAAAAAAATAAAACAAAAAAACAAAAAAAATAAAATAAAAAAACAATCTTCCTCGATGACCTCCACCTTGACGTGGTGAGGATGCTTAAGGCGGAAGCCGAACTAAGAGGGGCGCATATACAAAATTTATTTAGTTAAAAAAAAGAATAAACTAAGCTGCAGTTTGTGCACGTTGAGGATATGACAATGGTGTGAGTCATCATTATTTTTACTTGCCTGTTCAAACATGTTGTGCAAGCGTGTTAACATTTCTTAAAAAATAAGTTTTTAAGTCTACAAACATTCAAAGTTTTATTATTTATAAAGCAATAAAAGCTAATAAGGGCAAAGTTCAGTTTTAAAAATATTGTTTTTTTCTAAGAAACATATATGAAGTTAACGGACAGGTTGAGTCCTGCATCAAAGGTGGGAGGTATGATTCACCTTAGAGAGAGAGACACTTGCAAGAGAGAGAGGGAAGACAAGCACGCAATTCTATTGGCTAACTATAAGTGACGTCAAATAGTGGGGGGGACTCCGTAACGGTAAAGCAGTGAAGCTTGTAAGGTAATTCATCATTCGTTGCCCAGAGCTCGAGAGGTTAACTTCATACTTCAAAGGTAAGTAATCATACTTTTTTAAAGAAACAATATTTTGATCATGATGTGATACTTTCATGTAATATTCTTCTTTTAGATGTCTAAGTTGGCAAGCTTTTTGAATGATGTGAATACAAAGTCTGCGGGGATTGGCAAATTATCAGATCTAAGAAACGGATACTCATACGAAGTGAAGCAATTCGAAGGAATCAACACTAAATTTGGAGATGCCATCGTTGCCCATTTACATTATATTGGCCCGACAATGGACTACCCAACGTGGATCTTCCTTCCACGCAGATTTGCGGCAGTGATAACTGATGAAATGGTGGAAGATTACCAACATTCAAAGAATAAACTGTTAATAATGTACAAAGGCTTTAATAATGGAAGATATGGCATAGAATTTAAATAATATTTATACTGTGAAATAAATATTATTTTACATGTATACTTCCTTTAAATAAAAATAAAATGTTTTAATTAATGTTTGTTCATTCGTATTTTTCCTTTTTCCACTTAAAATTACAGGAAAGTTTTATGGGGTAAAGGTAAATAAATTATTAAATATAACTGGAAATAATTTGAATCATTCTATTAGGGCAAGAAAGCAGGGGAAAAGGACATGCTCATACAGGTTTGTATGTAAACGGAAGACATGGTAATTAGTTAAGGTTGCAACAAGTTGCGTCATAATAAGTTCTTATTTTTTTTCTATGTTTATTCAAAAATATTAAAAAAAGCAGCGCATATGTATTTGGGTGCAATTGCCTTCTGTATTGCGATCTAACACAATTGACTGTAGTTTACGCATGCGCAGTTGATTAAGTTAGCAGTGTAAAACATATTGCTATTTAAACAGCAGTGGTTATATATATATTACTTGAATTAAGAAATAATTCGATATTAATCAATACATATAGTCAATGTGATAATCGATATTGCAACTGCCTTCTGTATTGCGATCTAGTACAATTGACTGTAGTTTACGCATGCGCAGTTGATTAAGTTAGCAGTGTAATTTATTTTCTTATTTAAAACAGCTGGTACAATTGACTGTAGTTTACGCATGCGCAGTTGATTAAGTTAGCAGTGTAAATTATTTTCTTATTTAAAACAGCTGGTACAATTGACCAAGGTTTACGCATGCGCAGTTGATTAAGTTAGCAATGTTAAACATATTGCTATATAAACAGCAGTGGTTATATATTATTATATTAAGACTAGCTGACCCGGCAAACGTTGTTTTGCCATGTATGTTATTTCTAGGAAACATTTTTATAGTTAAATAAAAATAATTATCTACTATAAGTGTGCGGGGAAGTATTTATAATCGAATGCATTATAAAGAATAAAAGTATGTTTTATTTAGGTTAATAAATAAATCTTTATTAGAGTAACGAATATATTTTAAACAACAGTCTTTGATAGCTATCTAAACATCAAAAATAAATATTTATATTTTTACTATCAATTATGGCAGTTGAAAAAAAAAAAATTAATCTCTTAGCGCAATAGAGTGTACAATATTTTTGGTTAGTCCGTCTTTAGCCAACACAAACAAACTGGATGGTTTTCCCACGCGAGAACATCCCACATATAGTTGTCCGTGGGAGAAGCACGGTGTTTCCAAATCTAAGCCACATACAGACAATGTTTGTCCTTGTGACTTATTGATTGTCATAGCGAATGCCAATCTAATTGGGAATTGAGTGCGTTTGAATTCAATTGGCACATCTGTAGGAATCATAGGGATTCGTGGCAGCAACACATTTTCGCCTTGAAAGTTGCCATTCAAGATGATGGCTTCAATATTCATTAATTTTTTAATGACTAATCGTGTGCCATTACATAGCCGTGGTGGGTTTAAGTTTCGAAGTAGAATAATCGGAGATCCAACCTTCAATTGTAAATGATGTGGTGGCATGCCTGGCAAATCCAATGAATTTAAGAACTCAATTGGATAATTCACAGTCTCGTTGGTATCGCAAACTGCATCGATAGATTTATATGACACCAAGTCCCCAGGCAACAGCTGTTGTATCTTTAAATTTAACCCATTGACGTCCACATTTTTAGCTGCCAAGATCGCTCTTTCTGCCAGCCACTTATGATTTGCATATTGTGTGTGTACATCGGGAAATATGTGATCGATGAGACTATTTTGCGAGTCGATGATTGTGCAGAAGTCCGTCTGTAATTTTATGCATCCAGTATTTTCATGTACAGCAACTTTCCCATCGCCAATAACTAACAGTTGTTTAGAGAAAGGTTCGGCGGATGGATCCTGAAGCATTTGAACGCGCATGTTCACCGTCAGTTGTACTTTTTCAACATTACGCCATAGTCGCGATGATTTTAAGCACGCGTTGATTTCATCAGCGTAGGTTGAACGCGGAATAACGGGAAGTGTTTGTCTGAAATCACCTGAAAGGAGTAACAAAGTGCCGCCAAATAGTTTATCGTTGTTTTTTATATCCTTTAATGTCCTATCCAATGCCTCAAGCGAATGTTTGTGTGCCATAGTGCATTCATCCCAGATAATAATTTTACATTGTTTCAGCACTGTGGCCATAGACGATTGTTTTTTTATGTTGCACACTGCATCTGGATTATTTTTAATGTTTAACGGCAGCTTAAATGCTGAATGAGCTGTTCTGCCTCCATCTAATAAAGTTGCTGCAATGCCAGAAGATGCAACGGCCAATGCGATGCCATTTTTTGATCGTATCTCGGCAAGAAGTAGCGAAATAAGAAATGTTTTGCCAGTCCCACCTGGTGCATCTAAAAAAAAGAATCCTCCTTGTCCTGCCGAAACTGCCAGCATGATACGGTCGTAGATAATTTTTTGTTCATCATTAAGTAGTGGAACATTGCGGCTAACAATGCTCGTTATTTGTACAGTATCGTACTGTAGTTCACGATTCATATCTGTGTTGAGTAAATCAGATGCACTTCGATTCGGTGAGCCCATACCGAAATGACTGATTGGTAAATTCGCAATAGCAATGCAAAGATCCTCGATAGCAATCAATGCTTCATTGTACATTGCTTCACTGAATGATATTGTTAGATCGTTGCACCTTGTACGATGTCGATACAATATATCATCAGTCATTGAATCTTTGTGATTATCCCACAACATTTGTGCTCGGGCCGGGAAACATGTAGCCAGTACTATAGCAAATAGTAGACGAATTTGTGTTCCTGTACAGTTTAATGCTGCTTCAGCAAGCATGCTGTCCCAATGATTGTCGTCTTCTAGCAAGCCTAGAGCAAGGCATGCATCTTTATACGTAGGATACTGTTGTCCATCTACCTTCCATATATCTTGAAATGACAATGGTCCGGTGACATTAACCAACAATAGTCGCAGATAAAAGCACTCAGTCTGCCTTGGATTGACGGTATATACACGACCCAAACTATTTGATTTGAATAAACCGGGGCACGCATCAACAGGTATCCCTTGCTTGCGGGGTATCCATTTTTTCGATTGAGCCCATGTAAAATACCGCGGAACTTCAGAATAGAGCAGTGTTTGTGCGAAGGCACCAAAAGCATCCGCACGATTGCACAATTCAAAAAATTCGGTGAGCGTAGTTTTCGGTGGATTTATAGCATGATCAAGCGCTGTGTCGTTCGTGAAATATACGCGCTGGCCGTTTTCAAGATGGACAGCTAAATGGATAACTGCTGGATCCCGTTCATGAATTGGGAAACCGAAAATACGCCAGACAGCTTCATTGGAACTGATATACCGGCCAATTTGGTAATTCGTGATTTCATCATTTTGATTCAACGGAGGAGAATGAACATTATTATTTTCAATCCAAAATACAGCCATATCACTTCCTTTATTCACATACTTGCAAATATATTTGATACTCTTCACCGAACTGCATGACTCAACATTTATATGAGCATTAAAGGTTTTGCTCAGCAGAGGAGAATATGGTACCACCCAACGATTGTCAATGTCGATGTCTCCGTTGTTGGTAGTTTTAATGAAAGATTGTCCGCCATTTTCGGTACTTCTTCGACGATATATTGGATATCCGTCAACATGTGTGACCGTATCGTTAGTGAAATCTTTAGGAAAACGCTTTGTACATTTTCCATCTACCATGCAAGGTGATGAACGATTCAGACGTCCGCATGGACCATGAATCATGTTTGTTGTAACAATATCAAACAGTAATTGATCAGTAGACGGATCTGGAATCTCTGCAGAAATCAAACTATCGATGTTTTCAGCACGTATTTTGTCGACGAACCAAATTAAAATGTGTGCATGAGGTAATCCACGCTTTTGCCACTCAACTGAATACATCCAACAACGTGTGGGGCCAAATACCTGCAATTTGGTAATGATGCTGATTAAAGACTTTAATTTTTGTTTAAACACACGTGCTGTAATGTCATGACGATGTATTGCGTTTTGTCCTGGCAATAGCAATGATATAATTTCCTGCCATTTTGGATTACATGTAAAAGTAATGAAAAGACACGGTCGTCCATATTCACACACGAAAGTCATAGCATCCTGAATGTATTCTTGCATGTGACGTGGACTACCTACGTACGATGATGGTAAGATAACAGAGTTACCGATTTCGGCAGTGTCAGCGTTGTTCGCAATAGCATCTCGCAAGAGAATATATTCTTCCGCACGTAGCTTCTGTTGATTATATCGCAAGTATCGTAGCCGTTCACTCTCTATCTTCGCATACATGTCGACCATAAATTGTTGGCAAAGCTCACGACATCGTAAAATGATGTTATCTCGGCCACGTCTAATCATCAAACGATATGAATAAAAATCCTTCGAGCTAACGTTCTTATTTGTTTCAGCTCCTGTAATAATATATATTTAAATTAATTGAAAATTTATTCTTTAATAATAAAATAGGTGTGTTCTTAATAATGAAAGAATTACCTGTTACGGGATCTCGTTGTTTAATGTTTACGCAATATCCATCTTGTCCCTTCCAGAAAATTAGTGGATATTGGAGAGCGTCATATGAACGATGGGTATCACTGATGAACTGAAGATCATTATTTCTTCTTCGAATCACGATTTGTCGCGTAGCTGTACGGTCGCCAACCATGATTCCAGCAACGTCGTCAACAACAGGTGCGTTGAATCTACGTACATGCTCTCCAGCTGGTGTTCTATCAGGATTGATGACAATAGCGTGATTGTCACTTTGTAGCTTGGGCATGTGTGATTTGAAGAATTTTAATAATTCATTGTGCTCATTTAACAGAGCGTCCAGCTCGCTGACGATACGCCTGGCAAAAGGTGAATTAAGATTATGGTAGTCGCAACGTGCATCCACGCGATTAGCGAGTGCACGTTCGGAATCCTCGCCACCCATAAAGTATATTTGTAAAAATTTATGAGGTTCGTTTGGCATTGGCAGCAATGAGCCCACTTTGTGATAAACTTGGCCTTTGATTTTGAACGTGGAATTAAATTGTTGACCGTTTGCAGCAGTATTGTTAACTATTTCTGTTGCTCCAAATGATGTCATTTGGAAACATGAATTGAATGTGCGAATTGACTTCAGGAACAGGCTAGAATCTGGATCTGTACCGATAAGTAAACCGTGCAATGGTTCAGGTGGTGTTTCAATTTCGGTTAGTTGTATTTTTCCTGATGAGCAACACATCCCAACTGGCTCATTTTTAAATTTAAGTGCATGGCAACGCGGGCATTCCTTTTCCAAAGTACCAATAACCACTTTAGAATGATTATAATATTCAACATCCGGCTCGTACTGGAACGCTAGTCGAAGAAATAAATTTGACGTAAATGCTCGATGAACTTGTTGGCGTTGTTGGTCAATTCCTCTACGTCCATCGACTATGAATCTGCGAGTTTCTCTTCGTTCTAGTTGTCTTTGTTGATTTCGTTCATCTCGTGCCTCTTGTGATCGTAATTCACGTAACTGCGACATTCTCCTACTCGCATCAGCATTGACTTTTTGAATTTGTTCGCTTGATCTTTGTACTCTTTCATCTAGCCGGGCTCTAGAATTGATCGTTCGACGACTCAAATTAGCCCCTTTGCGTTTTTTTGGCATTGCTGACTGTACATAGAACATATAAATAAATGAAGTTAAAATACTTAAATGGCGGGGATAACTGATCGATTGATAGGTGATCAGTAGTCGAACGGTGAGGGCGGGAGATCAAATTGAATTTAAAAAAAAATCATAATTAAAGGAACTTGAAATTATAATATCTGGATAGGAATTAACAAATAAAAAATAGGGGTTGATCGTAGAGGGGTGAAAAATTGAGAGTATTAACAGATTTTTTATTGTAAGTCATCAAAAAATAAAAAAAAAAATTTGCCAAAAAATTAAAGTTTATAATTAACAAATAAAAAATAGGGGTTGATCGTAGAGGGGTGAAAAGTTGAGAGTAATATGAGATTTTTTATTGTAAGTCATCAAAAAATAAAAAACAAATTTTACTAAAAAAAATAAAGTTTTTAATTAACAAATAAAATATAAGGGTTGATCGTAGAGGGGTAAAAATTTAGGGTTGTATGTATTTTTGTATGATGTGTCATAAAAAAATAAAAACAAAAAATTTTGCCTAAAAAATAAAAAAAAAAATTTAGGGGTGGACTACCCTTAACATTTAGGGGGATGAAAAATAGATGTTGGCCGATTCTCCACCCTGGCCGACAATCATGCTAAGGATCACAAAAATCGATCGAGCCGTTTCGGAGGAGTTCAAGTTCGAACACCGTGACACGAGAATTTTATATATTAGAAATATATCGATATTAATCAATACATATAGTCGATAGGAATAATCGATATTGCCACTGCCTGCTGTATTAAGGTATCATACAATTTACTAGTATATGCGCATGCGCAGATGATTATGTTAGCAGTTTAAATCATTTTTCTTATTTAAAAAACAGCTGTTGGTATATATATAAATTAACAGGTATGATAAAAGCTGTGGAAGGGAAAAGGAGGCTTGCTATAGAGACCTGTCCAGAGAGGTAATCATTTGGAAAAAAAGATGCAATTCTATTGGCTAGTTAGAGTGTGACGTAATTGTGGTGGGGGGTTAATGCTAGTAATAGCTAGTATCGCAGTCCAAATGTCAGTTCGGGTTTAGTTTTCAGTGAGTGTAGGTCGCGTCATCAGCAGCAGAAGCAGTCCTGGTGGAGGGGGTAAGTAAATAATTTTTCTATTACCTAATGTGAGGTTATCCATTTTTATTTAAGTTGAATATTTTTGTGATAGTGGGAGTAATTTAAATTAAAAAAAATTCTTGGTGAGGGGGGTTAGATTTTTTAAAAAATAATTCCAAGTTAAAACATAAGAGAACATTCAAAACTAGAGTAAGCGAGACTACCACTGTGGCCGACTGGTGAAGATGACGTAACATCCAACACGAAGGTTGTAGGATCGAATCCCATGTAAGAAATAAAAAAAGTACCTCTTCCCATCGACGGCGAGGGGGGTGGAGGGTAAGATAGAAGAGATCGTTTATAACTAGAGTTAGCGAGTATGCTGCTGTGGCCGACTGGGGAAGATGACGTGTCTGCCAGCACGAAGGTTGTAGGACCGAATCCCAGGTAAGTAAAAATAATAAAATAAATAAATTCACCCTCCTCTGTATCAATAGGCGAGGGGGTGGAGGTATGTTTCTTCAGCTGGTACGAAGTCCGCCATCTTGTGGTCATCAGCTGGTACGAGGTCCACCATCTTGTGTACTACAGCTGTTAGAAGAGACGCCATCTTGTAGGAGGAGCTTAGGAGGACAACGAATTCGACGACCTAGAGGTGGTGGGAGTGGAGGGGGTAAAGGTAGGTGTCATGTGATAGAAGTAGGGCTAGGGTGGGGGTAAAGGGATGACGTCTAATACGCTGATTGGTCGATTAAGAAAGGTGGGGGTAGGAGTGGGGGTAAAAGTGGTGTCATCGAATTCGCTGATTGGTCGATTATGAAGGGTGGGGTGAGGGAAGGGGTGTGGCCTATAGCCCTCGTCGAGTTCGATGATTGGTCAATAAGGTGGGGTGGGGGTAGGGTGCGTGGCTTAAACCCTCGTCGAAATCGATGATTGGTCAATATGGAGGGGTGGGAGTAGAGTTAGGTGAGTGGGTGGGAGGGGAGAGGATGGCCGCCATTTTGTATTTTAGGTGTGCCAGAACCCCCAAATCCTTTCTACTTATAGCTATTCTTCTTACAACTGCATCAAAAAGAATGTTATTTGTTCATAATAAGTTTAATGTTATTTCTAAGGATTTTTTTTTTTATTGTTAAGGATATTTTGATTGTTTCTTTTTGTTTGTGTTCTTTTTGTTTGTTTTTTTAAATACAGCTAATCATGAAGGAAGAAGCAAAAGAAGAAATAGTTGCTTTGACCTCCAGTAATAAGATACCTCCCTTTTGGAAACCAGACCCAGAACTATGGTTCTGTCAGATGGAGGCAGTGTTTTCGCGTTGTAGGATCACAAATAGTTTAACAAAATTTCAGACTGTTATTCCTCAATTTGAGTTTGACGTGCTTCTACAGATAGCAGATATAAACACCCAAGTAATGCCCCTTATGAAGATTAAAAACTCAATTAATTAGTACTTACGCCGAATCTGAACATAAAAGGATTCAACAATTATTAGAGGGCAAGCAATTAGGAGACGAACAACCGTCACAGCTTTTGCGGCAAATGAAGCAACTGGCAGGAGACACGGTAGCAACGGATGTTGTTAAAACTCTATGGCTCCGTTCTCTCCCGAATACCACACAGGCAATCCTCTTATCTACGGGACACACTGAGGTCGCCAAGTTAGCGAGTATAGCAGACAAAATCCACGAAATCGACCGCCCAGATAGCGTATGCGCCGTTTCTACAAATAGTGGACTGGAGCATAAAATCGAGAAACTCACAGAGCAAATAGCCGCAATAGTTGCAGCAAAATCAACCTGGGATCGAAGTCGAAGCCAAGCGCTCATCGTTCTCGGAGTAAATCTAGATACAAAGCAGAGCCTAATAATCCAAATTGGCTTTGTTATTACCATTACCGATTCCGAGACAAGGCAAAAAAATGTCAACAACCCTGTGCTTGGCTGAAGAACACAGAAAATGCAAGTTCTAGCTCCAACCAGGGAAACAGCTAAGCGGGCCGGAAGTGGCGGTAGCTGGCACCGCTGATTCCCATCGCCGCCTTTTTTTTGAGAAACCAACGTACTGGGAAGACATTTCTCATCGACACAGGTGCTGCTATATCCGTGTTACCCCCATCTACAAAAGGAAAATTTAAGGATACAGAATATATGTACGTTATACGCAGCAAATGGAAGTCCCATTAAAACTTTTGAAGAAAAAGAGTTAAAATTGGACTTGGGACTATGGCGAGACTTGTTACGATGTAACAGCTTTTCCAAACGAAACCAATTTTGATGGTATGATTGTAATTATTTCTAGATTTTGTCCAGGTCAGTTAGTTGAAGTTAAGTAAAATCGGGGATTAAGAAAATAAATCTAGGAAATTTAATTAAGAGAAATGGAGAAACTGGATAAAATGAAGAGCACATGGCTGTGTGAAGAGGGCAGCAGGGAAAAAAAAGACAATCGACGCGAGCAACATATGGGGGAGTGAAAAAACGGACGCCAACTCAAAAAAAATACGGGTTGAAAAATTGGTTGTTGTACGGAGCTGGTTGGAGCCAAAACAAATTGGAGTGAAAAGAAATTACCTAGGCGGGATTTGCCTCAGAGAGAGGATTCATTGAGCGGAGAACCTCTACTTCCCCAAAGGGTAGCTAGAAGGAATAGTACCTGACTGGTGGTGAGCTTCCCATAAGAAGACTAAGAAAGAAGTGTAGATTGAAGCAAAACCAGGCCTGGGATTGACTGTAAGTGTAGAAAATATAGTTAAGAGTGAGACTAGTTTTCTGGTTCTATTGAGGACAATTATTTCATTACCTATTAATCAAGTTTTGTATTTTTCAGTAGTTAGCAGGGTTTACGATACTGTATTTTTTTGTAAAAAGACTTTTTTTGTTGTGATCAATAATAATATTTTCATAACCCCGAATCTTTATTTAAACCCCTAGCAACATTTCACATGGACAATAGATTTAATTATTTAATAAGTAGCTATCTGGTTAGAGTAGCGGCCAGCAGAGGCGCACTACACAGATTTTTTTTTTTTTTTTTTTTTTTTTTTTTTTTTTTTTTTTTTTTTTTTTTTTTTGGCGCATCAACAGCTGTGAGATTTACACAGATTTGCTAACGGAGAAGCTGTTACTAGGTAACTAGTTGGTATTCTAAATTTATTTTTATTTTTTTCCCTTAATATCAAAGTATTGTTTTAATTTTAATTCTAATCACTATTATAGTTATTTGTTTATTATTATTCAGCATATTTCCTCTTCCTTGTTTTCTCATTTCTCCTTACCCTCCGTCTACACTGAGCTTGCCATCTCCAGAGGTGTTTGTATTTGTAGAGGGTGGAGTAACAATTTGGCGCCCAACGGGGGGCTCGAGTAAAACAAATTAAGGGATCATTTTAACATTTTCATCTCGGGCCGGAAGGAGAATTTTATGATGGATGTGTACAGGCTGTTGAAGGAAGAGTTGCAGTACGAATTGGAAATAAGGAAAATAAACTCCGAAGGTAATTGCTAGGAACTGCGGAGAAGGCTGCATGAAGCCTTATCCATGGATGTCCCTCCTGATTCCAGCTGTGTTGCAAACTTGGACCCCAACACGGAATTCACAATTTGTGAGAAGAAATATCTTGTGTTGAAGGGAGCGGTGGAAGAATGTGATGAAGATGCCGAATCAAGTGAACTCAGGCGCCTTAAAACGCGACTTCTGCACACTTACCAGCGATGCAACCGTATAGTACCGGAAGAGGGGCTAGAAGATCAAATTGCGGAGTTAGTGGAATCTATACAAGAGTTGAGAATTCAGCTGGAGAAGTCAACTGTAGGTACTTCATCAACGGAGCTGTTAGCAGGGTCAGCTTATCCAGGGGTAAGGCAAGCACGCTAGTATAGTAGCCGATCTGGATCAACTAGCATTAGAAAAGGATTTCCAACCGACTCGAACAGAGGTCAGATGGAGTTTACCACAGAGGGCTTTAACACCAAATACCCTCCCCGAGATGCAAGCTACCGCCTCCACCTCTACTAAGAATGACGTACTTCATGTTCCGAGACGGGACCCGAAATTGTACAAGTGGGGCCTCACTTTCTCAGGTGAAGAGACAGGATGCAATTGGCTAACTTCCTGGAAGATGTCGAAGTGCGGATGGCCTCAAGAAGTGTATCGCAGGAAGAGGTTTTTCGAGGATTCGACGATTTGTTAACTGGCACGGCGAAAATATGGTTTAGAGCCAAGAGGCAAGAATTCTCTTCGTGGCAAGAGCTGGTGCGAGGATTGAAGAAAACTTTTCAGGATCCTGACTACGACGACCGGCTCATGGAAGAAATACGCCGACGAACTCAGGGGTCTCACGAGATGCCATCATTGTTCATAGTCAAGATGACAAGTTTGATTAAACGGTTAAACACTCCTCTGACAGAAGAACAAAATCTTCAAATACTAGAGAAAAATATTAAGGGCGACCATCTACCTCACCTCGCGCAGGCTACCTATTCATCGGTGAAAGAATTGGAATCAGTTCTCTGCAACCTGGAGATATGGAATCAGAGAGCTGCAAGATATAGGGAGCCGCCAGCTAAAGGTCTACTCGAACCCGCATTAGGTCATCGAACCAAGAAACCGCTACCACAAGTGTCAACTATTCGAGAAACCGGAACTCAGGAGGTACCGGAAAGAAGAAGTCGGCGTACCAAGGTCCCGTTTGTTGGAACTGTGGGCAGACAGGACACTTGGCACGAACAAGCAGCAGTCCAAAGACACAATTTTGTGGAAGGGGTGGGCTTCAAAAGGTCAGCACACAAGGATGTACTCGCTGTGGGCCAAACCAGAAGAAAGCGGGAAACGGACCAAGGGGGTCGGCACAGACCACCGCGCCGGCTCCTCAGAACGCAGCCGCCCAAGATTAACCAGAGAAGATACAGAATGTTTAGAGTGGGTGGGGGTGGTCAGGAATATGTTCTGTTACGGGATGTCACATAGATTAAGCCAGCCAAGCCTTGAAGATCGAAGACCTTTTCTTCAAGTGAGATTGTTGGGTATCTCAGTTAGTGGATTACTTGACTCGGGCTCAACGATGTTAGGGGTTAAAAAGAAAATAATAGCTAGGTCAGTCAGTCTGGTTGGAGAGAGGGAGGCAGTGATTATTTGAACAGACAAAAAAAACCGAAATATATAAATAAATAGTAATATTTTTTTGCTGAGAGGGGGGTCAGTCATTTGTAATGCACCTCTTAATGAAGTGAATTTGATTTTGTGTAATAAAAAAAAAAAAAAAAAAAAATTAGGCTTAGTAATAGTTGGAAAAAGAAAGGATTAGAAGACCAAAAGTGAGCGGAAACAAAAGAAGAGAGAAAATCCAGGAGTACAGAAGGCAGTGGGAGCAGATGAGAAAAAAAAAGTTGCGAACCGAACCGAGTTGGTTCTGACGCTGGCGAAGTAAATTGAGCCTTTGGATAGCTGGTGAAGAAAAGTAAACGAAAACTCGCTTGCAGGAGGATTTATCGTGTACCGAGAGAACGAAAACTCTAAAGGCGTACAGGCAAGAGTAGAGAACCAGGTGTCTGCCCAATTCAAGTTGAATTTAAAAGGAGCGGTGAGTGAACCCCAGCGCTGGTGGTAGCAAAGGTAATGGAGATTGGACAATTTGACAAAGTTTGAATCTGTTATTATTCTGAACTGAAGTTTTTTTATTATTATTATTATTTAAATTTATTTATTTTTCTTATTAAATGTATACAATGTGTTGGAAATATTCTTTGGTCAGCTGGGCCCATTAATTTAATTCCAAGCTTTGTTTGTATAACTAATATAATACTCATGTTCAAGAATTGCTAACCAAGCATTATATTTTCTGTTATAGATCATAAAATAGCCTATTCTGATATTGAAGTGAGTACGACCTGCTGTAGCTGGTGCATTACACGATGACTGATTGCTCCGTAAATCTAAATTAAATTAAATTCCTGCTTCCTTATAGTTACTGTTCTCTCTTTTACTCCAGCCAACCTACTATTCCGGGTATTGGGGGTTTTCGCTGCTGTACCCCCAAGAACCTACTCTTACCAGCCCATAAACATCCTCTCTCCCTACACCTGTTGTTTAATCATTTATTATTTTATTTTCTTTTATTTATTTTCATTTATCCCCTTGAAACCGGTACTTATTTCACTCGAAACAACAGCGTGGCGCTCAAGGCAACTATAAACCGCTCTTCCCCACCCCTTCTTCACTGAGCTAGTGGCACTGCTTTGCCTTCCCCATCGGGGAGCGTAACAGTTTGGCGCCCAACGTGGGGCCCGAAGGGTGGTTTTTAGAGAGAAGTATATCTTTTTTATTGTAAATCTAGTCTGTAGTATCCATATGCAGTCTTTATTTTGTTTATCCTAAATAGGAGAGTTGAGGACTAACTCTTAGTGTTCCCTATTGATCCTTGTTTCTCTTTACCTTCTCGTTTCCTTGTTCCCTTGCCTTTCTCTTTGGTTATCCTGTGTACCATGGATGTAGGTAGGTTAAACAAAGACGAACTTCAGTACGAAGCTAGGGTCAGGCGCCTATCGGATGGGGGATCAGTAGAGGAGCTGAGGAAGAAACTGAGACCTATTCTCAAATTAGAAAGAGAAGGAAAGGCGGTATTTCCCACCGAATTTACTTCTACTCTTAGCGAGTTGGGGGTTTGTCGTGAGAAGGTACAGACACTGAAGGCAAGGGTAGCTGCCTTAGGCGACCTACCAGCCCCAGGGGATATTAAAAGAATAGATACCGGCCTCCAGCATGTGACCAGTAGGATTAATCGGATAAGACCTATGGACACTGATAAAGAGTCATGGAAGGAAAGAGACGAATTAGCTGACGAATGTGCATACCTTTGGGCCTGTTTAGAAGAGTGTCGTTGCGAACAGGAAGGTGCTCAAGGGCTAATTGGGTATCCGGTGTCGGAAGGGCTTTTAGTCCAGCCTTTCGCCCAAGAACGTGTTATATTGGCGGCCATAAACTTGCAAGTATCCCAGTTTACAGGAAGTCGCGAGGGGATTATAGGGCGACAATTAGAAGGGACTATAGCGGAGCTGCTGTCCAAATTGACACTCGCTCCTGTGGGAGACCAGCAGCATGAGAATACACGATTAGAGTATTTGAAAGAGGCTGTTAATTGTTTGCAAACATTCAACGAGCATTCTCAAATTCAGCTTCCTTCGCGTGACACGCATCAGACGGAATCTCCAGCGGCAACCGGGGTTTCCAAAAGGAAACAAATTCCAATGAAGGAATGGGGAGTAAAATTCTCAGGGGATGGTCAAGGGCTAAGTGTCCATGCTTTCCTTGAAGCTATAGAGGAAATGAAGGTAGCCCGAAATACTAATGATGACGACCTCTTTGCATCGGCTTATGACTTATTTACTGGCAGAGCACTGATCTGGTATAAGGCAATTAGGCGCGAGGCAACGACTTGGGACCAGGTAGTTCAGGAAATGAAGGCTGAATTCGAGCCTCAAGATTACACTGAACGTTTATGGGAGGAGATACGGGCCAGGACACAGGGAGATGATGAACCAATGGGAATATTTATCGCGATCATGCGGAATTATTTTCACCGTCTTCCTACCAGGCCTAGCGAGACAGAGATGCTCCGGGTCGTTATGCGTAACCTCCACCCATACTATTTAGATCGCCTCTCCTTGCACGAGGTGTCGCGGTTGGACGATCTTGTTGAGAAAGTGCGACGAATAGAAGCGACGCGTTGGCGGATTCAGACTCACCGTCCACCTCCCTCAAGAAGATCCGTTTTAGAACCTGATTTGGCTTATTCGCCTATTTCTCGAAGAGTTGCGCCAGCATTGAACCTTGCGGAAGCACCAACAGGATCACTGTGCAGTAGAGATAGTTCGTCAGATAAATGCCCCATGAAAGGGGGACCTGAAAGACCGAAAATCAGGGGTACTTGTTGGAACTGCGACCAACCAGGTCATTCGCACCGATGGTGTAAACAGACGAAAAACCCCTTTTGTGAACGCTGTGGTACAAAAGAAGTAACCACGGAGGAAAGTACGTGTCCACAAAAAAGGGAAACTCCAGTGGGGGACGAGCTTAGGACGCAGCTCGTATACGCCCCATCAGTCCGGTCGAGATAATCCCGAATGGCAGGTATGGCTGGCAACGATAAGAGGAAGCGACATTCGGCCATCCCTGCCCTTGTGCCAGTGCAGTAACGCTGACAGGCGTCCATATATTAAGATCACTATTCTGGGAATAGAATCTGTGGGGCTTCTTGATTCCGGGGCAACAAGATCGTTGTTGGATGCTAATCTGTGGGCACGGTTTGCTAAACTGAACATGCAACTGGATGTCACTAAATCGGTGACTGTTTCTTTAGCGGATGGGCACAAATTACCTGCTTTGGGATGTGTATCATTACCAGTAGAGTTGTGCGATAAAGTTAGGATGATCGATTTCCTAGTAGTACCGAACTTGAAATACCCACTAATTCTCGGAGTAGATTTTTGGGCGAACATGAGTATATTACCTGACATAGGGAATCGAACGTGGACCTTCAATGATTCAGTCATGGCGGTAGAGGTGGCCCCAGCTTTAATTGATCAGTCCTCCTTAGAGGAGTGGCAGAAGCCAATCTTAGAGGAACTGATTTCTAAATGGAAGGGGACCCGACCTCAGAAACTAGGGTGCACCGGCAGAGTCAAGCACATGATCGAGACAGACCACCGTCCGATCAAACAGCGCTACTACCCGGTTTCGCCACATGTTCAAGAATTATTGAACAAAGAGCTGGATGACATGCTTGAGCAAGGTATAGTAGTCCCATCCAAAAGCCCATGGTCATCACCGGTCGTACTGGTAAAGAAATCAGACGGAACTTATCGGTTTTGTGTGGATTACCGGCAGGTAAACGCGGTTACGAAGAGAGATGCCTATCCTCTTCCTTTTGTCTCTCAGATTCTCGATCGGTTAAGAGATGGACATTATCTCTCGTCCGTAGACATAAAGTCGGCCTATTGGCAGATCCAAATGGAGGAAAGTAGTCAAGAAAAGACAGCCTTTACGGTACCTGGTCGTGGGCTCTTTGAATTCACGAGAATGCCATTTGGGCTTCATAACGCCCCAGCCACGTGGCAAAGGCTTATTGATCATGTTCTGGGGGCTGACCTAGAACCACATGTTTTCGTATACCTCGACGACATTGTGGTGGTGACGAACGAATTCGGAAAACATGTAGAGGTACTAGAAGAGGTATTTCGGCGACTGGCTGAATCAAAATTAACTATAAATTGGGACAAATGTCGCTTTTGTAGGTCGCAATTGAGGTACCTGGGCTACGTTGTGAATAAGGATGGGTTACAAGTAGATCCTGAGAAGGTCTCATCCATTATGACTTTTCCAGCCCCAAAGTCTATCAGGCAGGTTAGAGGTTTTATAGGCCTAGCTTCGTGGTATCGTCGATTTGTCCCAGACTTTTCAACCATAATATCACCGTTAACCACCTTGCTAAAGAAAGGGAAAAGGTGGCAATGGAATGAAGAACAGGAAACAGCATTCATTGCCATAAAAGATAAACTTATTTCTTCACCGATCTTGACCTGTCCAGATTTTAGCCTACCCTTTATCCTTCAAACAGACGCGTCCTCTTCGGGCGTAGGGGCTATTTTGTGCCAAGAGTATCCGGAGGGCGAAAAGGCGATAGCCTACGCTAGCAGAGGACTGACCGCCTCTGAGAAAAAGTTCTCGACTACCGAGCAAGAGTGCCAGGCCGTTCTCTGGGCAATAGAGAAATTCAGACCCTACTTAGAGGGGATGGAATTTACGGTAGTCACTGATCACATGGCGCTTAAGTGGCTTAATAATCTAAAAGATCCACAAGGCAGGCTAGCCAGGTGGGCTGTGAAATTACAGCAATACACCTTCCAAATCCGTCACCGACCGGGGAAGTTAAACGCGGCCGCGGATGCACTTTCAAGGGTTGAGGAGGATGCCGAGGTGACGGCAATAGATTGCACTGGCCATACAGACTCCTGGTACCGAGATTTGTGCACTAAAGTCAGTACGCGACCTGATGAGTACCCACTATGGAAAGTAGAAGGGTCGAAACTGTACAAGAGAATAGTGGATCGAAGGAAAATCTTGGGGGAGGATAGTCCTTGGAAGTTAGTGGTGCCAAAAAGCGAAAGGAAGAAGCTGTTATTCGACTTCCATGATAGTTCTATGTCAGGTCATTTAGGTTCCTACAAGACTCTTCAGCGACTGAAGGAAGGTTATTATTGGCCAGGAATGGCTGCAGATACAGCGAGGTACGTTGCTAGGTGTCCGACCTGTCTCGCAATGAAACCCTCTCAACAGGGATCAGCAGGGTTGATGGGAGGGCAGAGAGTTGCGGAAAGCCCCTGGCAGGTAATTACTGCCGATCTAATGGGCCCACTTCCCTTGTCCACTAAATTAAACAGATGGCTGCTAGTGGTATGCGACTATTTTTCAAAGTATTCCATATTACATCCGTTGCGGACCGCCACATCCAATAAGATAGCAAACTTGTTGGAAGAAAAAGTTTTCCTGAAGTTTGGTGTTCCCCAGATAATCATCTGTGACAATGGCGTACAGTTCAAAGGTCGCCAGTTACAGGAAAAGATACAAGAATATGGGACAAAGACGTGGTTCACCAGTCTTTATCACCCTCAGGCGAATCCCACGGAGAGAGTTAATAGGGTAATAAAAACCATGATGTCGTCTTATATACGGGAGAACCATCGCCATTGGGATAAGGAGCTATCAAAACTGGAATTCGCGATAAAGACAGGAGTACACGATGCCACCGGGTACACTCCCGCATACCTAAACTACGGCCGAGAACTGCCCAGGACCGCGTTTGAGTATGAGAGGGACCCACCGGATGAGACCAGCGGTGAAATAGGTCTGAATCGCGAACGACATATGGAAAAGCTGAAGGCGATGCCAATCCTTTACAAGGAAGTCCAGGACCGTCTCGATCGCGCTTATGAAAAGGGGCAACGCGCTTATAATTTAAGGAGAAGGCCTGTGGAATATCTAGAGGGGCAGGTAGTAAGGTGTAGAACCCATCCACAATCCGATGCTTCATCTTACTTTTCGGGGAAGCTGGCACCGAAGTTTGTCAAACGGAAGGTGAGGAAAAAGATTTCCTCTGTAGCGTACGAACTTGAAGACCCCTCAACAGGAGTATTTGCGGGGGTATGGAACGTAAAGGACCTTAAAGAACAACCAGTGCAAGAAGAGTCCTAGTCCCATTAATTCCTTCCTTCGTTAACTTTTCTCTCCCAGGTTGTCGCTACATTCAAAGTTAATAAAAGTTATTAATCAGGCTATTTCTCGTTGTGCTATTATTTTCTTTCCTAGGAAGGAAGGGAGAATGTTAGGGGTTAAAAAGAAAATAATAGCTAGGTCAGTCAGTCTGGTTGGAGAGAGGGAGGCAGTGATTATTTGAACAGACAAAAAAACCGAAATATATAAATAAATAGTAATATTTTTTTGCTGAGAGGGGGGTCAGTCATTTGTAATGCACCTCTTAATGAAGTGAATTTGATTTTGTGTAATAAAAAAAAAAAAAAAAAAATTAGGCTTAGTAATAGTTGGAAAAAGAAAGGATTAGAAGACCAAAAGTGAGCGGAAACAAAAGAAGAGAGAAAATCCAAGAGTACAGAAGGCAGTGGGAGCAGATGAGAAAAAAAAAGTTGCGAACCGAACCGAGTTGGTTCTGACGCTGGCGAAGTAAATTGAGCCTTTGGATAGCTGGTGAAGAAAAGTAAACGAAAACTCGCTTGCAGGAGGATTTATCGTGTACCGAGAGAACGAAAACTCTAAAGGCGTACAGGCAAGAGTAGAGAACCAGGTGTCTGCCCAATTCAAGTTGAATTTAAAAGGAGCGGTGAGTGAACCCCAGCGCTGGTGGTAGCAAAGGTAATGGAGATTGGACTATTTGACAAAGTTTGAATCTGTTATTATTCTGAACTGAAGTTTTTTTATTATTATTATTATTTAAATTTATTTATTTTTCTTATTAAATGTATACAATGTGTTGGAAATATTCTTTGGTCAGCTGGGCCCATTAATTTAATTCCAAGCTTTGTTTGTATAACTAATATAATACTCATGTTCAAGAATTGCTAACCAAGCATTATATTTTCTGTTATAGATCATAAAATAGCCTATTCTGATATTGAAGTGAGTACGACCTGCTGTAGCTGGTGCATTACACGATGACTGATTGCTCCGTAAATCTAAATTAAATTAAATTCCTGCTTCCTTATAGTTACTGTTCTCTCTTTTACTCCAGCCAACCTACTATTCCGGGTATTGGGGGTTTTCGCTGCTGTACCCCCAAGAACCTACTCTTACCAGCCCATAAACATCCTCTCTCCCTACACCTGTTGTTTAATCATTTATTATTTTATTTTCTTTTATTTATTTTCATTTATCCCCTTGAAACCGGTACTTATTTCACTCGAAACAACAGCGTGGCGCTCAAGGCAACTATAAACCGCTCTTCCCCACCCCTTCTTCACTGAGCTAGTGGCACTGCTTTGCCTTCCCCATCGGGGAGCGTAACAACGAGGACAGTAATCAACGACAGGTTGTGGAAAAGGTTATCCCCCTTAGGAATCAACCTTCAGCCGTCGGATAACCAACAGATAACCCTAGCAAATGGAAGGACTAGCTCTGTAGAAGGCGTTGCAGTAGTGCCTTTTGAACTGAATGAGAAGTGAAGATTTTGAGTGTTTGGTTGTACCATCTCTGAATGTAGAATTGATACTTGGAATTGACTTCTGGCGTGAAATGTCACTTGTGGTGGACATAGCTAAGGCTTCCTACAAGTCAGGGGATCCGGCCCTAGCCTGTGTATCTGCAGATGCTGGAGTCATCAGCCATGAGAGATTAACGAACAAGCAAAAGGAAGATCTGCGAGCAGTCACCAAGAAGTTCCGAGAAGCGTCACCACCTCATCTGGGCTGTACAGATCGGGTGGAGCATATCATCGACACGGGGGATCAGCCCCCACTGAAACAGCCTTTATTACCCAATATTACTCCTTTATACAAGAGGCCATAAATAAGGAACTTGATGCGATGCTGGAGGATGGGATAGTGAAACCATCAAGTAGTGCGTGGTCATCACCAGTGGTCATGGTAAAGAAGAAGGATGGGAAGTATCGCTTTTGTGTGGATTATCGGGCAGTGAACAAAGTCACCAAACGAGACGCGTACCCTTTACCGTACGTGTCGGCCATATTGGATCGTTTACGAAACGGTAGGTATCTCTCCTCCTTGGACATCAAGAGCGTATATTGGCAGATTCCTGTGGAGAAGAACAGCAGAGAGCGCACGGCCTTCACCATACCGCATAGAGGGTTGTTCCAATTTCGCCGCATGCCGTTTGGTCTGCATAATGCCCCTGCCACATGGCAAAGACTTATAGATAATATATTGGGACCCACGCTAGAACCACACGTCTTCGCATACTTGGATGACATCATTATCGTCACACCTACTTTCCAGAAGCATCGAGAAGTATTAGAAGAAGTTCTCGAGCGTTTATGAGCGGCTGGCCTGACATTATCATGGGAAAAGTGTCAGTTTTGTAGGAGCGAACTTCGCTACTTAGGATATATAGTAAACGAGGATGGCCTCGGGGTAGACCCAGAAAAGGTATCCGCTATTTTGAACTTCCCTAGACCTACGACTGCAAAACAGGTAAGGCGGTTTATAGGGTTAGCAAGTTGGTACAGAAGATTCGTGCCCAACTTTTCAATTTTAGTCTCTCCGTTGACGGATTTGCTAAAGAAAAACAAGCAGTTTGTTTGGGAAGACCGGCAGGAAAGAGCACTACAGGCATTACGAGTGATGTGGCACGGTACGTTAGGCGTTGTTCTACCTGCATGGCGAATAAGCCAGAGCAGCAGAAACCTGCTGGGTATTATGGGGAACAACGCAAAGTATCGCAGCCATGGGAAGTCGTTACCATGGATATTATGGGTCCACTGCCCAGGAGTTCTCAGCAACATAGATATATTCTAGTGGTCTGTGACTATTTTACAAAATATAGGCTACTGCACTCACTTAGACAGGCCACCTCTAAATCTATAGCTAAATTTGTGGAGGACCAAGTATTTTTAGTGTTTGGAGCGCCTAAGGTCGCTAAAACCGATAATGGCTCTCAGTTCGTAAGTAAAGAATTTACATCTCTATTGGGAAACTATGGAGTCAAGTTAATTCGGACACCTTACTATCATCCGCAAAGCAATCCCACGGAGAGAGTGAACCGCGTCGTTAAAACGGCTATCAGGGCATACATAAATGATAATCAGAAACACTGGGATAAAAAGGACTGCGAAACATGAAAGTACGGGGTATACACCCGTGTATTTGAATTTTGGGCGAGAGCTACAGGCATGCAGCGACAACGCCCAGCAGAACATTACCAACCCAGATGAACTGGACGTCGCGGCAAGAGAGGCATTCGCCCAAAAATTTAGCAAGGTAAAATATTTGAGGAGTGAAGTAGTGAAGAATCTGACCAACGCCTATGAGAAGGCCAAGCGAACCTACAACCTGAGGAGAAGAGAAGTGAGTTATGCCCCAGGACAGGTTGTATGGAAGAGGGAGTTTCTCTTGTCTAATGGCTCTAAAGACTTACGAATTAGGAGATGAAGACGGCCGGAATTTGGGAATCTGGCACCCAAAAGATATGAAGCCGCAACCAGAGCCTGAATAACTTGCTAATCACCGCACCCAGCAACCTGCTCAGCCCTTCAGCCCCTGAACATACCCTTCATATTGCCTTTTCTTTTTCCTTTATTATATTTATATTGTCTTTATTATATTCCTTTTTGTTATATTCCTTAATTATTATATTCCTTTAACATTATATTCCTTTATTATTAGATTCCTTTATTATTATATTCCTTTATTATTATAGTCCTTTATTATTATATCCCTTTATTATTGTGTTCCTTTATTATTATATCCCTTTATTATTATATCCCTTTATTTGTTTAGTATTAACCTATTTTTGCCTGTCTTTTCTTTCTTCAGGAAGGAGAGGGAATGTTACGATGTAACAGCTTTTCCAAACGAAACCAATTTTGATGGTATGATTGTAATTATTTCTAGATTTTGTCCAGGTCAGTTAGTTGAAGTTAGGTAAATTCGGGGATTAAGAAAATAAATCTAGGAAATTTAATTTAAAGAAATGAAGAAAGTGGATAAAATGAAGAGCACATGGCTGTGTGAAGAGGGCAGCAGGGAAAAAAAAGACAATCGACGCAAGCAACATATGGGGGAGTGAAAAAACGGACGCCAACTCAAAAAAAATACGGGTTGAAAAATTGGTTGTTGTACGGAGCTGGTTGGAGCCAAAACAAATTGGAGTGAAAAGAAATTACCTAGGCGGGATTTGCCTCAGGGAGAGGATTCATTGAGCGGCGAACCTCTACTTCCCCAAAGGGTAGCTAGAAGGAATAGTACCTGACTGGTGATGAGCTTCCCATAAGAAGACTAAGAAAGAAGTGTAGATTGAAGCAAAACCAGGCCTGGGATTGACTGTAAGTGTAGAAAATATAGTTATGAGTGAGACTAGTTTTCTGGTTCTATTGAGGACAATTATTTCATTACCTATTAATCAAGTTTTGTATTTTTCAGTAGTTAGCAGGGTTTACGATACTGTATTTTTTTGTAAAAAGACTTTTTTTGTTGTGATCAATAATAATATTTTCATAACCCCGAATCTTTATTTAAACCCCTAGCAACATTTCACAAGGACAATAGATTTAATTATTTAATGAAGTAGCTATCTGGTTAGAGTAGCGGCCAGCAGGGGCGCACTACACAGATTTGCTAACGGAGAAGCTGTTACTAGGGAACTAGTTGGTATTCTAAATTTACTTTCATTTTTTTCCCTTATTATCAAAGTATTGTTTTAATTTTAATTCTAATCATTATTATCGTTATTTGTTTATTATTATTCTGCATTTTTCCTCTTTCTTGTTTTCTCATTTCTCCTTACCCTCCGTCTCCACTGAGCTTGCCTTCTCCAGAGGTGTTTGTATTTGTAGAGGGTGGCGTAACAGACTTCAAGTGGAATTTTGTGATTGCAGACATACCCAAACCTATTATTGGTGCCGACCTGCTGCATCACTTCAATCTATTGGTGGACCTAAAAGGTTAGCAACTTACAGATCAAGTTACAAAGTTATCAACAAAAGGGAAAGTTTCAAACGAGCCTCCCACTACAATATCTGCAGTACGAGAAGGTCATCCTTTTGCAGACCTCTTACTAAAATATCCAGATATAACTGGGCCTAATACTATTAAGGAAAATTTCCGACATGATACAGTACACTACATAGAAACGACAGGACCACCTGTTAATGCAAACGTCCTGAACGATACAGAGTAGTTAAAGATGAGTTTCGTAGAATGGTGGAGCAAGGTATTTGTAGGCCATCTAAAAGTCAATGGGCTAGTCCCTTACATGTAGTGGATAAAAAGGACGGAGGCGTGAGACCTTGTGGCGATTACCGCCAATTAAACGCTCGTACGGTACCAGACCGTTACGGAGTTCCAAACATAATGGACTTTAGAAATAATTTATACAGTAAAACTATTTTTTCGAGATTAGATTTGGTAAGAGCATATTATCACATTCCTATTAGGGAAGACGATATTCATAAAACGGCTATCATAACGCCATTTGGCCTTTATGAATTCACTAGGATATGTTTTGGGCTGAGAAATGCCGCCCAAACCTTCCAAAGGTTTATGGACAATATATTCTGAGATTTGAATTTTTGTTTTGTACTACTAGATGACATTCTAGTAGCATCGACAAGCGAAGATGAACACAGATAGCACTTGGAAGAAGTATTTAGGCGTCTCGACAGTAATGGATTGACATTAAACCTTCCAAATGTGAATTCGGTAAAGAGGAAATAGATTATTTAGGATACCACATCACCCCAAAAGGCATCAAACCTCACGAAGATAAGGTTCAGGCAATTATGGATTACCCCTTGCCAAAAGATGTAAGGGCACTTCGTCGTTTCGTGGGGATGTTAAATTTTTATAGGCCATGTATCCCTCAGGCTGCATTGCTTCAAAAACCTCTTAATGTTTATCTCCTAGAGAGCAAGAAAAATGACAAGACACCTGTCTCATGGAACGAAGAGAGCATAGCAGCATTTGAACGATGTAAAGGTGGCCTACAAGATGCTGCCTTGTTAGCGCATCCGAAACCGGAAGCCGAGCTTTCATTGGCCTGTGATGCTTCTAATCACGGTATGGGAGCTGTGCTACAACAAAAAGATTCCGGAAGCTGGATACCATTAGGATTTTTTTCTAAAATGTTTAGTGAAACGCAGCAGAAATACTCAGCATACGATAGAGAGCTACTGGCCATCTACACTGCAGTACGACACTTCCGACCAGTTATCGAAGGTCGGCCGCTAATTATTTGTACTGACCACAAGCCATTAGTTTATGCAATGTATCAGAAACCCTCCTCAGCTTCTCCAATAAGGATTAGATGGCTAACATTTGTAAGTCAGTTCACTACTGATATAAAGCTTGTTCCAGGTGAAGCTAATCAGGTGGCAGACGCCTTATCACGGGTAGAAGAAATACACCTTACAGGCGATTTGGATAAGTTAGCCGATTTGTAAAGAACAGATGTTACAATAAAGGACTTTGAAAAGCAGACTAATCTTAGTTACCAATGGGTAAACTTGCCAGGCTCAACTAAAACAGTACTTTGTGAAACATCGAATGGTAAATATAGAATAGATCTACCAGAAAGCTTAAGGAGAGATATTTTGGACGCTCTTCACGGATGTAGTCACCCTGAAGTGCGTGCTACACGGAAGTTAATTGGAATAAAATATTTTTGGCCGAATATAAACGCAGATGTTTCGAATTGGGCAAGATGTTGCATCGCTTGTCAAAGATCTAAAGTTACACAGCATACCATTACAAAACCGGCAGAATTTGTTCAAACAGGGCGTTTTGAGCAAATCCATATTGACATTATTGGACCCTTTCCACCATCAGCTGGTAAAGTTTATTGCGTAACCGTAATTGATCGTTTTACCCGCTGGCCCGAAGTGGTACCAGTGGAAAATATAACCGCGGAAGTGGTTGCTTTAGCATTTTATCGAGGATGGATTAGTAGATTCGGTGTACCCAAAATACTGACTACAGACCAAGGAAGACAATTTGAGGGTGAATTGTTTCAACACCTCACCAGCTTTCTAGGTACAAAAAAAATAAGAACAACACCTTATCATCCGCAGTCAAACGGATGTGTAGAAAGGTGGCATCGGGCGCTGAAATCTGCTCTAGTGGCTCATTTAGATACCAGCAATTGTACAGAACTACTACCTACCGTATTATTGGGCTTACGTATCACAATTAGGGAAGATACAGATTTTAGCGTAGCAGAAGCCGTATATGGACAAACTCTACGTTTGCCAGGAGAATTTTTATCACCAAGTTCCAGTACTAATGATTTAATTGGGACAGTACTAAAATTAAAAGAGGTGATGTCCGACCTTCGCCCTGCATCATTTAGAAAAAGTCGCAGTCACATATTTGTCCATAAGACTCTCGACAAGTGCACTCACATGTTCTTGAGAGAGGACAAGGTTAGAAAACCACTGACACCTCTTTACTCTGGACCATTCCCCGTGCTCAGCAGGACAGACAAGATTTGCACACTACAGCTGCCACAGCGACAGATCACTGTGTCGCTAGACCGCGTCAAGCCTGCCTTTTTGTTGGTGGATGAGCCGAATTCACCAGCACTACTTCCGACCCACGAACCATCTGTTAGTAGGTATGGGCGCCGGATAAAGCCGAATGTAAGATTTATGGACGTAGTTGTTGGGGGGAGTACTGTAACGGAGAGGCTCCTCCAATAACAACTGCATATCAATGGTAAAAACTATTACATGGGAAGGTTACAAGAAACATGTATAGAGAGTCCCGAGTAGAGAGGATTTGGGGGTTCTGGCACACCTAAAATACAAAATGGCGGCCATCCCCTCCCCTCCCACCACCCTCCCATAACCCTACCCCACCCCCTCCTAATTGACCAATCATCGATTTCGACGAGGGTTTAAGCCACGCCCCCTACCCCCACCACACCTTATTGACCAATCATCGAACTCGACGAGGGCTTTAGGCCACGCCCCTTCCCCCACCCCACCCTTTTTAATCGACCAATCAGCGAATTCGATGACACCACCTTTACCCCCACTCCTACGCCCACCCTTCTTAATCAACCAATCAGCGTACTCGACGACATCCCTTTACCCCCACCCTAGCCCTACTTTTATCACATGACACCTACCTTTACCGGTTCCACTCCCACCACCTCTAGGTCGTCGTATTCGTTGGCCTCCTAAGCTCCTCCTACAAGATGGCGTCTCTTCCAACAGCTGTAGTACAGAAGATGGCGGATCTCGTACCAGCTGATGACCACAAGATGGCGGACCTCGTACCAGCTGTTGACCACAAGATGGCGGACCTCGTACCAGCCGATGAAACATACCTCCACCCCCCCCCTCGCTAATTGATAGACAGGAGGGTGAATTTTTTTTATTTTAATTATTTTTACTTACCTGGGATTCGATCCTACAACCTTCGTGCTGGTAGACACGTCATCTGCACCAGTCGGCCACAGTGGTAGTCTCGTTTACTCTAGTTTTGAATGTTCTCTTATGTTTTAACTTGGAATTATTTTTTAAAAAATCTAATCCCCCTCACCAAGAATTTTTTTTTTATTTAAATTACCCCCACTATCACAAAAATATTGAACTTAAATAAAAATGGATAACCTCACTTTAGGTAATAGAAAAATTATTTACTTACCCCCCTCCACCTGGACTGCTTCTGCTGCTGATGACGCGACCTACACTCACTGAAAACTAAACCCGAACTGGCATTTGGACTGCGATACTAGCATTAACCCCCCACCACAATTACGTCACACTCTAACTAGCCAATAGAATTGCATCTTTTTTTCCAAATGATTACCTCACTGGACAGGTCTCTGTAGCAAGCCCCCTTTCCCTTCCACAGCTTTTATCGTACCTGTTAGTTTATATATATATGCCAACAGCTGTTTTTTAACTAAGAAAAATAATTTACACTGCTAACATAATCATCTGCGCATGCATATAACCACTGCTGTTTAAATAGCAATATGTTTTACACTGCTAACCTAATCAACTGCGCATGCGTAAACCTTGGCCAATTGTACCAGCTGTTTTAAATAAGAAAATAATTTACACTGCTAACTTAATCAACTGCGCATGCGTAAACTACAGTCAATTGTGTGATACCTTAATACAGCAGGCAGTTGCAATATCGATTATTCCTATCGATTATCACATTGACTATATGTATTGATTAATATCGATTTATTTCTTAATTCAAGTAATATATATAACCACTGCTATTTAAATAAGAATATGTTTTACACTGCTAACTTAATCATCTGCGCATGCGCAAACTCCAGTAAATTGTGTGAGATCTTAATACAGAAGGCAATTGCACCCAAATACATATGCGCTGCATTTATTAATTTTTTTTTTGAAAAATTAAATAAAATTTGAACTTATTATGACGCAACTTGTTGCAACCTTAACTAATTACCATATCTTCCGTTTACATACAAACCTCTATGATCATATCGTTGTAGTCTCAATATGATAACTCATATATTATTTCCGTTTTATTTATATTTTTGAATAAATATAGAAAAAATTAAAACATTATGACACAACTTGTTACAACCGTAACTAATTAGCATATATCTTATTATTTCCGTTTACCAACTATACAAACCTGTATGAACATATCGTTATAGTCTCAATAGGATGACACGTATGATTACCTGAACATGCTCCTACAAGTCTGGACATGTAGCTAGCTGCCTCTTTCGCTTTAATCATTTTTTTTTTTTTTTTTTTTTGTAATAGAATGATTGATATTATTTCCGGTTATATTTAATAATTTATTTACCTTAACCCTATAAAACTTTCCTGTAATTTTAAGTGTAAAAAGGAAAAATACGAATGAACAAACATTAATTAAAACATTTTATTTTTATTTAAAGGAAGTATACAAGTAAAATAATAACATTTATTTCACAGTATAAATTTTATTTAAATTCTATGTCATATCTTCCATTATTAAAGCCTTTGTACATTATTAACAGTTTTTTCTTTGATTGTTGGTAATCTTCCACCATTTCATCAGTTATCACTGCCGCAAATCTGCGTGGAAGGAAGATCCTCGTTGGGTAGTCCATTGTCGGGCCAATATAATGTAAATGGGCAACGATGGCATCTCCAAATTTAGTGTTGATTCTTTCGAATTGCTTCACTTCGTATGAGTATCCGGTTCTTAGATCTGATAATTTGCCAATGCCCGCAGACCTTGTATTCACATCATTCAAAAAGCTTGCCAACTTAGACATCTAAAAGAAGAATATTATATGAAAGTATCACATCATGATCAAAATATTGTTTCAATAAAAAAAGTATTATTACTTACCTTTGAAGTATGAAGTTAACCTCTCGAGCTGTGGGCAACGAATGACGAATTACCTTACAAGCTTCACTACTTTACCGTTACGGAGTCCCCCCCCCACTCTATGACGTCACTTATAGTTAGCCAATAGAATTGCGTGCTTGTCTTCCCCCTCTCTCTTTGTTGTGTCTCTCTCTCTCTAAGGTGAATCATACCTCCCACCTTTGATGCAGGACTCAACCTGTCCGTTAACTTCATATATGTTTCTTAGAAAAAAAAACAATATTTTTAAAACTGAACTTTGCCCTTATTAGCTTTTATTGTTTTATAAATAATAAAACTTTGAATGTTTGTAGACTTAAAAACTTACTTATTAAAAAATGTTAACACGCTTGCACAACATGTTTGAACAGGCAAGAGTAGTATAGTTTTGGGCATACGAGGACGTTTTTTTGCGTCGGGATCGACGACCTAGCAACGCGTCATCATGACGTCACACCCCCAACCCCTCATCCTAATTTTGTGGTCCAGATGGACGAGGGATTAGGGGTGTGACGTCATAATGACGTCACAATACGTCAAAATGACGCAAATTAAAAGAGGTATTTTCCTCGTACGTCACAAGGAACGCAAGTCCTACGTCACAAGGTATACCCCTCCCCCTTTATGAGTGCTAGAGAGAGAGTGAGAGAGAGAGTGAGAGAGAGAGAGACATATGTAATAAAAAAAAAAAATTCCATTCACGAGGAGCGCGCATGCGTCCTTATCCCAAAATTTTTTTTTTTTTTAAACAAGGGATCATAATACACAAAACCGCGAGCTTTTTGTATACATTTATATTCACCTTGACCTTGAGTCTGCTAAATCAAGGACATATCCTGTGTGTGTACATCCACCAATCTCTCATTAAAGGTGAGCACATCCTATGTAGTGTTGTAAAATATGTAATTATGATTAAATAATAATAATAATGTGTTATCTGTAGTAAAGGTTTGATGAATAGAGAGATAATATGTAATAAGAAATGCATGCACGAGGGGCGCGCATCTATCCTTATCCCAAAGTTTTAAAACAAGGATCATACCACACAAACCGCGATCTTTTTGTGTACATTTATATATTAATACACCTTGACCTTGACCCTGCTAAATCAAAGACATATCCTGTGTACATCCACCTATCTCTCTCTCTCATTAAAGGCTAGCACATCCTATGTGAGGAAAAAACAACACAATTGTTATTGATATTGTAAAAAAAAAAAAAAAAAATATGTAGAACTAGATATCTTACACCTGTCAATCATACATAGAAAAAATAAAAAGAGTGCAGAAGAATTATTATGTTTAATGGATGATAAATATTAACAATGATATTAAAAGGTGCAATGTGTTATCCCCTGCGACATATTGAAGGTTAACTATATTACACTGCAACATATTGAGGGTTAACTCTTTTGCATTATGTTCTATTATATCTGCCCCAGGTTTGGTGGGGGGCATGATGTTGTTATACATTGATAAGGCGTATATAAAAGCATGCAAAATTGATAGTAAATAAAAGAAAATGGACGGAACTAGAATGATTTCTGTAAGTACCTTTGTAATTATTATTATGAACTTCAAACAAAAGAAGTACTTATATTAACAGACATATGTGTGCATAGTATATGTGCACCCGGTGTGGTGCACTTATATTCCTTCCTAGTAATTGGACCCCGCCGAGGAGGTGTGCGGGGTGTTTAGGTCCGTTAATACCATTCATGTGAGTGTTTCGAACTAAGGTAAAAGTTGAAATATGTGTTTGTTTATAGTGTTCCTAATTACGTTGTTTGTTATTTATCCACAGCGTGGACTCCCGCCACCACCAGCATCAAATTCATCATTATCACCACTAGCAACCGCTTATGGTGAGAGAGAATAATCTAGTAAAATATAATTTAAGTATGCTTGTCTCTATTATAATAATTGGGAAATTATTTTGTTTCCACAGGTGATACAATAAATATAAATATTCAAAATAGCATTGTTTTATTTATCGTACAAAATCCTGATCATATAATTTTATCAAAAGTAATATCTAATTAAGGAAAAAGGGGCACAAGATCACGTTATGTACTGACCTTGAGGTGATGAGCTGAGTGACACACAAACGACGCGTGTATGTTGGGTGATTCACACAAACTTTACACACTAATTGACAGCGGTATCAAGTGTATTGAATATTAAAAATTATTTTCACATAAGGAAAAAACAACACACTCGTTATTTATATTTATAATGTCAAAAAATATTTAGAAATAGATATCTTACAACTGTCAATTATACATAGAAAACTGACAGACTAATTGTGGGTGTTATCACGTGTATTGGACATTATTAGAAATAAATGATGATAACTATTACCATGGTCAGTTAGAAGGTGCAATGAGTCACCCTGCGACATACTGAAGGCTATCTCTATTGCAATAAGATCTATGACGCCGTAGGAAATGATATCTTTCTCGCGCGCTTTTTTTTTTTTTTAATTTTCCTTAAGTTTGTAATTGGTTGTGTTACCTTCATGCCTCCCATATCTCTCCCCCTCTCTCTCGAGCGCAGTATATAAAATCGGGGAATAATTGTGAGGGTTTATCCAGTAGCTCTTATGTATTACTACATGCAGTACATCATTTGATTTTTTCATCATTTAAGAACCAGGTAATTAAGTTTGACATTTTTTTTATTTTTGCTTTTTAACTTTTTTTTTAAAAAACATTTTTTCTAGAATGAGCGATGAACTGTTAAAAAAATTGCAACATCCTTCAACAAGCCACAACCGAACGTATAAAAAATTATCAGAATTAGAGGTGGATAGACCTTATTTGATCTCCTCTTTTGCTAGAGTGGAGAAAACCAAATTCGGTCCAGCGATCGTGGTCCAGATATGGGATATTGATGATACAACGTCTTGGATTTTTTTACCGAGGCGTTATACATCCTCTATCACAGATCATGATATACAACATTATATGGGTATTTAAAATGTTTTTTTATTTATTTTTACTTTTTTCTTACCTATGTAGTTGAAATAATTATTCGTTTAAGATGGTGATTTGTCCCTTATCTATAAGGGGATAAGCAAGACAAGCAAGTGTTACATGATAGCATTCGAAGCATCCAAACAACAACAACAACAACAACAACAACAACAGGAGGAGGAGGAACCGGCGAAGAAGAAGCAGAAGAAGAAGAAGGCGACCAAAGATTAGTTTGATTTTGTAAGTTCATTATGCCTAATCCGGCCTGTGTTAAATGTGGGAAAAGTTTCTCCAGACCGTACGATTTAAAGAGACATGTTGCGACATGTTCGCCAAAGAAATGCCCCAAATGTGGTAGTATATTCCACACTTTGCTCACCTTAAAGACACATGTTTTGACATGTTCACCCAGGAAATGTCCAAACTGTGCTAGTATATTACCCAATTTGGTGTCATTATTAAATCATGTCTCTTCAGATTGTACTGCTTGTGACGATGATACAACAACAACACCCCCAGTTAGGACTAGAGGAGGGAATGTACAAAATCCAAAGAAATATCGTCTACTATCCGTTCCTTTACAGGATGGTGTGGTGATTACCGCTTTAAATAGATCTGCTCAGAATATATGCATTAAAAATACTAATAATATAAAAGACCCTGTGCTATTTTTACAAGATAAACACGGGGTACTATTAAAGTATTTACTTAAAGCCAGAGAAGATCTATTGACCTTTAAATCATCCATCTTCCTAGAATGTGTTTATAGTCGATATAGGACTTCTGATCTTGAACAATATACGGATGGAAATTTTAAAACCTCGATAGAGATTATCGACGCTAGCACCAACCTAATTCACTACCTTCAAAGACGTTTTGCAAAACTTTTGCGCGAGCTACAGGAATTTGAAACTAGTGGATCAGGTTGGAAACTACATTCCGTAGATTCCCTTGTCCTCCGATTGACTAAATATCGCCCTTTAGGTGGAAGAGCGTACATTCCTTTACCAAAGAAAATAGCCAATAAAGAAGCAATTGTCAATATATGCAATACTGACGATTACTGCTTTAAATACGCCATTCTATCTCGTCAACTGGAGAAACCCCACCGTATAACCATGTATAGAAAACTTAACCACTATTACAATTTCGACAATATTTCCTTTCCCACACCTTTAAAGGATATACTTAGGTTTGAGAAAGATAATAATGTATCGGTAAATGTTTATTCTCTAACCGAGAAGGAGAAGCAGGTTTTTCCTCTGATGGTTAGTTCGAATTTAGCGGCTGTAGAACACTTTGACCTTTTATTTCTTCGTGATTTAAATACCTCTCATTATTGTCTAATACAAAATCTCTCACGGCTTATATCTTCCCAACTTAGTGACCATCATGGTGGTGTTGTTATGTGTAAACGATGCTTCAAATCATTCACTCGTGATTATAGAACAGTTGATGGGAAAACAGCCGAGGAACGATTAGCAGCCCATCAACTTTTCTGTAATCAACACAAACCATGTCACATTCGCATGCCCACGGAAAATGCACAATTACAGTTTACAAACTATCACCATAAACAACACATACCCATAGTTATCTATGCAGACTTTGAGTGTCTACTTTTACCCGTACACAGCGTACCCGGATGTTCATCCACATCATGGTCCAGAAAAACACATAAACACCAGGTTTGCAGTGTGGGGGCTAAGGTGGTCACTACGCTAGCCAGCTATCAAAAGGACATTTTCCTATATACGGGCGATGATGCGGTCCAACAATTTATGGAATATTTACATTCCGTTGTTAAAGATGTGGAAGCCCTATATAAGGTGATCATTCCAATGAACGCACTATCCCACCAACAACAGGAGGATATTGCTAATGCCACACATTGTGGCATTTGTGAACAGGCGTTCAACGGGTTAGAGAAGAGAGTTCACCATCATGATCACCTTACGGGTGACTTCATCTGCGTGGCCCATAATAGCTGCAACCTCAAAGTACAATTGCCGAATTTCATTCCAGTCTACATGCATAACCTTAGCGGATATGATGCGCATCTGATTATATTGTCTTTAGGCGTTGATCCTGGAGATGTGTGGGTAATACCAAATTCCGAAGAGAAGTATATAAGTTTTTCGAAAAAGTTTTCCGATTGCCCATCCATATGGCTTCGCTTTTTGGATACATACCGGTTTCTACCGGATACTTTAGAACATCTTATAAATAACTTGGCGGAATACCCACAAATGGAGAAACAATTTCCCGACAATGACCAGAGACAGTTACTACTTAGAAAGGGCGTTTTTCCATACGCCTATATGACGGGTATGGAGAGAATGGATGAACGAGCCTTACCAGCTAAACGCTATTTCTTTAACGATTTAACCGATGAGCCCATATCCGATAGTGATTACCAGCACGCACAAAAGGTTTGGTCCTCATTTCACATGAACACACTTCAGGAGTACACAGAATTGTATCTGACAACGGACATAATTCTCTTAAGCGACATATTTGAACAATTTCGACAGGTTTGTGAGTCTATCTACTACATTGATCCTAGTTGGTATTTTACAACACCTGGCCTGGCATTTGATGCATGTTTCTAGTGTACAAAAGTTAAATTGGATCTTCTAACGGATTATGACAAACTGCTCATGATCGAATCGGGTATTAGAGGCGGCATCACTTCCAGTGTTACAAGACATGCTAAAGCCAATAATCCCTACATACCCGGCTATGATCCTACACAACCAACCAACTATATTCTCTACATAGATGTTAACAATCTCTACGGTTTCGCAATGATGGAACATCTCCCGATTGGTGGGTTTGACTGGGTCGAAGGAGAACAGACCATCGACATAACCACCATTCCAGATGATGGCGACATTGGGTTTATCCTAGAGGTTGATCTACACATACCTACACACTTACACGACTATTTCGCTCAGTTTCCACCACTACCACATCATCACAATAAAAAACTCTATACCACGCTGGACGACAAACACCATTATGTGATACACTATAGAAATTTAAAACAGGCTCTATCCATGGGGGTTGTACTTAAACAAGTGCATAGAATATTAAAATTTAATCAATCCCCCTGGCTTAAACCCTACATTGAACTCAACACCAGCCTTAGAAAGGCGGCTAGAAATGATTTTGAAAAGGATTTCTATAAGTTGATGAACAACTCTGTTTTTGGTAAATGTATTGAAAACAAGAGGAAGCGTTTATCTATTAAGATTGTCACGTCTGAACAAGCGTTGCTCAAGCTGTCAAAAAGAGTAAACTTTAAGGATCGAACAATTTTTAATGAAAACGTTATTGCTGTTCATCTGCATAAAGAGTCCATTTACTTTGATCGGCCCATTTACGTTGGATTTTCCATTTTAGAACTTTCCAAACATTACATGTATCATTTCCATTACCAGGTCATGTTAAAATACTATACTCCTAAAGCATTAACCCTCCTCTATTCCGACACAGACTCATATCTTTATAAAATTGAAACCGACGATGTCTATGAGGATCTAATAGTATTAAAAGCACACTTTGACACTTCCAACTACCCGCCTACACACAAATGTTTCTCAAATCACAATAAGAAGGTGTTGGGCAAATTTTCCGATGAGACTGGTGGTGATCCCATTGAAGAGGTGGTTGCATTAAGGCCAAAAATGTATAGCCTTAGAATATTTAAACGAGGAATTATAAAGAAGGTGAAAGGTATCAAACGGAGTGCCGTTAATAAGATCACATTTGCTGACTATTTAAATATCTTACATAATAGAGATTGTGTTCTATATTCCTCGTTTAAAACTATACTATCTAAAAAACATCAACTATTCACCTTTGATTGCAATAAAATGAGTTTATCCTCGCTTGATGATAAACGTTTTATTTTAGGCGATGGCATAAACACGCTTCCGTTTGGCCACTATCGGCTAGACACATAACAACAACAACATGCACACTTTAGCCAATCTATATTTACGCTTTACATGTGATGATGAGAGGTATTTCCAACCAATTTCACTGTTAGATATAAGTATGATTGAAATATGTAAGTATGTAAATAGAAGAAGTGATATTTCCCTATTGGAAATACCCAAAACTATTAAATGTAAATTAATCGATGAATACTCCTATTATTGTATAGATACTTATAAACAATGTTTTATCGATTTGTATTGTTTTGAAAATATCAAATTCAATGCTGGTAAACGCATGTCTGTGTCAGATTATATTGCTATATCGCATTGTTTTCCAGATAATAGTTCTTTATTTTTACAACAATTTAAATCGATTAGAATAACTATTAAAATGTGTTATTATAAAAAAGTTAACATTCTTTCCCATAATATTACTAATAATGACATATTATTGACCGATAGCAATTCCAAGTATAATTTTTGTGTTCAATGTTGTAACTTGCTCACACCACCTCCTAGCGGCATTTTCTGGCATTCTTACAGCACAACCATGTGCACAAACAATGGTAATCTTCTTCTATCCAGTATTATTTGTGACAAACTATTTTGGTGCTTCAATTGCATTACAACCCCACTATTTAGTGTGGACCATCTCCCCCCCCCCCATAGTTAGCTCACCTACACCACAAGTGTGTTCAGTTGTATTACGATCGTTATTTAAACAGGTAACAAAATGGAAGAATGGAAGCTTGTCATGTCACACCCTTTCTATCACCAGTTTCAACAGGATTTCTCCAGCTTAACAAATAGTAAGAAAAATGCCCTTGATTTTATGCTATTATACGTTAAACTACAGGAATTGGAAACATTATCGCGGAAATTTGTGCAAAAAAGCGATTATAAAGACTTCCACTATCTGAATTGTGTTTGGTCCACTCCGAAATGTGTGGAGGGCCCGGATACGTGTAAATGTTGTCATATCTCTAGTTTATGTTTTGATATTATTAGCAAATTAGATACACTTTACCATTGTAATTACATAGAAATGTATTTGTCAAAAAAGGTAAATAATTTTAGTTTTACATAAATATCGTTGTATATATGTAAATATATTGGCTTGTAACCTAGATGAAATAAAACATATGTATATATTTAAAACAATTTTGTTTTTATTATAATCACCCCAACGCCACAAATTAGTGTGCCTGTTTTGTTTGAATCACCCAACATGAGATGTCACAATGCTGTACAAGATAATAGATGTACACAGGATATGTCCTTGGTTTAGCAGGCACAAGTTCAAGGTGTATTGTTAATAATAAAAAAACTTAATAATAATAATTGGGATAAGGATCGATGCGCGCCCCTCGTGCATGCATTTCTTATTACATATTATCTCTCTATTCATCAAACCTTTACTACAGATAACACATTATTATTATTATTTAATCATAATTACATATTTTACAACACTACATAGGATGTGCTCACCTTTAATGAGAGATTGGTGGATGTACACACACAGGATATGTCCTTGATTTAGCAGACTCAAGGTCAAGGTGAATATAAATGTATACAAAAAGCTCGCGGTTTTGTGTATTATGATCCCTTGTTTAAAAAAAAAAAAAACATTTTGGGATAAGGACGCATGCGCGCTCCTCGTGAATGGAATTTTTTTTTTTTACATACGTCTCTCTCTCTCTCACTCTCTCTCTCACTCTCTCTCTCTCTCTCTCTCTCTCTCTAGCACTCATAAAGGGGGAGGGGGTATACCTTGTGACGTAGGACTTGCGTTCCTTGTGACGTACGAGGAAAATACCTCTATTAATTTGCGTCATTTTGACGTATTGTGACGTCATTATGACGTCACACCCCTAACCTCTCGTCCATCTGGACCACAAAATTAGGATGAGGGGTTGGGGGTGTGACGTCATGATGACGCGTTGCTAGGTCGTCGATCCCGACGCAAAAAAACGTCCTCGTATGCCCAAATTCATACTACTGGCAAGTAAAAAATAATGATGACTCATACTATTGTCATATCCTCAACGTGCACAAACTGCAGCTTAGTTTTTTTCTTTTTTTTAACTAAATAAATTTTGTATATGCGCCCCTCCTAGTTCGGCTTCCGCCTTAAGCTTCCTCACCACGTCAAGGTGGAGGTCGGTCATCGAGGAAGATTGTTTTTTTTTATTTTTATTTTTTTTATTTTTTTTTTTTAAATAATTTTATAATAATAAAAGGAATAATTGAAAAATAAAGCAATAATTTAACTTCAATACATTTATTGAAATAAAACTTAAAAAGATACATATCTACAGAAAAATATAAAAACTTAAAAATCAACTTCAAATACAAATAAAATATTTAATTTCTAATTAGTACATTAAAGTGAAATAAATAAGAAATGTTTTGCTATCGAATCAGTTTATTTTAATGGTTGTTGGAATTTTAGCTGCCTTGCATCAATCGCATTCATACATTGTACAGAATCTGCACAAATCCATTCATGGTTTACAGGGATTTTACACCCCGCCAGTGACCAACATTCAGGTTTGTGTGCAACTCAATGCATTCGCCAGTGACCACATTCGTTCTTTAAGGTAAAAATATTTCCGACTCATTCCAACCAAACTTACCGTTGAGCCAGCAATTGATGGCTTTAATTCGATATTGCGTACATTTCTCTTTACAAGTATTGTGTATAATACACTGATTTCCTGCTGTTTCTAGTGAATCAAGTTTTGGACAGTCATAATCTTCTAAATTAATTACACAACAACTGTACAGATTTTGCAAAAGAAATCTTTTCTTTTCATAACCCTTAACAAACACAAATTTATAATTACAATCAATAAACTTGAAGATATCTCTAATCATTTCATATTCAATATCCCCATCATTCCACTTAATTTTATGATAATAATTTTCTAACCAATAATTGGTTCTTCTACTTTTTTCACATTGTTTATGTTGGACAGGTGGCTTGAATATCCAGTGTCTGACTGATTGAAAATTATAGTCTAATAGAGAAAGCTCTTTAATAATATAACCTCCTACACTGTCTACAAAACACTGGAAGTCAGCTATCAGCACGCCTGTTTGAGCCATACTGAACACTGAACTAGCTCTTCAAGCCTTCTTATACCATACGACGTACAATACCTGTCAAAGGATTATATTCTACCACCCTGTCGTGTATAATAAGACAATATGCAGTGGTGTTGGGCGGGAACATTCCTTTTGATTCAAAATCCAATCTAACATCTACCGGGCCACATTTAATAGATTCACACTGTTTAGAACAATCTATTACAATTAAGGGTGTTTTCTCTTTGAAATTTTGTAAAGAACTTAGAGGATACATTTGTTCTCCATAATATGACATTTGAAAGGAAGCATACATATGATATAGAATGGCAAAACGGTTAGAGGAAAAATCTACATTCAAATCACCGTATGGGAAAGCTTTACAATTAAGATAAAGTTTTACATTTGAAATTGAACAGTGGTCAAAGTGACTAGCGTTGCTTTCCACATTATTAGCACGTCCTGTTTGAAAAGCTAGAATGATATATCGGGGCTTTTCCATTTGACTAGATGTCTTTACTGACCAGATTTGCCTCTAAATGGCCGGGAACAAAGGGTATCATAGAGTTCCCAACTTCTAAAACTTAGAGCAAATACCTTAGCGGATTTAAGATGACGCATAAGAGCCAATCTCTGATGTTCGTTGACTGTTACATACGGCAGCATCCAGCAAAGCTTCACCATTTCAATTTTACACCTCTCCACCGCTTGTTCTTCATTCAATCTGTTGAATGTGTAGCATTTCCATCTTGTCTGCTTCTAACAAGTATCAATTCTTGTTTAACATTAATCACAATTTTCTGGTAATCTTCACAAAATCCCAGCAGCGATGATAGCGGAATGCATAAATTAAAACATCCTTCTGCTGAAGTGATGTTGAGAGCATCGCTTTGGGGATAGCACCAGCCCCAGTTTGTAATATACTGGCAGCCTGCCTTAAGCGAAACCATTCCTTTAAGTGTACAAGCTATTCCTGGGTTTTTTACTCGATCTATTTCAACTCCACTTAGTTCGTATCTTATTTCATCAAATAGAAATGCAAAAGCATTATTGGTCAATTTAGATGAAACAGGAACTGCAGAGCCGTCTTCCTTTAAAAACTTGCCTTCCATGTAGAGCAAACTTTGACTGGGTAGCGTATATAGATCTTGATATTGTACACTAATGCGTATTTCATCGCCTGGCAGTAGTTTTGAAGAAGCATATGGGTGATGGGAATGCAATTCTACGCACTCGATTGAATTGTCAAACTGACATTTCTCTTCCAAATCTAACACTTCCATGATGATGATAGAACGTAGTAACCTGCAGACTGAAGAAATCGAATACTGCTTTTGGTCAGCGATGTTCGCTCGGCAACTGTTCTCACTGGAATGATGCTCTTTTTCTCCGCAACTGTCCTTTTATCCCCTCTTCTAAAGTCTAAACCCATCTCAGTCTAGTGATCAAATGGCCAACTTCAGTTGTGAGCCTCTCTTTTATAAGATATCCAGCAGGAAGAGTAGACAAAACTGACCGCAGTTGTTAGTGCCAACTTTCTGATACAGCTTCCTGTTCCATGAAATTCGGCTTCCCTTTACATATCGGACAAATTCAGAAGGGGGATTGGCACCACTGCTATCGAAGAATTGAACATATTCTCCTCTCTTCTTGTAACAAACCCAGTGAGTACCACTGCCAACACTGCTATCCAAATTAAAAATGGCTCGTTCATTTTTCCATGGTTTCTTTGGAATTTCATCAATCATGAAACTCCTCTGAAATGAGGAATTTTATTTGATTTCGCCAACTTAATTAGATCAAAATTACTTAGCCGCAGGAGAGGTAGCGTATCCAGCATTCGTTTAGCTTTTCCACTCAATTTTGAAGATTTGCCACCCATCCGTCTAGGAGTGGGGATGATTCTCTTCTTTTTCTTCTTATCTTTAGCACGTCTCATGATAAACTGAATCGTTGTTACTTTTTTCTGGCTTTATATATGAACATTTTTAACATTCTCCCAACTGTTGTGTGAATTATCTAAGCCCAACCATTTCACCAAAATTCTATCACCTTTTCGTTTAATAACCTTCTCCACTAGGTAACTGTCGGGATGTTTGGCCAGCTGCAGTTCCTCTTGATAGAAACCTCCAGCAATCATTTGCCCCTTATAATCTTTCAGATGATAGGTGACCGGTATGGTATTTTTCACTTCAGCAACTTTAAATATTTCTGTAGACCATGAAGGGCAGTAGCCTTTAGCAAATTGCGCTTTATATTTGGATATGCGTACATGATCACCAGCTTTGAACTTGGGAATGCTGGCGTTTTTCAAAGTTTTCTTCGCATATACTTCACGTAACAGCTGCTCTTCTATTTCTTTTCCCCGTACTGAAGCCGGTGTCATTTTGATAGTTCTGTGTTTAGTGTTATTATATTTGTTCACTAGCGATTTAATACTGGTTAACCAGTCGTACGATCCTTGGAGACTAAATTTTTTCCACATTGCCGCTTTCAGAGTACGATTGAATCTCTCCACTATTGAAGCTTTTTAGTTACTATAGGAGGAATAGTGATTTATACCGTTCACGTTCATCAGCTTGCCAAATATCTTGTTGTAAAACTCTTTTCCATTATCCGTTTGCAAATTGTTTGGCTTCCGATCGGCTAATACTTTCTCGAATGCTTGACTCACTTCCAGGGCTGTCTTATTCTTCAGAGGGATCGCCCATGCATATTTGGAGAAACAATCAATCACGGTCAACAGATATTTGTGGCCTTTATTGAATCTAGCGTAGGGTATTAGTTCCACCAGGTCAGCTTGCCATAGGTCATCTAAGCCCTTCAGAAGGACTGCTCTTCTCTTGAAAACTCTTCTTGCTGGTCTGTGCAACTCGTTTACAATCTGTTCTTTAACAGAGGCCATGATGAAATAAAGCTTGCTCATGTCCACACTACGCTATTATACCTCCATCTCTCAGCTGGGCTTCAATACTTTTTATTTCCGCGCTGGCATTGTTGGTGCCAAGTAAGCTTCTTAATCGATCTACGAGCATGTTAGGATCTACATATCCGGCACCTCTTTTTGTTGAAAACAATTTTGAAATCACATTCTTGTATTTCATGTTTGTGTTGAGAACTTTAATTGGTCCGGAAGGGCTGTGCCCTTCTCTATGAGCGTTCGTTTGTTGCAGTATACTCTTGTAATTGGTATAATCCGTCTTTTTCACCATAGACAAGTTTGGATTTGTCATGAATAATAACTCGAAAAGACCTGGTGTGCCGAAATAGGTATTATCACCAACAGATAGAATATCTTTGCTGATGGAGACCACTGAGTCACCAATACTAAATCTCCGACCGTCATAAACTACACCATATATCATATCCAAGTCCTTGGTCTCATTTTTGACAAATTTTTTGATATATTTTGAAGACATTTCCCCAACTTCCTTCAAATAATTTGCTGAAATTTCCTTCCCTTCGGGCGTTTCTGCTTGTTCTCGTACCTCTTGAAGCGGGCTGTTTGCTTCAGCAGAAGCAGTAGAAGATAACTTTAGAACTTCCGGTTGCTTTGGGGTTGAAAGTTCTTCATGCCATGTTTTTGTTAATCTTGACGGTGGTGTTGTAGCCGATTCCAGCCTCAGAAATTTTAGTCTCTTTGGAGGTGGAAGGGGTGTTTCACAAGTAGCTACTTCCGGTTTAGGAGATTGTTTTAATTCAAGTAGTGGCTTTTCCTGCTTTTCCACCAATGCTTTCATTGGACTCAATAAAGGTTGATATTTCATTTTCAAATATTCATCGGTCTCTTCTCTGTTTCTTTTCAATAAATTACACTTTTCTTGATTCGCCTTTCTGGTTTCGATTATTTCACGCATTACAACGTCACTAGTTGACCCCTCCATGGCTCAATGAACAATGATCTTCAAGTACGTAGTTAAGGTATTATATAGGCTTCGAAACCTTTTCGATACCTTCCCTCATTAATCTGTCTATCTTTGTCCAACACTAGAAAACCATATCTATTTTCTTTCCAGCACCAGTGGCAAATTTTTCTAAAAGTTTTGAATTCCATGTCGGAATTGATATGGTCATCGTAAATTCTTCTCAAATTTAATTCATCTTGCCGAAAGAGTATTAGGAAATTTGCATTTTCTCTTACTAAGTGCTTAGGAACTCTAGTATAACTTTGACTTAGATAAAATATATCAACTCCACTGTGGCGCCCCATACAAAAATAGGCTCTTACATTATCTTGCTTGTCACATGCTATATCATCAAAAATAATTATTGAATTTGGCAGGGCCTCTTTAGGTGGGGGAACTTGAGAATTGTCTTCAAATTCAAAGTACCCAATATCTTTTAAAGGTTCTAAAATTTGAGCTAGCTTCCGGTACTTGGGCTGTTGTAATGACTTTGCAAACAAATATATATTTTCATATCTCAACCCCTTTGGATCGTATATTAAGCTCAACATCAGGTTAGTTTTCCCACAATTAGACGGTCCACATATTAAACATCTAATGGAATCTGGGAAAAGCGGACCGTGTTTGGAGCATTTCTTGGAAGAGGCCCTGTCGTCAAGGTTTTGCACGGAGAGGGTGTGATGTTGCTTTATCAAGCGCATGATGGGAACTAATAAGGAACGCTCTCTCGCTTCTGTATATATATATATAACTAAGCTATGTAATGGCACAGGAAATCTATCTACACTGCATTCACACACCCGCCACCAACATTCACACATCCTATTCACATAAAATAAAATAACAAACTAATGCCCACCACCTTTTTTTTTTATTTATTAATTTTTTTATTTTTTTTTTATTTTAATAAACTATTAATTAGAAAAAACTTAATACTATATACTAATAATAAATAGAAAAAATATTTACAAAAATACGTTTAAAAAATTAATAAATAAAGATTGCCTAGAACAATTAAAAAAAAAAAAAAAAAAGACCTACTCTAAACAAGGTAACCATGTACATAGTATATGAAATATACGAGGGTCGTTTGAAAAGTCCGTGCAAAGTCAGAGAGATAGCACTACTGGCACCTATCGAGGTTATGTTTAGTTAGTAGCATCTCTTGGAAGAACACACGCCAAGTTTCAGCCAGATCGGTCTATTTCTTTGTGTTTGGCATTCGTTTGAATCGAGGAAGTCGAGTGATTTTCAAAAATGGACGAAAAAGAGTTTCGTGTGTTGATTAAACACTACTTTATGAAAGGCAAAACGCCTGAGGAGACTAAAGAGAAGCTTGATAAACATTATGGTGACTCTGCACCTTCGATTAGAACAGTTTATAAGTGGTTTCAAAATTTCCGGAGTGGCCATATGGGCACAAGTGACGCTGAACGTTCTGGACGCCCCTGTTGAGGTTACTACTCCAGAAATCATTGATAAAATCCAAGATATGGTGATGGATGACAGAAGAGTGAAGGTGCGTGAGATTGCTAGTGCTGTGGGCATCTGGAATGAACGGGTACATAATATTTTGCATCAACATTTGGACATGACAAAGCTATCCGCAAGATGGGTGCCGCGATTGCTCACGCTTGACCAAAAACGAAATCGTGTGAAATGTTGCAAGGACGGTTTGCAGCTGTTCCAGAAGAATCCGCAGGACTTTAAGCGTCGTTTCGTCACTGTGGATGAAACATGGATACATCACTACACTCCTGAGACCAAAGAACAATCTAAACAATGGGTTACCAAGGGGAAATCTGCGCCAAAAAAGGCGAAGACCGTTCCTTCGGCCGGAAAGATTATGGCGACTGTCTTTTGGGATTCGCAAGGAATAATCCTCATCGACTATCTGGAAAAGGGTAAAACTATTACAGGTGCATATTATTCATCGTTATTGGACCGTTTGAAAAGCGAGCTGCAAGAAAAACGCCCACGATTGGCCCACAAAAAAGTCCTTTTCCATCACGACAACGCACCAGCTCACACATCAGCAGTTGTGGTCGCAAAATTAATGGAAATAGGGTTCCAACTCGTTTCGCATCCCCCATATTCTCCAGACTTAGCTCCCTCGGACTACTATTTGTTCCCCAATATGAAGAAATGGCTGGCGGGAAAAAGATTTTATTCAAACGAGGAGGTGATTGCAGAAACGAATGGCTATTTTTCAGACTTGGACAAATCCTATTATTCGGAAGAGATCAACAAACTAGAGCAGCGTTGGACGAAGTGTATAAGCCTAAAAGGAGACTATGTTGAAAAATAAAAAAGGTTTACCCCAAAAAATTAAGTAGTTTTTATTTTTGCACGGACTTTTCAAACGACCCTCGTATATATTTACAAAAAATCCACAACGTTGCGCAGGCTAGTCCGCTATGGTAAAGTGGCCATGGGCGAGAGTGTGAATGCGATCGACTAGATGGCGTTTGTCGTCGTGGGGCGAAAGGGATACTTTTCTCTGTTCGACGGAAAAGGGTTTATGTTCTTTAGAAATTATTGTTCTAAACGTTGTTGTAAACTCTTTTCCCTCGAACAGTGCAGCCATATAATCATCAAAGGTGATTTTTTTTATCTACGGCTGCCTTCTTTATCCCTTTCGCCCGCTTCTTCTCTAGGCCGCGGATGCGTACTGCGTACATCTTTGCGCGGAGGCCCACGAATTCAGATACAGGCTCTCCACTGGCTTCATCCTTGAACTTCCCCAACACCTTCTTATTTCTGTTGTTTTTACATGGATGTCCGTCAGGGTAGTCACTGGTGTCAAATTCGTCCATCATTGTAGTTATGTCCTCGTAAAAGTCTCTCGTCTTTACTAAGTACATGAGGCTGTCAGTGTCTGTGTATAAAAGTTTTAGTTTGTCAGGTCCGTATTTTGTCAGCATTGTAGCGTAGTGAAAGTCATACATCCGGACTTTGGACAGATCAAGAATGGCCATCCCAACATAGATTGGTTTGTTCATCGTGATCTGTTCAAAGTCCAGATGTACAGCAGTCAGCGTCTCAGAGTAGATCGTCCTGTCTTTAAAAGTCGCTATTAGTTTCCGTATTCTACGTTCGTCAGTTACCAGTTCTATTTTTGTTCGTTTTCGTACGTCCTCCATGAATTTGCCAAATACTGCGTTGTTCATTAGTTTGTAGAAGTCTTTGTCAAAGTCGTTGGTCGCCTGTTGTCTCATTTGGGTGTTGAGGTCGATGTAGGGGCGAAGCCAACGGGACTGCCTGAATCGTAGCGCTCTATGTACGCGTACCAACCGCAGACCTAAACCCATAGCCTGCCTCAAGTTGACGAAGTGAACAACGTATTTCTCCCTGTTGGTCATGGAGCCAACAATTTCTTATTAACCTGTCCCGGAGGCACCCTATTCTCCGGGAGAAGGGGGAAATCGTTGTGCAGTTCGTGCAACTCGGCCGGATACTCAATATCGGCTTCGACAATATACCCGAAGGGACCATCTTCCTGCATATTGCCCCAGTCTAGAGTATCCGGATCAGATACCCATTCGAAATCCCCGTAAGGAAGCGGATTTGACATTGCCCACCCGTACAAATTATTTGCATCTAGGTAGGCAATGTAGCTAGATTCCTTATGGGGATCTCGATCTGGGTACAGATAAGCATTATCAGCTTTACCATAGCGAAGACTGCACTGGCAAATGCCACCCCTAATGCCCCGCTCAACCATCAGGAGCTGGTCATAATCAGTGAGTAGATCTAACTGTACCCCTGTACACTTCAGCATGGCATCCCAAGCCAGTCCTGGGGCCGTGAAATACCAGGCAGGGTCCAGCGAATATGCTCTTATGCAAACATCTCTGAAATTTTCAAAGATGTCGCATAAGAGCATTACGTCCACTTTAAGGTAGAGTTCGCTGTACCCCCCTAGGGTTCTAATTTCAAAGGCCTCCCAAACTGACTGGGCATGCTGATAGTCTTCGTCCGAGATGTGGCATTCATTAAGGGTGCTATAGAATGCCTCCTTAGGGGGTAGAACCGTCTCCCTAAGTTTCTCGAACGAATCTGTGTAGTCGTAGGGGTACACTCCTTTTCTTACGACCAGATCCATCTTGTCGGCGGGGAAGAATTTGCCCGTGTCTATAAATTTAGTGTTGGGCAAATTCTTGGACAACCTATCTAAGCTAGAAGACATGAAACGGAAGGTGTCCACAAATCTGACGGTTAGAGCGCCCACTTGCTTGCTAAATGAAATGTATTTCTCTTCGCTGTTGGGGATGACGTCAATGCGACTTGAGTCATACCCCAACTGGCGAACAATAAAGTGGGCGTCATAGCCGCTCAGATTGTGGAGGAAAACGGGAAGGAAACGAGGAGTGCGGTAGAGGATATTGCAGGAATTGTGAGCAGGACCACGATACACACCAGTGATGTGATCGTGATCCGCCACTTTAGGGTCGGTTCTATTGAAGGGAAGATTACAGAGGTGACATTTTGGGGACCGTTTAAAGTCTTCCAGCTGAGATGGTGTCAGGGGTAGCATTGGCCGCTTAATGGAGTATACCAGAGCCACCTTCTCGGCCACCGCCTTTATGTAAGCCATAAATTTCTGTGCGGAAACTTCACCCGTATAGATGTAAGGTTCCGCAGGAAAATTGGCAGGAAGGCATTGGCGTATGTCTTCTGCAACTTTTACATAAGTGCAGAAACTCATAGGAAGGTGGCTCTGGTAGGGAGTTGTGTATGACCGGCCCAGATTGTTTCCGTTTGTATCAATTTTTTGTAAAATTGCCTCAAAATCAGCATAAACGACGAAGGGAACCCTCATTTGGTTTTGAATTTTTGTAAAAGATATTTTTGGAGGGGTCCCATCGTCGTTACAGGCTGGCAATACAATCCGGGTCGGTCTATTTACTCCACAATACTCCATATGTTCCCTCACCCGCTCAGCGATGCTTTCACCATCCAAGTTGAAATGGGTAAAGCACCGCTTACAAACGTGTACCCTATCTTTATGTTTTGTTATTTGACTGACGACTAATCTATCAAAATCTTTAATATAAGTGTAATGACTTCGGCCATTCTCTAAAGTCAGGAGAAGGAGATCGCGATGGTCTTCCTTCTCCTGCTTTACCACTTTTAGAGGGTACACGTTTCCTTTCTCTCCAAGGGTGAAAACATTTATCGTGATGTTGTTGTACTTTTCAAATTTTTTCACCTCATGGAGAGGAGTGGGGAAGGAAATGCAGTCAAAATTGTACCTGTGCTCTATATTAGCATACTTACTAACGCGTTGTGGATTCTTTGTGATGAAGCAAGAGAGTATCGCGTACTGAAAACACCGGTCATCTGTATTTTGGACATTGATGACGGCTTTTTTATTGGCAATGTGAGGAGGAAGAGGAATAAAGCTGGAGCCGCCGAGAGGGGTAAATTTATTAACTTATAAGAGGACTCCGTCGAACTCTTTTAGGCACCAGCCACTCCCCTTTAGTGTTGACTCCTCCATCTCTACTATAATCTTCTTGAAGCTCTCATTAAGAGAGTCGTCGTTGGAGGAGTCTTCATAAATGACTTTGTTCTTAGTCTTGAAGGCGCGATCACAAGTTTCACCTTTGATGTTTTCAAAGGTCGCCTCCAAGACCAAGTTATATTTCAGGGGAGAATCGCTGTCTGCCATTACTTCCTGAAGCAGACGACGCAATGTTTCTATCTGACCTGTTAGAAATTCCATTGCGTCGACTGCCCCGGAACTTGGAAGGAAAAAAGTTCGAAGAGTCCTCCCAAAGGCTGACTCCACTTCATACAAATGGCCTTGAGCTGCCTCAATACGGGCTCGTTTTGCCATGACTGGTGTTTCAGTACCGCAGCGTCGCAAATGAGCAAGCATCGTTTTTCGAGAAGAATACCTTTCTCTACAATTTGGACATTGGCGAGATTGCTCATTTGCGGCGCAAGCACGTTCATGACGTTCCTTATAGTCCCCCCGTAAAAATATTTTTGCACAATACTGACACTCCATTATTATTATTAAATTATTAAAACACAAAATAAATACAAATATATATATATATTTATAAAACACGAATGTAAAAATTAAGAATAAAAATGAATAAAGAATATAAACTAGACTAAGATTAAATTACTAAAGAAATATACACAAGAAGTAAAATTAACTATTTAAAATGAAATTAAAAATTGAAAACTTAGAAAAAATGAAATACTAAAAAAAGTGAAATAATACGAATATATATTTATATATTTGTAAAAAATTAATAAAAATAAGTACTTACAGTTTAAAGGAGGCAGGATGCTGGAAAAACTGTTGACGCTAAGAACACTAAACACTTTATGACCGCAGCAGAATTCGGAGCGACTTTTATAGCATCAGAAGAATCGATTATGATAATCGATTATTAGTAAAAACATCAAAAGCTATTGACTAACTATAAATGACGTCATACCCAAGGGTGGGAGATATCAGTTAGTTACTGACCAATACAAACAAGGCATGCTCAGACAAGCAAGTTGAGCAATATTAAGCCATATACAAATAATGAGATAAATAAAGAAAAGTTAATTAAAACTTATTTATATTTTATTAATAAGTTCAAAGTTCAACTTACTTTTAACTTCATAATAACAAAAAAAACGGTTAAAGCGAAAGAGGCAGCTGGCTACATGTCCAGACTTGTTGGAGCATGTTCAGGTAATCATACGTGTCATCCTATTGAGACTATAACGATATGTTCATACAGGTTTGTATAGTTGGTAAACGGAAATAATAAGATATATGCTAATTAGTTACGGTTGTAACAAGTTGTGTCATAATGTTTTAATTTTTTCTATATTTATTCAAAAATATAAATAAAACGGAAATAATATATGAGTCATCATATTGAGACTGCAACGATATGATCATACAGGTTTGTATGTAAACGGAAGATATGGTAATTAGTTAAGGTTGCAACAAGTTGCGTCATAATAAGTTCAAATTTTATTTAATTTTTCAAAAAAAAAATTAATAAATGCAGCGCATATGTATTTGGGTGCAATTGCCTTCTGTATTAAGATCTCACACAATTTACTGGAGTTTGCGCATGCGCAGATGATTAAGTTAGCAGTGTAAAACATATTCTTATTTAAATAGCAGTGGTTATATATATTACTTGAATTAAGAAATAAATCGATATTAATCAATACATATAGTCAATGTGATAATCGATAGGAATAATCGATATTGCAACTGCCTGCTGTATTAAGGTATCACACAATTGACTGTAGTTTACGCATGCGCAGTTGATTAAGTTAGCAGTGTAAATTATTTTCTTATTTAAAACAGCTGGTACAATTGACTGTAGTTTACGCATGCGCAGTTGATTAAGTTAGCAGTGTAAATTATTTTCTTATTTAAAACAGCTGGTACAATTGGCCAAGGTTTACGCATGCGCAGTTGATTAGGTTAGCAGTGTAAAACATATTGCTATTTAAACAGCAGTGGTTATATGCATGCGCAGATGATTATGTTAGCAGTGTAAATTATTTTTCTTAGTTAAAAAACAGCTGTTGGCATATATATATAAACTAACAGGTACGATAAAAGCTGTGGAAGGGAAAGTGGGGCTTGCTACAGAGACCTGTCCAGTGAGGTAATCATTTGGAAAAAAAGATGCAATTCTATTGACTAGTTAGAGTGTGACATAATTGTGGTGGGGGGTTAATGCTAATATCGCAGTCCAAATGCCAGTTCGGGTTTAGTTTTTAGTGAGTGTAGGTCGCGTCATCAGCAGCAGAAGCAGTCCAGGTGGAGGGGGTAAGTAAATAATTTTTCTATTACCTAAACTGAGGTTATCCATTTTTATTTAAGTTCAATATTTTTGTGATAGTGGGGGTAATTTAATTTTAAAAAAAAATTCTTGGTGAGGGGGGGTTAGATTTTTTAAAAAATAATTCCAAGTTAAAACATAAGAGAACATTCAAAACTAGAGTAAGCGAGACTACCACTGTGGCCGACTGGTGCAGATGACGTGTCTACCAGCACGAAGGTTGTAGGATCGAATCCCAGGTAAGTAAAAATAATTAAAATAAAAAAAATTCACCCTCCTGTCTATCAATTGGTGAGGGGGGGGGGGTGGAGGTATGTTTCATCGGCTGGTACGAGGTCCGCCATCTTGTGGTCAACAGCTGGTACGAGGTCCGCCATCTTGTGGTCATCAGCTAGTACGAGATCCGCCATCTTCTGTACTACAGCTGTTGGAAGAGACGCCATCTTGTAGGAGGAGCTTAGGAGGCCAACGAATACGACGACCTAGAGGTGGTGGGAGTGGTGGGGGTAAAGGTAGGTGTCATGTGATAAAAGTAGGGCTAGGGTGGGGGTAAAGGGATGTCGTCGAATTCGCTGATTGGTCGATTAAAAAGGGTGGGGTGGGGGAAGGAGCGTGGCCTAAAGCCCTCGTCGAGTTCGATGATTGGTCAATAAGGTGGGGTGGGGGTAGGGGGCGTGGCTTAAACCCTCGTCGAAATCGATGATTGGTCAATAAGGAGGGGTGGGGTAGGGTTATGGGAGGGGGGTGGGAGGGGAGGGGATGGCCGCCATTTTGTATTTTAGGTGTGCCAGAACCCCCAAATCCTCTCTACTGGATTTGAAAATACTGACTACAGACCAAGGAAGACAATTTGAGGGTGAATTGTTTCAACACCTCACCAGCTTTCTAGGTACAAAAAAAATAAGAACAACACCTTATCATCCGCAGTCAAACGGATGTGTAGAAAGGTGGCATCGGGCGCTGAAATCTGCTCTAGTGGCTCATTTAGATACCAGCAATTGTACAGAACTACTACCTACCGTATTATTGGGCTTACGTATCACAATTAGGGAAGATACAGATTTTAGCGTAGCAGAAGCCGTATATGGACAAACTCTACGTTTGCCAGGTGAATTTTTATCACCAAGTTCCAGTACTAATGATTTAATTGGGACAGTACTAAAATTAAAAGAGGTGATGTCCGACCTTCGCCCTGCATCATTTAGAAAAAGTCGCAGTCACATATTTGTCCATAAGACTCTCGACAAGTGCACTCACATGTTCTTGAGAGAGGACAAGGTTAGAAAACCACTGACACCTCATTACTCTGGACCATTCCCCGTGCTCAGCAGGACAGACAAGATTTGAACACTACAGCTGCCACAGCGACAGATCACTGTGTCGCTAGACCGCGTCAAGCCTGCCTTTTTGTTGGTGGATGAGCCGAATTCACCAGCACTACTTCCGACCCACGAACCATCTGTTAGTAGGTATGGGCGCCGGATAAAGCCGAATGTAAGATTTATGGACGTAGTTGTTGGGGGGAGTACTGTAACGGAGAGGCTCCTCCAATAACAACTGCATATCAATGGTAAAAACTATTACATGGGAAGTTTACAAGAAACATGTATAGAGAGAGTCCCGAGTAGAGAGGATTTGGGGGTTCTGGCACACCTAAAATACAAAATGGCGGCCATCCCCTCCCCTCCCACCACCCTCCCATAACCCTACCCCACCCCCTCCTTATTGACCAATCATCGATTTCGACGAGGGTTTAAGCCACGCCCCCTACCCCCACCACACCTTATTGACCAATCATCGAACTCGATGACACCACCTTTACCCCCACTCCTACGCCCACCCTTCTTAATCAACCAATCAGCGTACTCGACGACATCCCTTTACCCCCACCCTAGCCCTACTTTTATCACATGACACCTACCTTTACCGGTTCCACTCCCACCACCTCTAGGTCGTCGTATTCGTTGGCCTCCTAAGCTTCTCCTACAAGATGGCGTCTCTTCCAACAGCTGTAGTACAGAAGATGGCGGATCTCGTACCAGCTGATGACCACAAGATGGCGGACCTCGTACCAGCTGTTGACCACAAGATGGCGGACCTCGTACCAGCCGATGAAACATACCTCCACCCCCCCCTCGCTAATTGATAGACAGGAGGGTGAATTTTTTTTATTTTAATTATTTTTACTTACCTGGGATTCGATCCTACAACCTTCGTGCTGGTAGACACGTCATCTGCACCAGTCGGCCACAGTGGTAGTCTCGTTTACTCTAGTTTTGAATGTTCTCTTATGTTTTAACTTGGAATTATTTTTTAAAAAATCTAATCCCCCTCACCAAGAATTTTTTTTTTATTTAAATTACCCCCACTATCACAAAAATATTGAACTTAAATAAAAATGGATAACCTCACTTTAGGTAATAGAAAAATTATTTACTTACCCCCCTCCACCTGGACTGCTTCTGCTGCTGATGACGCGACCTACACTCACTGAAAACTAAACCCGAACTGGCATTTGGACTGCGATACTAGCATTAACCCCCCACCACAATTACGTCACACTCTAACTAGCCAATAGAATTGCATCTTTTTTTCCAAATGATTACCTCACTGGACAGGTCTCTGTAGCAAGCCCCCTTTCCCTTCCACAGCTTTTATCGTACCTGTTAGTTTATATATATATGCCAACAGCTGTTTTTTAACTAAGAAAAATAATTTACACTGCTAACATAATCATCTGCGCATGCATATAACCACTGCTGTTTAAATAGCAATATGTTTTACACTGCTAACCTAATCAACTGCGCATGCGTAAACCTTGGCCAATTGTACCAGCTGTTTTAAATAAGAAAATAATTTACACTGCTAACTTAATCAACTGCGCATGCGTAAACTACAGTCAATTGTGTGATACCTTAATACAGCAGGCAGTTGCAATATCGATTATTCCTATCGATTATCACATTGACTATATGTATTGATTAATATCGATTTATTTCTTAATTCAAGTAATATATATAACCACTGCTATTTAAATAAGAATATGTTTTACACTGCTAACTTAATCATCTGCGCATGCGCAAACTCCAGTAAATTGTGTGAGATCTTAATACAGAAGGCAATTGCACCCAAATACATATGCGCTGCATTTATTAATTTTTTTTTTGAAAAATTAAATAAAATTTGAACTTATTATGACGCAACTTGTTGCAACCTTAACTAATTACCATATCTTCCGTTTACATACAAACCTCTATGATCATATCGTTGTAGTCTCAATATGATGACTCATATATTATTTCCGTTTTATTTATATTTTTGAATAAATATAGAAAAAATTAAAACATTATGACACAACTTGTTACAACCGTAACTAATTAGCATATATCTTATTATTTCCGTTTACCAACTATACAAACCTGTATGAACATATCGTTATAGTCTCAATAGGATGACACGTATGATTACCTGAACATGCTCCAACAAGTCTGGACATGTAGCTAGCTGCCTCTTTCGCTTTAATCATTTTTTTTTTTTTTTTTTTTTTGTAATAGAATGATTGATATTATTTCCGGTTATATTTAATAATTTATTTACCTTAACCCTATAAAACTTTCCTGTAATTTTAAGTGTAAAAAGGAAAAATACGAATGAACAAACATTAATTAAAACATTTTATTTTTATTTAAAGGAAGTATACAAGTAAAATAATAACATTTATTTCACAGTATAAATTTTATTTAAATTCTATGTCATATCTTCCATTATTAAAGCCTTTGTACATTATTAACAGTTTTTTCTTTGATTGTTGGTAATCTTCCACCATTTCATCAGTTATCACTGCCGCAAATCTGCGTGGAAGGAAGATCCTCGTTGGGTAGTCCATTGTCGGGCCAATATAATGTAAATGGGCAACGATGGCATCTCCAAATTTAGTGTTGATTCTTTCGAATTGCTTCACTTCGTATGAGTATCCGGTTCTTAGATCTGATAATTTGCCAATGCCCGCAGACCTTGTATTCACATCATTCAAAAAGCTTGCCAACTTAGACATCTAAAAGAAGAATATTATATGAAAGTATCACATCATGATCAAAATATTGTTTCAATAAAAAAAGTATTATTACTTACCTTTGAAGTATGAAGTTAACCTCTCGAGCTGTGGGCAACGAATGACGAATTACCTTACAAGCTTCACTACTTTACCGTTACGGAGTCCCCCCCCCACTCTATGACGTCACTTATAGTTAGCCAATAGAATTGCGTGCTTGTCTTCCCCCTCTCTCTTTGTTGTGTCTCTCTCTCTCTAAGGTGAATCATACCTCCCACCTTTGATGCAGGACTCAACCTGTCCGTTAACTTCATATATGTTTCTTAGAAAAAAAAACAATATTTTTAAAACTGAACTTTGCCCTTATTAGCTTTTATTGTTTTATAAATAATAAAACTTTGAATGTTTGTAGACTTAAAAACTTACTTATTAAAAAATGTTAACACGCTTGCACAACATGTTTGAACAGGCAAGAGTAGTATAGTTTTGGGCATACGAGGACGTTTTTTTGCGTCGGGATCGACGACCTAGCAACGCGTCATCATGACGTCACACCCCTAACCCCTCATCCTAATTTTGTGGTCCAGATGGACGAGGGATTAGGGGTGTGACGTCATAATGACGTCACAATACGTCAAAATGACGCAAATTAAAAGAGGTATTTTCCTCGTACGTCACAAGGAACGCAAGTCCTACGTCACAAGGTATACCCCTCCCCCTTTATGAGTGCTAGTGAGAGAGTGAGAGAGAGAGACATATGTAATAAAAAAAAAAAATTCCATTCACGAGGAGCGCGCATGCGTCCTTATCCCAAAATTTTTTTTTTTTTTTAAACAAGGGATCATAATACACAAAACCGCGAGCTTTTTGTATACATTTATATTCACCTTGACCTTGAGTCTGCTAAATCAAGGACATATCCTGTGTGTGTACATCCACCAATCTCTCATTAAAGGTGAGCACATCCTATGTAGTGTTGTAAAATATGTAATTATGATTAAATAATAATAATAATGTGTTATCTGTAGTAAAGGTTTGATGAATAGAGAGATAATATGTAATAAGAAATGCATGCACGAGGGGCGCGCATCTATCCTTATCCCAAAGTTTTAAAACAAGGATCATACCACACAAACCGCGATCTTTTTGTGTACATTTATATATTAATACACCTTGACCTTGACCCTGCTAAATCAAAGACATATCCTGTGTACATCCACCTATCTCTCTCTCTCATTAAAGGCTAGCACATCCTATGTGAGGAAAAAACAACACAATTGTTATTGATATTGTAAAAAAAAAAAAAAAAAATATGTAGAACTAGATATCTTACACCTGTCAATCATACATAGAAAAAATAAAAAGAGTGCAGAAGAATTATTATGTTTAATGGATGATAAATATTAACAATGATATTAAAAGGTGCAATGTGTTATCCCCTGCGACATATTGAAGGTTAACTATATTACACTGCAACATATTGAGGGTTAACTCTTTTGCATTATGTTCTATTATATCTGCCCCAGGTTTGGTGGGGGGCATGATGTTGTTATACATTGATAAGGCGTATATAAAAGCATGCAAAATTGATAGTAAATAAAAGAAAATGGACGGAACTAGAATGATTTCTGTAAGTACCTTTGTAATTATTATTATGAACTTCAAACAAAAGAAGTACTTATATTAACAGACATATGTGTGCATAGTATATGTGCACCCGGTGTGGTGCACTTATATTCCTTCCTAGTAATTGGACCCCGCCGAGGAGGTGTGCGGGGTGTTTAGGTCCGTTAATACCATTCATGTGAGTGTTTCGAACTAAGGTAAAAGTTGAAATATGTGTTTGTTTATAGTGTTCCTAATTACGTTGTTTGTTATTTATCCACAGCGTGGACTCCCGCCACCACCAGCATCAAATTCATCATTATCACCACTAGCAACCGCTTATGGTGAGAGAGAATAATCTAGTAAAATATAATTTAAGTATGCTTGTCTCTATTATAATAATTGGGAAATTATTTTGTTTCCACAGGTGATACAATAAATATAAATATTCAAAATAGCATTGTTTTATTTATCGTACAAAATCCTGATCATATAATTTTATCAAAAGTAATATCTAATTAAGGAAAAAGGGGCACAAGATCACGTTATGTACTGACCTTGAGGTGATGAGCTGAGTGACACACAAACGACGCGTGTATGTTGGGTGATTCACACAAACTTTACACACTAATTGACAGCGGTATCAAGTGTATTGAATATTAAAAATTATTTTCACATAAGGAAAAAACAACACACTCGTTATTTATATTTATAATGTCAAAAAATATTTAGAAATAGATATCTTACAACTGTCAATTATACATAGAAAACTGACAGACTAATTGTGGGTGTTATCACGTGTATTGGACATTATTAGAAATAAATGATGATAACTATTACCATGGTCAGTTAGAAGGTGCAATGAGTCACCCTGCGACATACTGAAGGCTATCTCTATTGCAATAAGATCTATGACGCCGTAGGAAATGATATCTTTCTCGCGCGCTTTTTTTTTTTTTTAATTTTCCTTAAGTTTGTAATTGGTTGTGTTACCTTCATGCCTCCCATATCTCTCCCCCTCTCTCTCGAGCGCAGTATATAAAATCGGGGAATAATTGTGAGGGTTTATCCAGTAGCTCTTATGTATTACTACATGCAGTACATCATTTGATTTTTTCATCATTTAAGAACCAGGTAATTAAGTTTGACATTTTTTTTATTTTTGCTTTTTAACTTTTTTTTTAAAAAACATTTTTTCTAGAATGAGCGATGAACTGTTAAAAAAATTGCAACATCCTTCAACAAGCCACAACCGAACGTATAAAAAATTATCAGAATTAGAGGTGGATAGACCTTATTTGATCTCCTCTTTTGCTAGAGTGGAGAAAACCAAATTCGGTCCAGCGATCGTGGTCCAGATATGGGATATTGATGATACAACGTCTTGGATTTTTTTACCGAGGCGTTATACATCCTCTATCACAGATCATGATATACAACATTATATGGGTATTTAAAATGTTTTTTTATTTATTTTTACTTTTTTCTTACCTATGTAGTTGAAATAATTATTCGTTTAAGATGGTGATTTGTCCCTTATCTATAAGGGGATAAGCAAGACAAGCAAGTGTTACATGATAGCATTCGAAGCATCCAAACAACAACAACAACAACAACAACAACAGGAGGAGGAGGAGGAACCGGCGAAGAAGAAGCAGAAGAAGAAGAAGGCGACCAAAGATTAGTTTGATTTTGTAAGTTCATTATGCCTAATCCGGCCTGTGTTAAATGTGGGAAAAGTTTCTCCAGACCGTACGATTTAAAGAGACATGTTGCGACATGTTCGCCAAAGAAATGCCCCAAATGTGGTAGTATATTCCACACTTTGCTCACCTTAAAGACACATGTTTTGACATGTTCACCCAGGAAATGTCCAAACTGTGCTAGAATATTACCCAATTTGGTGTCATTATTAAATCATGTCTCTTCAGATTGTACTGCTTGTGACGATGATACAACAACAACACCCCCAGTTAGGACTAGAGGAGGGAATGTACAAAATCCAAAGAAATATCGTCTACTATCCGTTCCTTTACAGGATGGTGTGGTGATTACCGCTTTAAATAGATCTGCTCAGAATATATGCATTAAAAATACTAATAATATAAAAGACCCTGTGCTATTTTTACAAGATAAACACGGGGTACTATTAAAGTATTTACTTAAAGCCAGAGAAGATCTATTGACCTTTAAATCATCCATCTTCCTAGAATGTGTTTATAGTCGATATAGGACTTCTGATCTTGAACAATATACGGATGGAAATTTTAAAACCTCGATAGAGATTATCGACGCTAGCACCAACCTAATTCACTACCTTCAAAGACGTTTTGCAAAACTTTTGCGCGAGCTACAGGAATTTGAAACTAGTGGATCAGGTTGGAAACTACATTCCGTAGATTCCCTTGTCCTCCGATTGACTAAATATCGCCCTTTAGGTGGAAGAGCGTACATTCCTTTACCAAAGAAAATAGCCAATAAAGAAGCAATTGTCAATATATGCAATACTGACGATTACTGCTTTAAATACGCCATTCTATCTCGTCAACTGGAGAAACCCCACCGTATAACCATGTATAGAAAACTTAATCACTATTACAATTTCGACAATATTTCCTTTCCCACACCTTTAAAGGATATACTTAGGTTTGAGAAAGATAATAATGTATCGGTAAATGTTTATTCTCTAACCGAGAAGGAGAAGCAGGTTTTTCCTCTGATGGTTAGTTCGAATTTAGCGGCTGTAGAACACTTTGACCTTTTATTTCTTCGTGATTTAAATACCTCTCATTATTGTCTAATACAAAATCTCTCACGGCTTATATCTTCCCAACTTAGTGACCATCATGGTGGTGTTGTTATGTGTAAACGATGCTTCAAATCATTCACTCGTGATTATAGAACAGTTGATGGGAAAACAGCCGAGGAACGATTAGCAGCCCATCAACTTTTCTGTAATCAACACAAACCATGTCACATTCGCATGCCCACGGAAAATGCACAATTACAGTTTACAAACTATCACCATAAACAACACATACCCATAGTTATCTATGCAGACTTTGAGTGTCTACTTTTACCCGTACACAGCGTACCCGGATGTTCATCCACATCATGGTCCAGAAAAACACATAAACACCAGGTTTGCAGTGTGGGGGCTAAGGTGGTCACTACGCTAGCCAGCTATCAAAAGGACATTTTCCTATATACGGGCGATGATGCGGTCCAACAATTTATGGAATATTTACATTCCGTTGTTAAAGATGTGGAAGCCCTATATAAGGTGATCATTCCAATGAACGCACTATCCCACCAACAACAGGAGGATATTGCTAATGCCACACATTGTGGCATTTGTGAACAGGCGTTCAACGGGTTAGAGAAGAGAGTTCACCATCATGATCACCTTACGGGTGACTTCATCTGCGTGGCCCATAATAGCTGCAACCTCAAAGTACAATTGCCGAATTTCATTCCAGTCTACATGCATAACCTTAGCGGATATGATGCGCATCCGATTATATTGTCTTTAGGCGTTGATCCTGGAGATGTGTGGGTAATACCAAATTCCGAAGAGAAGTATATAAGTTTTTCGAAAAAGTTTTCCGATTGCCCATCCATATGGCTTCGCTTTTTGGATACATACCGGTTTCTACCGGATACTTTAGAACATCTTATAAATAACTTGGCGGAATACCCACAAATGGAGAAACAATTTCCCGACAATGACCAGAGACAGTTACTACTTAGAAAGGGCGTTTTTCCATACGCCTATATGACGGGTATGGAGAGAATGGATGAACGAGCCTTACCAGCTAAACGCTATTTCTTTAACGATTTAACCGATGAGCCCATATCCGATAGTGATTACCAGCACGCACAAAAGGTTTGGTCCTCATTTCACATGAACACACTTCAGGAGTACACAGAATTGTATCTGACAACGGACATAATTCTCTTAAGCGACATATTTGAACAATTTCGACAGGTTTGTGAGTCTATCTACTACATTGATCCTAGTTGGTATTTTACAACACCTGGCCTGGCATTTGATGCATGTTTCTAGTGTACAAAAGTTAAATTGGATCTTCTAACGGATTATGACAAACTGCTCATGATCGAATCGGGTATTAGAGGCGGCATCACTTCCAGTGTTACAAGACATGCTAAAGCCAATAATCCCTACATACCCGGCTATGATCCTACACAACCAACCAACTATATTCTCTACATAGATGTTAACAATCTCTACGGTTTCGCAATGATGGAACATCTCCCGATTGGTGGGTTTGACTGGGTCGAAGGAGAACAGACCATCGACATAACCACCATTCCAGATGATGGCGACATTGGGTTTATCCTAGAGGTTGATCTACACATACCTACACACTTACACGACTATTTCGCTCAGTTTCCACCACTACCACATCATCACAATAAAAAACTCTATACCACGCTGGACGACAAACACCATTATGTGATACACTATAGAAATTTAAAACAGGCTCTATCCATGGGGGTTGTACTTAAACAAGTGCATAGAATATTAAAATTTAATCAATCCCCCTGGCTTAAACCCTACATTGAACTCAACACCAGCCTTAGAAAGGCGGCTAGAAATGATTTTGAAAAGGATTTCTATAAGTTGATGAACAACTCTGTTTTTGGTAAATGTATTGAAAACAAGAGGAAGCGTTTATCTATTAAGATTGTCACGTCTGAACAAGCGTTGCTCAAGCTGTCAAAAAGAGTAAACTTTAAGGATCGAACAATTTTTAATGAAAACGTTATTGCTGTTCATCTGCATAAAGAGTCCATTTACTTTGATCGGCCCATTTACGTTGGATTTTCCATTTTAGAACTTTCCAAACATTACATGTATCATTTCCATTACCAGGTCATGTTAAAATACTATACTCCTAAAGCATTAACCCTCCTCTATTCCGACACAGACTCATATCTTTATAAAATTGAAACCGACGATGTCTATGAGGATCTAATAGTATTAAAAGCACACTTTGACACTTCCAACTACCCGCCTACACACAAATGTTTCTCAAATCACAATAAGAAGGTGTTGGGCAAATTTTCCGAT